>NC_092416.1:1532142-1838571 GCF_040894005.1 Engystomops pustulosus | reverse complement strand
AGCGGGGAAGTGACACATGCAGGATATCGGGCGCAGGATCTTAGTGACTCCCCGCACAGTGCATTATACACAGACAATGCACTTACATGCACCAGGAAGAAGATGAACTCCAGGGACCTGAGCGGGGAAGAGACACATGCAGGATATCGGGTGCACGATCTTGGTGACTCCCTGCACAGCGCATTATACACGGACAATGCACTTACATGCACCAGGAAGAAGAAGGTGAACTCCGGGGACCTGAGCAGGGAAGCGACACATGCAGGATATCGGGTGCAGGATCTTAGTGACTCCCCGCACAGCGCATTATACACGGACAATGCACTTACATGCACCAGGAAGAAGAAGGTGAACTCCGGGGACTTGAGCGGGGAAGCGACACATGCAGGATATCGGACGCACAATCATAGTGACTCCCTGCACAGCGCATTATACACGGACAATGCACTTACAAGCACCAGGAAGAAGAAGGTGAACTCCGGGGACCTGAGCGGGGAAGCGACACATGCAGGATATCGGGTGCAGGATCTTAGTGACTCCCCGCACAGCACATTATACACGGACAATGCACTTACATGCACCAGGAAGAAGAAGGTGAACTCCGGGGACCTGAGCGGGGAAGCGACACATGCAGGATATCGGGTGCAGGATCTTAGTGACTCCCCGCACAGCACATTATACACGGACAATGCACTTACATGCACCAGGAAGAAGAAGGTGAACTCCGGGGACCTGAGCGGGGAAGCGACACATGCAGGATATCGGGCGCAGGGTCTTAGTGACTCCCCGCACAGCGCATTATACACGGACAATGTACTTACATGCACCAGGAAAAAGAAGGTGAACTCCGGGGACCTGAGCGGGGAAGCGACACATGCAGGATATCGGGCGCAGGATCTTAGTGACTCCCCGCACAGCGCATTATATACGGACAATGCACTTACATGCACCAGGAAGAAGAGGGTGAACTCCGGGGACCTGAGCGGGGAAGCGACACATGCAGGATATCGGGCACAGGATCTTAGTGACTCCCCGCACAGCGCATTATACACGGACAATGCACTTACATGCACCAGGAAGAAGAAGGTGAACTCCGGGGACCTGAGCGGGGAAGCGTCACATGCAGGATAGCGGGCGCAGGATCTTAGTGACTCCCCGCACAGCGCATTATACACGGACAATGCACTTACATGCACCAGGAAGAAGAAGGTGAACTCCGGGGACCTGAGCGGGGAAGCGACACATGCAGGATATCGGGGGCAGGATCTTAGTGACTCCCCGCACAGCGCATTATACACGGAAAATGCGCTTACATGCACCGGGAAGAAGAAGGTGAACTCCGGGGACCTGATCGGGGAAGCGACACATGCAGGATATCGGGGGCAGGATCTTAGTGACTCCCCGCACAGCACATTATACACGGACAATGCACTTACATGCACCGGGAAGAAGAAGGTGAACTCCGGGGACCTGAGCGGGGAAGTGACACATGCAGGATATCGGGTGCAGGATCTTAGTGACTCCCCGCACAGCGCATTATACACGGACAATGCACTTACATGCACCAGGAAGAAGAAGGTGAACTCCAGGGACCTGAGCGGGGAAGTGACACATGCAGGATATCAGGCGCAGGATCTTAGTGACTCCCCGCACAGCACATTATACACGGACAATGCACTTACATGCACCAGGAAGAAGAAGGTGAACTCCTGGGACCTGAGCGGGGAAGCGACACATGCAGGATATCGGGCGCAGGATCTTAGTGACTCCCCGCACAGCACATTATACACGGACAATGCACTTACATACACCAGGAAGAAGAAGGTGAACTCCAGGGACCTGAGCGGGGAAGCGACACATGCAGGATATCGGGTGCAGGATCTTAGTGACTCCCTGCACAGCGCATTATACACAGACAATGCACTTACATGCACCAGGAAGAAGAAGGTGAACTCCAGGGACCTGAGCGGGGAAGCGACACATGCAGGATATCGGGTGCAGGATCTTAGTGACTCCCTGCACAGCGCATTATACACAGACAATGCACTTACATGCACCAGGAAGAAGAAGGTGAACTCCAGGGACCTGAGCGGGGAAGCGACACATGCAGGATATTGGGTGCAGGATCTTAGTGACTCCCCGCACAGTGCATTATACACAGACAATGCACTTACATGCACCAGGAAGAAGATGAACTCCAGGGACCTGAGCGGGGAAGGGACACATGCAGGATATCAGGTGCAGGATCTTAGTGACTCCCCGCACAGCGCATTATACACGGACAATGCACTTACATGCACCAGGAAGAAGAAGGTGAACTGCGGGGACCTGAGCGGGGAAGCGACACATGCAGGATATCGGGCGCAGGATCTTAGTGACTCCCCGCACAGCGCATTATACACGGACAATGCACTTACATACACCAGGAAGAAGAAGGTGAACTCCAGGGACCTGAGCGGGGAAGTGACACATGCAGGATATCGGGTGCAGGATCTTAGTGACTCCCCGCACAGCACATTATACACGGACAATGCACTTACATGCACCAGGAAGAAGAGGGTGAACTCCGGGGACTTGAGCGGGGAAGCGACACATGCAGGATATCGGGTGCAGGATCTTAGTGACTCCCCGCACAGCGCATTATACACGGACAATGCACTTACATGCACCAGGAAGAAGAAGGTGAACTCCGGGGACCTGAGCGGGGAAGCGACACATGCAGGATATCGGGGGCAGGATCATAGTGACTCCCCGCACAGCGCATTATACACGGAAAATGCGCTTACATGCACCGGGAAGAAGAAGGTGAACTCCGGGGACCTGATCGGGGAAGCGACACATGCAGGATATCAGACGTACGATCTTAGTGACTCCCAGCACAGTGCATTATACACGGACAATGCACTTACATGCACCAGGAAGAAGAAGGAGAACTCCGGGGACCTGAGCGGGGAAGTGACACATGCAGGATATCGGGCGCAGGATCTTAGTGACTCCCCGCACAGCGCATTATACACGGACAATGCACTTACATGCACCAGGAAGAAGAAGGAGAACTCCGGGGACCTGAGCGGGGAAGTGACACATGCAGGATATCGGGGGCAGGATCTTAGTGACTCCCCGCACAGCGCATTATACATGGACAATGCGCTTACATGCACCGAGAAGAAGAAGGTGAACTCCGGGGACCTGAGCGGGGAAGCGACACATGCAGGATACCGGGCGCAGGATCTTAGTGACTCCCCGCACAGCGCATTATACACGGACAATGCACTTACATGCACCAGGAAGAAGAAGGTGAACACCAGGGACCTGAGCGGGGAAGTGACACATGCAGGATATCAGGCGCAGGATCTTAGTGACTCCCCGCACATCGCATTATACACGGACAATGCACTTACATGCACCAGGAAGAAGAAGGTGAACTCCTGGGACCTGAGCGGGGAAGCGACACATACAGGATATCGGGTGCAGGATCTTAGTGACTCCCCGCACAGCACATTATACACGGACAATGCACTTACATGCACCAGGAAGAAGAAGGTGAACTCCAAGGACCTGAGCGGGGAAGCGACACATGCAGGATATCGGGTGCAGGATCTTAGTGACTCCCCGCACAGCGCATTATACACAGACAATGCACTTACATGCACCAGGAAGAAGAAGGTGAACTCCAGGGACCTGAGCGGGGAAGCGACACATGCAGGATATTGGGTGCAGGATCTTAGTGACTCCTCGCACAGCACATTATACACGGACAATGCACTTACATGCACCAGGAAGAAGAAGGTGAACTCCGGGGACCTGAGCGGGGAAGGGACACATGCAGGATATCAGGTGCAGGATCTTAGTGACTCCCCGCACAGCGCATTATACACGGACAATGCACTTACATGCACCAGGAAGAAGATGAACTCCAGGGACCTGAGCGGGGAAGGGACACATGCAGGATATCAGGTGCAGGATCTTAGTGACTCCTCGCACAGCACATTATACACGGACAATGCACTTACATGCACCAGGAAGAAGATGAACTCCAGGGACCTGAGCGGGGAAGGGACACATGCAGGATATCAGGTGCAGGATCTTAGTGACTCCCCGCACAGCGCATTATACACGGACAATGCACTTACATGCACCAGGAAGAAGAAGGTGAACTCCGGGGACCTGAGCGGGGAAGCGACACATGCAGGATATCGGGTGCAGGATCTTAGTGACTCCCCGCACAGCGCATTATACACGGACAATGCACTTACATACACCAGGAAGAAGAAGGTGAACTCCAGGGACCTGAGCGGGGAAGTGACACATGCAGGATATCGGGCGCAGGATCTTAGTGACTCCCCGCACAGCGCATTATACACGGACAATGCACTTACATACACCAGGAAGAAGAAGGTGAACTCAAGGGACCTGAGCGGGGAAGTGACACATGCAGGATATCGGGTGCAGGATCTTAGTGACTCCCCGCACAGCGCATTATACACGGACAATGCACTTACATGCACCAGTAAGAAGAAGGTGAACTCCAGGGACCTGAGCGGGGAAGTGACACATGCAGGATATCGGGTGCAGGATTTTAATGAATCCCCGCACAGCACATTATACACGGACAATGCACTTACATGCACCAGGAAGAAGAAGGTGAACTCCGTGGACCTGAGCAGGGAAGCGACACATGCAGGATATCGGCCGCAGGATCTTAGTGACTCCCCGCACAGCGCATTATACACGGACAATGCACTTACATGCACCAGGAAGAAGAAGGAGAACTCCGGGGACCTGAGCGGGGAAGCGACACATGCAGGATATCGGGGGCACAGGATCTTAGTGACTCCCCGCACAGCGCATTATACACTGACAATGCACTTACATGCACCAGGAAGAAGAAGGTGAACTCCGGGGACCTGAGCGGGGAAGTGACACATGCAGGATATCGGGTGCAGGATCTTAGTGACTCCCTGCACAGCGCATTATACACGGACAATGCACTTACATGCACCAGGAAGAAGAAGGTGAACTCCAGGGACCTGAGCGGGGAAGTGACACATGCAGGATATCGGGTGCAGGATCTTAGTGACTCCCCGCACAGCGCATTATACACGGACAATGCACTTACATGCACCAGGAAGAAGAAGTTGAACTCCGGGGACCTGAGCGGGGAAGTGACACATGCAGGATATCGGGGGCAGGATCTTAGTGACTCCCCGCACAGCGCATTATACAAGGACAATGCACTTACATGCACCAGGAAGAAGAAGGTGAACTCCGGGGACCTGAGCGGGGAAGTGACACATGCAGGATATCGGGTGCAGGATCTTAGCGACTCCCCGCACAGCACATTATACACGGACAATGCACTTACATGCACCAGGAAGAAGAAGCTGAACTCCAGGGACCTGAGCGGGGAAGTGACACATGCAGGATATCGGGTGCAGGATCTTAGTGACTCCCCGCACAGCGCATTATACACGGACAATGCACTTACATGCACCAGGAAGAAGAAGGTGAACTCCGGGGACCTGAGCGGGGAAGCGACACATGCAGGATATCGGGTGCAGGATCTTAGTGACTCCTCGCACAGCGCATTATACACGGACAATGCACTTACATGCAGCAGGAAGAAGAAGGTGAACTCCGGGGACCTGAGCGGGGAAGCGACACATGCGCAGGATACAAGCGATATTCGGTGCAGGATCTTAGTGACTCCCTGCACATCGCATTATACAAGGTGTGACTTCCCTGCTCAGGTCCCCAGAGTTCACCTTCTTCCTGGTGCATTGTCCGTGTATAATACATGCAGTCTCACATCCAATCAGAGGAACTGCAGCTGCATCCCCTCACTTCCTCTCTCACAACCAGTCAACTGCAGGCCTCCATCTATAGTCTCTTTGATCAGGGGATATACAGCTGTTAACCACTCACCCCCCCTCACAGCATGCAGTGTCACATCCAGATACAACAAGTGCAGCTGCACCCCCTCCTTCCCCCTCACAGCATGCAGTGTCACATCCAGATACAACAAGTGCAGCTGCACCCCCTCTGATCAGTCTTCTGTCTGCTGGAAGATTCATACATATGGAGGGTGCAGCCTGGAGATGGAGCACAGAGAGCCGGAATCTGAAGACCCCTGAGCCCCTCACTCCCAGGTATTTGTGGGGCGACAGCTCGGATATTTTGTTACATTCTACAATGATAGATATTCCTCCTCTTGGTGGAAGGTTCCCGCAGACGTTACGTGTGAAGTGGATCTATTATTCCAGCCAAATATAAAACAAGAAATTCCAGTTCCAGACGGGACCATTGCCAGAAATCGGAGCCGGATAACAGAAGCAGCAGGAAATCCCCGTAAGATGCTGGATGACCCGAAACAGAACACGAAACCAGGAAAAACCGAACGAAGATTCAGGTAACAGAAAAACAAACACCAGAAACTGTGACATCAACTGGCGGAGAGTCAGAACCAGGACTACAACGTCCCCAGAACCAAGTGCAGTATGGGCCTGGTGTCTCCCCGGTACATAATATACTGAAGATTCAGGTAACAGGCGGAGAGTCAGAACCAGGACTACAACGTCCCCAGAACCAAGTGCAGTATGGGTCCAGTGTCCGGCCTCCGGTACATTATATACTGAAGATTCAGGTAACAGGCGGAGAGTCAGAACCAGGACTACAATGTCCCCAGAACCAAGTGCAGTATGGGCCCAGTGTACGGCCTCCGGTACATTATATACTGAAGATTCAGGTATCAGGCGGAGAGTCAGAACCAGGACTACAACGTCCCCAGAACCAAGTGCAGTATGGGCCCAGTGTCTCCCCGGTACATTATATACTGAAGATTCAGGTAACAGGCGGAGAGTCAGAACCAGGACTACAGCGTCCCCAGAACCAAGTGCAGTATGGGCCCAGTGTCTCCCCGGTACATTATATACTGAAGATTCAGGTATCAGGCGGAGAGTCAGAACCAGGACTACAACGTCCCCAGAACCAAGTGCAGTATGGGCCCAGTGTCCGGCCTCCGGTACATTATATACTGAAGATTCAGGTAACAGGCGGAGAGTCAGAACCAGGACTACAACGTCCCCAGAACCAAGTGCAGTATGGGCCCAGTGTCCGGCCTCCGGTACATTATATACTGAAGATTCAGGTAACAGACGGAGAGTCAGAACCAGGACTACAACGTCCCCAGAACCAAGTGCAGTATGGGCCCAGTGTCCGGCCTCCGGTACATTATATACTGAAGATTCAGGTAACAGGCGGAGAGTCAGAACCAGGACTACAACGTCCCCAGAACCAAGTGCAGTATGGGCCCAGTGTCTCCCCGGTACATTATATACTGAAGATTCAGGTAACAGGCGGAGAGTCAGAACCAGGACTACAGCGTCCCCAGAACCAAGTGCAGTATGGGCCCAGTGTCCGGCCTCCGGTACATTATATACTGAAGATTCAGGTATCAGGCGGAGAGTCAGAACCAGGACTACAACGTCCCCAGAACCAAGTGCAGTATGGGCCCAGTGTCCGGCCTCCGGTACATTATATACTGAAGATTCAGGTATCAGGCGGAGAGTCAGAACCAGGACTACAACGTCCCCAGAACCAAGTGCAGTATGGGCCCAGTGTCCGGCCTCCGGTACATTATATACTGAAGATTCAGGTAACAGGCGGAGAGTCAGAACCAGGACTACAACGTCCCCAGAACCAAGTGCAGTATGGGCCCAGTGTCTCCCCGGTACATTATATACTGAAGATTCAGGTAACAGGCGGAGAGTCAGAACCAGGACTACAATGTCCCCAGAACCAAGTGCAGTATGGGCCCAGTGTCTCCCCGGTACATTATATACTGAAGATTCAGGTAACAGGCGGAGAGTCAGAACCAGGACTACAGCGTCCCCAGAACCAAGTGCAGTATGGGCCCAGTGTCCGGCCTCCGGTACATTATATACTGAAGATTCAGGTAACAGACGGAGAGTCAGAACCAGGACTACAACGTGCCCAGAACCAAGTGCAGTATGGGCCCAGTGTCTCCCCGGTACACTTTATACTGAAGATTCAGGTAACAGGCGGAGAGTCAGAACCAGGACTACAACGTGCCCAGAACCAAGTGCAGTATGGGCCCAGTGTCTCCCCGGTACATTATATACTGAAGATTCAGGTAACAGGCGGAGAGTCAGAACCAGGACTACAACGTCCCCAGAACCAAGTGCAGTATGGGCCCAGTGTCTCCCCGGTACATTATATACTGAAGATTCAGGTAACAGACGGAGAGTCAGAACCAGGACTACAACGTCCCCAGAACCAAGTGCAGTATGGGCCCAGTGTCCGGCCTCCGGTACATTATATACTGAAGGTTCAGGTAACAGGCGGAGAGTCAGAACCAGGACTACAATGTCCCAAGAACCAAGTGCAGTATGGGCCCAGTGTCTCCCCGGTACATTTTATACTGAAGATTCAGGTAACAGGCGGAGAGTCAGAACCAGGACTACAACGTCCCCAGAACCAAGTGCAGTATGGGCCCAGTGTCTCCCCGGTACATTATATACTGAAGATTCAGGTAACAGGCGGAGAGTCAGAACCAGGACTACAATGTCCCCAGAACCAAGTGCAGTATGGGCCCAGTGTCCGGCCTCCGGTACATTATATACTGAAGATTCAGGTAACAGGCGGAGAGTCAGAACCAGAACTCCAACGTCCCCAGAACCAAGTGCAGTATGGGCCCAGTGTCCGGCCTCCGGTACATTATATACTGAAGATTCAGGTATCAGGCGGAGAGTCAGAACCAGGACAACAACGTCCCCAGAACCAAGTGCAGTATGGGCCCAGTGTCTCCCCGGTACATTTTATACTGAAGATTCAGGTAACAGGCGGAGAGTCAGAACCAGGACAACAACGTCCCCAGAACCAAGTGCAGTATGGGCCCAGTGTCTCCCCGGTACATTATATACTGAAGATTCAGGTAACAGGCGGAGAGTCAGAACCAGGACTACAACGTTCCCAGAACCAAGTGCAGTATGGGCCCAGTGTCTCCCCGGTACATTATATACTGAAGATTCAGGTAACAGGCGGAGAGTCAGAACCAGGACTACAACGTCCCCAGAACCAAGTGCAGTATGGGCCCAGTGTCCGGCCTCCTGTACATTATATACTGAAGATTCAGGTAACAGGCGGAGAGTCAGAACCAGGACTACAACGTCCCCAGAACCAAGTGCAGTATGGGCCCAGTGTCTCCCCGGTACATTATATACTGAAGATTCAGGTAACAGGCGGAGAGTCAGAACCAGGACTACAACGTCCCCAGAACCAAGTGTAGTATGGGCCCAGTGTCTCCCCGGTACATTTTATACTGAAGATTCAGGTAACAGACGGAGAGTCAGAACCAGGACTACAACGTCCCCAGAACCAAGTGCAGTATGGGCCCAGTGTCTCCCCGGTACATTATATACTGAAGATTCAGGTAACAGACGGAGAGTCAGAACTAGGACTACAACGTCCCCAGAACCAAGTGCAGTATGGGCCCAGTGTCTCCCCGGTACATTATATACTGAAGATTCAGGTAACAGGCGGAGAGTCAGAACCAGGACTACAATGTCCCCAGAACCAAGTGCAGTATGGGCCCAGTGTCCGGCCTCCGGTACATTATATACTGAAGATTCAGGTAACAGGCGGAGAGTCAGAACCAGGACTACAACGTCCCCAGAACCAAGTGCAGTATGGGCCCAGTGTACGGCCTCCGGTACATTATATACTGAAGATTCAGGTATCAGGCGGAGAGTCAGAACCAGGACTACAACGTCCCCAGAACCAAGTGCAGTATGGGCCCAGTGTCTCCCCGGTACATTATATACTGAAGATTCAGGTAACAGACGGAGAGTCAGAACCAGGACTACAACGTCCCCAGAACCAAGTGCAGTATGGGCCCAGTGTCCGGCCTCCGGTACATTATATACTGAAGATTCAGGTAACAGACGGAGAGTCAGAACCAGGACTACAACGTCCCCAGAACCAAGTGCAGTATGGGCCCAGTGTCTCCCCGGTACATTATATACTGAAGATTCAGGTAACAGGCGGAGAGTCAGAACCAGGACTACAGCATCCCCAGAACCAAGTGCAGTATGGGCCCAGTGTCCGGCCTCCGGTACATTATATACTGAGGATTCAGGTAACAGGTGGAGAGTCAGAACCAGGACTACAACGTCCCCAGAACCAAGTGCAGTATGGGCCCAGTGTCCGGCCTCCGGTACATTATATACTGAAGATTCAGGTAACAGGCGGAGAGTCAGAACCAGGACTACAGCGTCCCCAGAACCAAGTGCAGTATGGGCCCAGTGTCTCCCCGGTACATTATATACTGAAGATTCAGGTATCAGGCGGAGAGTCAGAACCAGGACTACAACGTCCCCAGAACCAAGTGCAGTATGGGCCCAGTGTCCGGCCTCCGGTACATTATATACTGAAGATTCAGGTATCAGGCGGAGAGTCAGAACCAGGACTACAACGTCCCCAGAACCAAGTGCAGTATGGGCCCAGTGTCCGGCCTCCGGTACATTATATACTGAAGATTCAGGTAACAGACGGAGAGTCAGAACCAGGACTACAACGTCCCCAGAACCAAGTGCAGTATGGGCCCAGTGTCTCCCCGGTACATTATATACTGAAGATTCAGGTATCAGGCGGAGAGTCAGAACCAGGACTACAGCATCCCCAGAACCAAGTGCAGTATGGGCCCAGTGTCTCCCCGGTACATTATATACTGAAGATTCAGGTAACAGGCGGAGAGTCAGAACCAGGACTACAATGTCCCAAGAACCAAGTGCAGTATGGGCCCAGTGTCTCCCCGGTACATTTTATACTGAAGATTCAGGTAACAGGCGGAGAGTCAGAACCAGGACTACAACGTCCCCAGAACCAAGTGCAGTATGGGCCCAGTGTCTCCCCGGTACATTATATACTGAAGATTCAGGTAACAGGCGGAGAGTCAGAACCAGGACTACAATGTCCCCAGAACCAAGTGCAGTATGGGCCCAGTGTCCGGCCTCCGGTACATTATATACTGAAGATTCAGGTAACAGGCGGAGAGTCAGAACCAGAACTCCAACGTCCCCAGAACCAAGTGCAGTATGGGCCCAGTGTCCGGCCTCCGGTACATTATATACTGAAGATTCAGGTATCAGGCGGAGAGTCAGAACCAGGACTACAATGTCCCAAGAACCAAGTGCAGTATGAGCCCAGTGTCTCCCCGGTACATTTTATACTGAAGATTTAGGTAACAGGCGGAGAGTCAGAACCAGGACTACAACGTCCCCAGAACCAAGTGCAGTATGGGCCCAGTGTCTCCCCGGTACATTATATACTGAAGATTCAGGTAACAGGCGGAGAGTCAGAACCAGGACTACAATGTCCCCAGAACCAAGTGCAGTATGGGCCCAGTGTACGGCCTCCGGTACATTATATACTGAAGATTCAGGTAACAGGCGGAGAGTCAGAACCAGGACTACAATGTCCCCAGAACCAAGTGCAGTATGGGCCCAGTGTCTCCCCGGTACATTATATACTGAAGATTCAGGTATCAGGCGGAGAGTCAGAACCAGGACTACAACGTCCCCAGAACCAAGTGCAGTATGGGCCCAGTGTCTCCCCGGTACATTATATACTGAAGATTCAGGTAACAGACGGAGAGTCAGAACCAGGACTACAACGTCCCCAGAACCAAGTGCAGTATGGGCCCAGTGTCTCCCCGGTACATTATATACTGAAGATTCAGGTAACAGGCGGAGAGTCAGAACCAGGACTACAACTTCCCCAGAACCAAGTGCAGTATGGGCCCAGTGTCCGGCCTCCGGTACATTATATACTGAAGATTCAGGTAACAGGCGGAGAGTCAGAACCAGGACTACAACGTCCCCAGAACCAAGTGCAGTATGGGTCCAATGTCCGGCCTCCTGTACATTATATACTGAAGATTCAGGTAACAGGCGGAGAGTCAGAACCAGGACTACAACGTCCCCAGAACCAAGTGCAGTATGGGCCCAGTGTCTCCCCGGTACATTATATACTGAAGATTCAGGTAACAGGCGGAGAGTCAGAACCAGGACTACAACGTCCCCAGAACCAAGTGCAGTATGGGCCCAGTGTCCGCTCCCCGGTACATTATATACTGAAGATTCAGGTAACAGGCGGAGAGTCAGAACCAGGACTACAACGTCCCCAGAACCAAGTGCAGTATGGGCCCAGTGTACGGCCTCCGGTACATTATATACTGAAGATTCAGGTAACAGGCGGAGAGTCAGAACCAGGACTACAACGTCCCCAGAACCAAGTGCAGTATGGGCCCAGTGTCTCCCTGGTACATTATATACTGAAGATTCAGGTAACAGGCGGAGAGTCAGAACCAGGACTACAACGTCCCCAGAACCAAGTGCAGTATGGGCCCAGTGTCTCCCCGGTACATTATATACTGAAGATTCAGGTAACAGTCGGAGAGTCAGAACCAGGACTACAACGTCCCCAGAACCAAGTGCAGTATGGGCCCAGTGTCTCCCCGGTACATTATATACTGAAGATTCAGGTAACAGGTGGAGAGTCAGAACCAGGACTACAACGTCCCCAGAACCAAGTGCAGTATGGGCCCAGTGTCTCCCCGGTACATTATATACTGAAGATTCAGGTAACAGGCAGAGAGTCAGAACCAGGACTCCAACGTGCCCAGAACTAAGTGCAGTATGGGCCCAGTGTCTCCCCGGTACATTATATACTGAAGATTCAGGTAACAGGCAGAGAGTCAGAACCAGGACTACAACGTCCCCAGAACCAAGTGCAGTATGGGCCCAGTGTCTCCCCGGTACATTATATACTGAAGATTCAGGTAACAGACGGAGAGTCAGAACCAGGACTACAACGTCCCCAGAACCAAGTGCAGTATGGGCCCAGTGTCTCCCCGGTACATTATATACTGAAGATTCAGGTAACAGGCGGAGAGTCAGAACCAGGACTACAACGTCCCCAGAACCAAGTGCAGTATGGGCCCAGTGTCCGGCCTCCGGTACATTATATACTGAAGATTCAGGTAACAGATGGAGAGTCAGAACCAGGACTACAACGTCCCCAGAACCAAGTGCAGTATGGGCCCAGTGTCCGGCCTCCGGTACATTATATACTGAAGATTCAGGTAACAGGCGGAGAGTCAGAACCAGGACTACAACGTCCCCAGAACCAAGTGCAGTATGGGCCCAGTGTCTCCCCGGTACATTATATACTGAAGATTCAGGTAACAGGCGGAGAGTCAGAACCAGGACTACAATGTCCCCAGAACCAAGTGCAGTATGGGCCCAGTGTCCGGCCTCCGGTACATTATATACTGAAGATTCAGGTAACAGACGGAGAGTCAGAACCAGAACTCCAACGTCCCCAGAACCAAGTGCAGTATGGGCCCAGTGTCCGGCCTCCGGTACATTATATACTGAAGATTCAGGTATCAGGCGGAGAGTCAGAACCAGGACTACAATGTCCCAAGAACCAAGTGCAGTATGAGCCCAGTGTCTCCCCGGTACATTTTATACTGAAGATTCAGGTAACAGGCGGAGAGTCAGAACCAGGACTACAACATCCCCAGAACCAAGTGCAGTATGGGCCCAGTGTCCGGCCTCCGGTACATTATATACTGAAGATTCAGGTAACAGACGGAGAGTCAGAACCAGGACTACAACGTCCCCAGAACCAAGTGCAGTATGGGCCCAATGTCCGGCCTCCGGTACATTATATACTGAAGATTCAGGTAACAGGCGGAGAGTCAGAACCAGGACTACAACATCCCCAGAACCAAGTGCAGTATGGGCCCAGTGTCCGCTCCCCGGTACATTATATACTGAAGATTCAGGTAACAGGCGGAGAGTCAGAACCAGGACTACAACGTCCCCAGAACCAAGTGCAGTATGGGCCCAGTGTCTCCCCGGTACATTATATACTGAAGATTCAGGTATCAGGCGGAGAGTCAGAACCAGGACTACAACGTCCCCAGAACCAAGTGCAGTATGGGCCCAGTGTCTCCCCGGTACATTATATACTGAAGATTCAGGTAACAGACGGAGAGTCAGAACCAGGACTACAACGTCCCCAGAACCAAGTGCAGTATGGGCCCAGTGTCTCCCCGGTACATTATATACTGAAGATTCAGGTAACAGGCAGAGAGTCAGAACCAGGACTACAACGTCCCCAGAACCAAGTGCAGTATGGGCCCAGTGTCCGGCCTCCGGTACATTATATACTGAAGATTCAGGTAACAGGCAGAGAGTCAGAACCAGGACTACAACATCCCCAGAACCAAGTGCAGTATGGGCCCAGTGTCCGGCCTCCGGTACATTATATACTGAAGATTCAGGTAACAGGCGGAGAGTCAGAACCAGGACTACAGCATCCCCAGAACCAAGTGCAGTATGGGCCCAGTGTCTCCCCGGTACATTATATACTGAAGATTCAGGTATCAGGCGGAGAGTCAGAACCAGGACTACAACGTCCCCAGAACCAAGTGCAGTATGGGCCCAGTGTCTCCCCGGTACATTATATACTGAAGATTCAGGTAACAGGCGGAGAGTCAGAACCAGGACTACAACGTCCCCAGAACCAAGTGCAGTATGGGCCCAGTGTCCGGCCTCCGGTACATTATATACTGAAGATTCAGGTAACAGACGGAGAGTCAGAACCAGGACTACAACGTCCCCAGAACCAAGTGCAGTATGGGCCCAGTGTCTCCCCGGTACATTATATACTGAAGATTCAGGTAACAGGCGGAGAGTCAGAACCAGGACTACAACGTCCCCAGAACCAAGTGCAGTATGGGCCCAGTGTCTCCCCGGTACATTATATACTGAAGATTCAGGTAACAGGCGGAGAGTCAGAACCAGGACTACAACGTCCCCAGAACCAAGTGCAGTATGGGCCCAGTGTCTCCCCGGTACATTATATACTGAAGATTCAGGTAACAGGTGGAGAGTCAGAACCAGGACTACAACGTCCCCAGAACCAAGTGCAGTATGGGCCCAGTGTCCGGCCTCCAGTACATTATATACTGAAGATTCAGGTAACAGACGGAGAGTCAGAACCAGGACTACAATGTCCCCAGAACCAAGTGCAGTATGGGCCCAGTGTCTCCCCGGTACATTATATACTGAAGGTTCAGGTAACAGGCGGAGAGTCAGAACCAGGACTACAATGTCCCCAGAACCAAGTGCAGTATGGGCCCAGTGTCCGCTCCCCGGTACATTATATACTGAAGATTCAGATAACAGGTGGAGAGTCAGAACCAGGACTACAACGTCCCCAGAACCAAGTGCAGTATGGGCCCAGTGTCCGGCCTCCGGTACATTATATACTGAAGATTCAGGTAACAGGCGGAGAGTCAGAACCAGGACTACAGTGTCCCCAGAACCAAGTGCAGTATGGGCCCAGTGTCTCCCCGGTACATTATATACTGAAGATTCAGGTAACAGGCGGAGAGTCAGAACCAGGATTACAACGTCCCCAGAACCAAGTGCAGTATGGGCCCAGTGTCTCCCCGGTACATTATATACTGAAGATTCAGGTAACAGGCGGAGAGTCAGAACCAGGACTACAACGTCCCCAGAACCAAGTGCAGTATGGGCCCAGTGTCTCCCCGGTACATTATATACTGAAGATTCAGGTAACAGGTGGAGAGTCAGAACCAGGACTACAACGTCCCCAGAACCAAGTGCAGTATGGGCCCAGTGTCCGGCCTCCGGTACATTATATACTGAAGATTCAGGTAACAGGCGGAGAGTCAGAACCAGGACTACAATGTCCCAAGAACCAAGTGCAGTATGGGCCCAGTGTCCGGCCTCCGGTACATTATATACTGAAGATTCAGGTAACAGACGGAGAGTCAGAACCAGGACTACAGCGTCCCCAGAACCAAGTGCAGTATGGGCCCAGTGTCCGGCCTCCGGTACATTATATACTGAAGATTCAGGTAACAGGTGGAGAGTCAGAACCAGGACTACAACGTCCCCAGAACCAAGTGTAGTATGGGCCCAGTGTCTCCCCGGTACATTTTATACTGAAGATTCAGGTAACAGGCGGAGAGTCAGAACCAGGACTACAACGTGCCCAGAACCAAGTGCAGTATGGGCCCAGTGTCTCCCCGGTACATTATATACTGAAGATTCAGGTAACAGGCGGAGAGTCAGAACCAGGACTACAATGTCCCCAGAACCAAGTGCAGTATGGGCCCAGTGTCCGGCCTCCGGTACATTATATACTGAAGATTCAGGTATCAGGCGGAGAGTCAGAACCAGGACAACAACGTCCCCAGAACCAAGTGCAGTATGGGCCCAGTGTCTCCCCGGTACATCATATACTGAAGATTCAGGTAACAGGCGGAGAGTCAGAACCAGGACTACAGCGTCCCCAGAACCAAGTGCAGTATGGGCCCAGTGTCTCCCCGGTACATTTTATACTGAAGATTCAGGTAACAGGCGGAGAGTCAGAACCAGGACAACAACGTCCCCAGAACCAAGTGCAGTATGGGCCCAGTGTCTCCCCGGTACATCATATACTGAAGATTCAGGTAACAGGCGGAGAGTCAGAACCAGGACAACAACGTCCCCAGAACCAAGTGCAGTATGGGCCCAGTGTCTCCCCGGTACATTTTATACTGAAGATTCAGGTAACAGGCGGAGAGTCAGAACCAGGACAACAACGTCCCCAGAACCAAGTGCAGTATGGGCCCAGTGTCTCCCCGGTACATTTTATACTGAAGATTCAGGTAACAGGCGGAGAGTCAGAACCAGGACAACAACGTCCCCAGAACCAAGTGCAGTATGGGCCCAATGTCCGGCCTCCGGTACATTATATACTGAAGATTCAGGTAACAGGCGGAGAGTCAGAACCAGGACTACAGCGTCCCCAGAACCAAGTGCAGTATGGGCCCAGTGTCTCCCCGGTACATTATATACTGAAGATTCAGGTAACAGGTGGAGAGTCAGAACTAGGACTACAACGTCCCCAGAACCAAGTGCAGTATGGGCCCAGTGTCTCCCCGGTACATTATATACTGAAGATTCAGGTAACAGACGGAGAGTCAGAACTAGGACTACAACGTCCCCAGAACCAAGTGCAGTATGGGCCCAGTGTCTCCCCGGTACATTATATACTGAAGATTCAGGTAACAGGCGGAGAGTCAGAACCAGGACTACAATGTCCCCAGAACCAAGTGCAGTATGGGCCCAGTGTCCGGCCTCCGGTACATTATATACTGAAGATTCAGGTAACAGGCGGAGAGTCAGAACCAGGACTACAACGTCCCCAGAACCAAGTGCAGTATGGGCCCAGTGTCCGGCCTCCGGTACATTATATACTGAAGATTCAGGTAACAGGCAGAGAGTCAGAACCAGGACTACAATGTCCCCAGAACCAAGTGCAGTATGGGCCCAGTGTCTCCCCGGTACATTATATACTGAAGATTCAGGTAACAGACGGAGAGTCAGAACCAGGACTACAACGTCCCCAGAACCAAGTGCAGTATGGGCCCAGTGTCCGGCCTCCGGTACATTATATACTGAAGATTCAGGTAACAGGCGGAGAGTCAGAACCAGGACTACAGCGTCCCCAGAACCAAGTGCAGTATGGACCCAGTGTCCGGCCTCCGGTACATTATATACTGAAGATTCAGGTAACAGGCGGAGAGTCAGAACCAGGACTACAACGTCCCCAGAACCAAGTGCAGTATGGACCCAGTGTCCGGCCTCCGGTACATTATATACTGAAGGTTCAGGTAACAGGCGGAGAGTCAGAACCAGGACTACAACGTCCCCAGAACCAAGTGCAGTATGGGCCCAGTGTCCGGCCTCCGGTACATTATATACTGAAGATTCAGGTATCAGGCGGAGAGTCAGAACCAGGACTACAACGTCCCCAGAACCAAGTGCAGTATGGGCCCAGTGTCTCCCCGGTACATTATATACTGAAGATTCAGGTATCAGGCGGAGAGTCAGAACCAGGACTACAATGTCCCCAGAACCAAGTGCAGTATGGGCCCAGTGTCCGGCCTCCGGTACATTATATACTGAAGATTCAGGTAACAGGCGGAGAGTCAGAACCAGGACTACAATGTCCCAAGAACCAAGTGCAGTATGGGCCCAGTGTCTCCCCGGTACATTTTATACTGAAGATTCAGGTAACAGGCGGAGAGTCAGAACCAGGACTACAACGTCCCCAGAACCAAGTGCAGTATGGGCCCAGTGTCTCCCCGGTACATTATATACTGAAGATTCAGGTAACAGGCGGAGAGTCAGAACCAGGACTACAATGTCCCCAGAACCAAGTGCAGTATGGGCCCAGTGTCCGGCCTCCGGTACATTATATACTGAAGATTCAGGTATCAGGCGGAGAGTCAGAAACAGGACTACAGCGTCCCCAGAACCAAGTGCAGTATGGGCCCAGTGTCCGGCCTCCGGTACATTATATACTGAAGATTCAGGTAACAGGCGGAGAGTCAGAACCAGGACTACAACGTCCCCAGAACCAAGTGCAGTATGGGCCCAGTGTCCGGCCTCCGGTACATTATATACTGAAGATTCAGGTAACAGGCGGAGAGTCAGAACCAGGACTACAATGTCCCAAGAACCAAGTGCAGTATGGGCCCAGTGTCCGGCCTCCGGTACATTATATACTGAAGATTCAGGTAACAGACGGAGAGTCAGAACCAGGACTACAGCGTCCCCAGAACCAAGTGCAGTATGGGCCCAGTGTCCGGCCTCCGGTACATTATATACTGAAGATTCAGGTAACAGGTGGAGAGTCAGAACCAGGACTACAACGTCCCCAGAACCAAGTGCAGTATGGGCCCAGTGTCTCCCCGGTACATTATATACTGAAGATTCAGGTAACAGGCGGAGAGTCAGAACCAGGACTATAATGTCCCCAGAACCAAGTGCAGTATGGGCCCAGTGTCTCCCTGGTACATTATATACTGAAGATTCAGGTAACAGACGGAGAGTCAGAACCAGGACTACAGCGTCCCCAGAACCAAGTGCAGTATGGGCCCAGTGTCCGGCCTCCGGTACATTATATACTGAAGATTCAGGTAACAGGTGGAGAGTCAGAACCAGGACTACAACGTCCCCAGAACCAAGTGCAGTATGGGCCCAGTGTCTCCCCGGTACATTATATACTGAAGATTCAGGTAACATGCGGAGAGTCAGAACCAGGACTACAATGTCCCAAGAACCAAGTGCAGTATGGGCCCAGTGTCTCCCCGGTACATTATATACTGAAGATTCAGGTAACTGGCGGAGAGTCAGAACCAGGACTACAACGTCCCCAGAACCAAGTGCAGTATGGGCCCAGTGTCCGGCCTCCGGTACATTATATACTGAAGATTCAGGTAACAGGCGGAGAGTCAGAACCAGAACTCCAACGTCCCCAGAACCAAGTGCAGTATGGGCCCAGTGTCCGGCCTCCGGTACATTATATACTGAAGATTCAGGTATCAGGCGGAGAGTCAGAACCAGGACTACAATGTCCCAAGAACCAAGTGCAGTATGAGCCCAGTGTCTCCCCGGTACATTTTATACTGAAGATTCAGGTAACAGGCGGAGAGTCAGAACCAGGACTACAACGTCCCCAGAACCAAGTGCAGTATGGGCCCAGTGTCTCCCCGGTACATTATATACTGAAGATTCAGGTAACAGACGGAGAGTCAGAACTAGGACTACAACGTCCCCAGAACCAAGTGCAGTATGGGCCCAGTGTCTCCCCGGTACATTATATACTGAAGATTCAGGTAACAGGCGGAGAGTCAGAACCAGGACTACAATGTCCCCAGAACCAAGTGCAGTATGGGCCCAGTGTACGGCCTCCGGTACATTATATACTGAAGATTCAGGTATCAGGCGGAGAGTCAGAACCAGGACTACAACGTCCCCAGAACCAAGTGCAGTATGGGCCCAGTGTCTCCCCGGTACATTATATACTGAAGATTCAGGTAACAGACGGAGAGTCAGAACCAGGACTACAACGTCCCCAGAACCAAGTGCAGTATGGGCCCAGTGTCTCCCCGGTACATTATATACTGAAGATTCAGGTAACAGGCAGAGAGTCAGAACCAGGACTACAACGTCCCCAGAACCAAGTGCAGTATGGGCCCAGTGTCCGGCCTCCGGTACATTATATACTGAAGATTCAGGTAACAGGCGGAGAGTCAGAACCAGGACTACAACGTCCCCAGAACCAAGTGCAGTATGGGCCCAGTGTCTCCCCGGTACATTATATACTGAAGATTCAGGTAACAGGCGGAGAGTCAGAACCAGGACTACAATATCCCCAGAACCAAGTGCTGTATGGGCCCAGTGTCCGTCCTCCGGTACATTATATACTGAAGATTCAGGTAACAGGCGGAGAGTCAGAACCAGGACTACAATGTCCCAAGAACCAAGTGCAGTATGAGCCCAGTGTCTCCCCGGTACATTTTATACTGAAGATTCAGGTAACAGGCGGAGAGTCAGAACCAGGACTACAACGTCCCCAGAACCAAGTGCAGTATGGGCCCAGTGTCTCCCCGGTACATTATATACTGAAGATTCAGGTAACAGACGGAGAGTCAGAACTAGGACTACAACGTCCCCAGAACCAAGTGCAGTATGGGCCCAGTGTCTCCCCGGTACATTATATACTGAAGATTCAGGTAACAGGCGGAGAGTCAGAACCAGGACTACAATGTCCCCAGAACCAAGTGCAGTATGGGCCCAGTGTACGGCCTCCGGTACATTATATACTGAAGATGCAGGTATCAGGCGGAGAGTCAGAACCAGGACTACAACGTCCCCAGAACCAAGTGCAGTATGGGCCCAGTGTCTCCCCGGTACATTATATACTGAAGATTCAGGTAACAGACGGAGAGTCAGAACCAGGACTACAACGTCCCCAGAACCAAGTGCAGTATGGGCCCAGTGTCTCCCCGGTACATTATATACTGAAGATTCAGGTAACAGGCAGAGAGTCAGAACCAGGACTACAACGTCCCCAGAACCAAGTGCAGTATGGGCCCAGTGTCCGGCCTCCGGTACATTATATACTGAAGATTCAGGTAACAGGCGGAGAGTCAGAACCAGGACTACAACGTCCCCAGAACCAAGTGCAGTATGGGCCCAGTGTCTCCCCGGTACATTATATACTGAAGATTCAGGTAACAGACGGAGAGTCAGAACCAGGACTACAACGTCCCCAGAACCAAGTGCAGTATGGGCCCAGTGTCTCCCCGGTACATTATATACTGAAGATTCAGGTAACAGGCGGAGAGTCAGAACCAGGACTACAACGTCCCCAGAACCAAGTGCAGTATGGGCCCAGTGTCCGGCCTCCGGTACATTATATACTGAAGATTCAGGTAACAGGCGGAGAGTCAGAACCAGGACTACAATGTCCCCAGAACCAAGTGCAGTATGGGCCCAGTGTCCGGCCTCCGGTACATTATATACTGAAGATTCAGGTAACAGGCGGAGAGTCAGAACCAGAACTCCAACGTCCCCAGAACCAAGTGCAGTATGGGCCCAGTGTCCGGCCTCCGGTACATTATATACTGAAGATTCAGGTATCAGGCGGAGAGTCAGAACCAGGACTACAATGTCCCAAGAACCAAGTGCAGTATGAGCCCAGTGTCTCCCCGGTACATTTTATACTGAAGATTCAGGTAACAGGCGGAGAGTCAGAACCAGGACTACAACGTCCCCAGAACCAAGTGCAGTATGGGCCCAGTGTCTCCCCGGTACATTATATACTGAAGATTCAGGTAACAGGCGGAGAGTCAGAACCAGGACTACAATGTCCCCAGAACCAAGTGCAGTATGGGCCCAGTGTCCGGCCTCCGGTACATTATATACTGAAGATTCAGGTATCAGGCGGAGAGTCAGAACCAGGACTACAACGTCCCCAGAACCAAGTGCAGTATGGGCCCAGTGTCTCCCCGGTACATTATATACTGAAGATTCAGGTAACAGACGGAGAGTCAGAACCAGGACTACAACGTCCCCAGAACCAAGTGCAGTATGGGCCCAGTGTCTCCCCGGTACATTATATACTGAAGATTCAGGTAACAGGCAGAGAGTCAGAACCAGGACTACAACGTCCCCAGAACCAAGTGCAGTATGGGCCCAGTGTCCGGCCTCCGGTACATTATATACTGAAGATTCAGGTAACAGGCGGAGAGTCAGAACCAGGACTACAGCATCCCCAGAACCAAGTGCAGTATGGGCCCAGTGTCCGGCCTCCGGTACATTATATACTGAAGATTCAGGTATCAGGCGGAGAGTCAGAACCAGGACTACAACGTCCCCAGAACCAAGTGCAGTATGGGCCCAGTGTCTCCCCGGTACATTATATACTGAAGATTCAGGTATCAGGCGGAGAGTCAGAACCAGGACTACAACGTCCCCAGAACCAAGTGCAGTATGGGCCCAGTGTCTCCCCGGTACATTATATACTGAAGATTCAGGTAACAGGCGGAGAGTCAGAACCAGGACTACAACGTCCCCAGAACCAAGTGCAGTATGGGCCCAGTGTCCGGCCTCCGGTACATTATATACTGAAGATTCAGGTATCAGGCGGAGAGTCAGAACCAGGACTACAACGTCCCCAGAACCAAGTGCAGTATGGGCCCAGTGTCCGGCCTCCGGTACATTATATACTGAAGATTCAGGTAACAGACGGAGAGTCAGAACCAGGACTACAACGTCCCCAGAACCAAGTGCAGTATGGGCCCAGTGTCCGGCCTCCGGTACATTATATACTGAAGATTCAGGTAACAGGCGGAGAGTCAGAACCAGGACTACAATGTCCCAAGAACCAAGTGCAGTATGGGCCCAGTGTCCGGCCTCCGGTACATTATATACTGAAGATTCAGGTAACAGACGGAGAGTCAGAACCAGGACTACAATATCCCCAGAACCAAGTGCAGTATGGGCCCAGTGTCCGACCTCCGGTACATTATATACTGAAGGTTCAGGTAACAGGCGGAGAGTCAGAACCAGGACTACAACGTCCCCAGAACCAAGTGCAGTATGGGCCCAGTGTCTCCCCGGTACATTATATACTGAAGATTCAGGTAACAGGTGGAGAGTCAGAACCAGGACTACAACGTCCCCAGAACCAAGTGCAGTATGGGCCCAGTGTCTCCCCGGTACATTATATACTGAAGATTCAGGTAACAGGCGGAGAGTCAGAACCAGGACTACAGCGTCCCCAGAACCAAGTGCAGTATGGGCCCAGTGTCCGGCCTCCAGTACATTATATACTGAAGATTCAGGTAACAGGTGGAGAGTCAGAACCAGGACTACAACTTCCCCAGAACCAAGTGTAGTATGGGCCCAGTGTCTCCCCGGTACATTTTATACTGAAGATTCAGGTAACAGGCGGAGAGTCAGAACCAGGACTACAACGTGCCCAGAACCAAGTGCAGTATGGGCCCAGTGTCTCCCCGGTACATTGTATACTGAAGATTCAGGTAACAGGCGGAGAGTCAGAACCAGGACTACAACGTCCCCAGAACCAAGTGCAGTATGGGCCCAGTGTCCGCTCCCCGGTACATTATATACTGAAGATTCAGGTAACAGGCGGAGAGTCAGAACCAGGACTACAACGTCCCCAGAACCAAGTGCAGTATGGGCCCAGTGTCCGGCCTCCAGTACATTATATACTGAAGATTCAGGTAACAGGCGGAGAGTCAGAACCAGGACTACAACATCCCCAGAACCAAGTGCAGTATGGGCCCAGTGTCTCCCCGGTACATTATATACTGAAGATTCAGGTAACAGACGGAGAGTCAGAACTAGGACTACAACGTCCCCAGAACCAAGTGCAGTATGGGCCCAGTGTCTCTCCGGTACATTATATACTGAAGATTCAGGTAACAGGCGGAGAGTCAGAACCAGGACTACAATGTCCCCAGAACCAAGTGCAGTATGGGCCCAGTGTCTCTCCGGTACATTATATACTGAAGATTCAGGTAACAGGCGGAGAGTCAGAACCAGGACTACAATGTCCCCAGAACCAAGTGCAGTATGGGCCCAGTGTCCGGCCTCCGGTACATTATATACTGAAGATTCAGGTAACAGGCGGAGAGTCAGAACCAGAACTCCAACGTCCCCAGAACCAAGTGCAGTATGGGCCCAGTGTCCGGCCTCCGGTACATTATATACTGAAGATTCAGGTATCAGGCGGAGAGTCAGAACCAGGACTACAATGTCCCAAGAACCAAGTGCAGTATGAGCCCAGTGTCTCCCCGGTACATTATATACTGAAGATTCAGGTATCAGGCGGAGAGTCAGAACCAGGACTACAATGTCCCCAGAACCAAGTGCAGTATGGGCCCAGTGTCTCCCCGGTACATTATATACTGAAGATTCAGGTAACAGGCGGAGAGTCAGAACCAGGACTACAACGTCCCCAGAACCAAGTGCAGTATGGGCCCAGTGTCTCCCCGGTACATTATATACTGAAGATTCAGGTAACAGGCGGAGAGTCAGAACCAGGACTATAATGTCCCCAGAACCAAGTGCAGTATGGGCCCAGTGTCTCCCTGGTACATTATATACTGAAGATTCAGGTAACAGACGGAGAGTCAGAACCAGGACTACAACGTCCCCAGAACCAAGTGCAGTATGGGCCCAGTGTCTCCCCGGTACATTATATACTGAAGATTCAGGTAACATGCGGAGAGTCAGAACCAGGACTACAATGTCCCAAGAACCAAGTGCAGTATGGGCCCAGTGTCCGGCCTCCGGTACATTATATACTGAAGATTCAGGTAACAGGCGGAGAGTCAGAACCAGGACTACAGCGTCCCCAGAACCAAGTGCAGTATGGGCCCAGTGTCCGGCCTCCGGTACATTATATACTGAAGATTCAGGTAACAGGTGGAGAGTCAGAACCAGGACTACAACGTCCCCAGAACCAAGTGCAGTATGGGCCCAGTGTCTCCCCGGTACATTATATACTGAAGATTCAGGTAACTGGCGGAGAGTCAGAACCAGGACTACAACGTCCCCAGAACCAAGTGCAGTATGGGCCCAGTGTCCGGCCTCCGGTACATTATATACTGAAGATTCAGGTAACAGGCGGAGAGTCAGAACCAGGACTACAACGTCCCCAGAACCAAGTGCAGTATGGGCCCAGTGTCTCCCCGGTACATTATATACTGAAGATTCAGGTAACAGACGGAGAGTCAGAACCAGGACTACAGCGTCCCCAGAACCAAGTGCAGTATGGGCCCAGTGTACGGCCTCCGGTACATTATATACTGAAGATTCAGGTAACAGGCGGAGAGTCAGAACCAGGACTACAGCGTCCCCAGAACCAAGTGCAGTATGGGCCCAGTGTCCGGCCTCCGGTACATTATATACTGAAGATTCAGGTAACAGGCAGAGAGTCAGAACCAGGACTACAACGTCCCCAGAACCAAGTGCAGTATGGGCCCAGTGTCCGGCCTCCGGTACATTATATACTGAAGATTCAGGTAACAGGCGGAGAGTCAGAACCAGGACTACAACGTCCCCAGAACCAAGTGCAGTATGGGCCCAGTGTCTCCCCGGTACATTATATACTGAAGATTCAGGTAACAGGCGGAGAGTCAGAACCAGGACTACAATATCCCCAGAACCAAGTGCAGTATGGGCCCAGTGTCTCCCCGGTACATTATATACTGAAGATTCAGGTAACAGACGGAGAGTCAGAACCAGGACTACAACGTCCCCAGAACCAAGTGCAGTATGGGCCCAATGTCCGGCCTCCGGTACATTATATACTGAAGATTCAGGTAACAGGCGGAGAGTCAGAACCAGGACTACAACGTCCCCAGAACCAAGTGCAGTATGGGCCCAGTGTACGGCCTCCGGTACATTATATACTGAAGATTCAGGTAACAGGCGGAGAGTCAGAACCAGGACTACAGCGTCCCCAGAACCAAGTGCAGTATGGGCCCAGTGTCCGGCCTCCGGTACATTATATACTGAAGATTCAGGTAACAGGCAGAGAGTCAGAACCAGGACTACAACGTCCCCAGAACCAAGTGCAGTATGGGCCCAGTGTCTCCCCGGTACATTATATACTGAAGATTCAGGTAACAGGCGGAGAGTCAGAACCAGGACTACAACGTCCCCAGAACCAAGTGCAGTATGGGCCCAGTGTCCGCTCCCCGGTACATTATATACTGAAGGTTCAGGTAACAGGCGGAGAGTCAGAACCAGAACTCCAACATCCCCAGAACCAAGTGCAGTATGGGCCCAGTGTCTCCCCGGTACATTATATACTGAAGATTCAGGTAACAGGCGGAGAGTCAGAACCAGGACTACAACGTCCCCAGAACCAAGTGCAGTATGGACCCAGTGTCTCCCCGGTACATTATATACTGAAGATTCAGGTAACAGGCGGAGAGTCAGAACCAGGACTACAACGTCCCCAGAACCAAGTGCAGTATGGGCCCAGTGTCCGCTCCCCGGTACATTATATACTGAAGGTTCAGGTAACAGACGGAGAGTCAGAACCAGGACTACAGCGTCCCCAGAACCAAGTGCAGTATGGGCCCAGTGTCCGGCCTCCGGTACATTATATACTGAAGATTCAGGTAACAGGCAGAGAGTCAGAACCAGGACTACAACGTCCCCAGAACCAAGTGCAGTATGGACCCAGTGTCTCCCCGGTACATTATATACTGAAGATTCAGGTAACAGGCGGAGAGTCAGAACCAGGACTACAACGTCCCCAGAACCAAGTGCAGTATGGGCCCAGTGTCTCCCCGGTACATTATATACTGAAGGTTCAGGTAACAGATGGAGAGTCAGAACCAGGACTACAACGTCCCCAGAACCAAGTGCAGTATGGGCCCAGTGTCCGCTCCCCGGTACATTATATACTGAAGGTTCAGGTAACAGACGGAGAGTCAGAACCAGGACTACAACGTCCCCAGAACCAAGTGCAGTATGGGCCCAGTGTACGGCCTCCGGTACATTATATACTGAAGATTCAGGTAACAGGCGGAGAGTCAGAACCAGGACAACAACGTCCCCAGAACCAAGTGCAGTATGGGCCCAGTGTCCGGCCTCCGGTACATTATATACTGAAGATTCAGGTACCAGGACAGAGAGTCAGAACCAGGACTACAACATCCCCAGAACCAAGTGCAGTATGGGCCCAGTGTCTCCCCGGTACATTATATACTGAAGATTCAGGTAACAGGCGGAGAGTCAGAACCAGGACAACAACGTCCCCAGAACCAAGTGCAGTATGGGCCCAGTGTCCTGCCTCCGGTACATTATATACTAAAGATTCAGGTAACAGGCGGAGAGTCAGAACCAGGACTACAGTGTCCCCAGAACCAAGTGCAGTATGGGCCCAGTGTCTCCCCGGTACATTATATACTGAAGATTCAGGTAATAGGCGGAGAGTCAGAACCAGGACTACAACGTCCCCAGAACCAAGTGCAGTATGGGCCCAGTGTCCGGCCTCCGGTACATTATATACTGAAGATTCAGGTAACAGGCGGAGAGTCAGAACCAGGACTACAACGTCCCCAGAACCAAGTGCAGTATGGGCCCAGTGTCTCCCCGGTACATTATATACTGAAGATTCAGGTAACAGGCGGAGAGTCAGAACCAGGACTACAGCGTCCCCAGAACCAAGTGCAGTATGGGCCCAGTGTCTCCCCGGTACATTATATACTGAAGATTTAGGTAACAGGCGGAGAGTCAGAACCAGGACTACAACGTCCCCAGAACCAAGTGCAGTATGGGCCCAGTGTACGGCCTCCGGTACATTATATACTGAAGATTCAGGTACCAGGACAGAGAGTCAGAACCAGGACTACAACATCCCCAGAACCAAGTGCAGTATGGGCCCAGTGTCCGGCCTCCGGTACATTATATACTGAAGATTCAGGTACCAGGACAGAGAGTCAGAACCAGGACTACAATGTCCCAAGAACCAAGTGCAGTATGGGCCCAGTGTCCGGCCTCCGGTACATTATATACTGAAGATTCAGGTAACAGGCGGAGAGTCAGAACCAGGACTACAGCGTCCCCAGAACCAAGTGCAGTATGGGCCCAGTGTCTCCCCGGTACATTATATACTGAAGATTTAGGTAACAGGCGGAGAGTCAGAACCAGGACTACAACGTCCCCAGAACCAAGTGCAGTATGGGCCCAGTGTACGGCCTCCGGTACATTATATACTGAAGATTCAGGTACCAGGACAGAGAGTCAGAACCAGGACTACAACATCCCCAGAACCAAGTGCAGTATGGGCCCAGTGTCCGGCCTCCGGTACATTATATACTGAAGATTCAGGTACCAGGACAGAGAGTCAGAACCAGGACTACAATGTCCCAAGAACCAAGTGCAGTATGGGCCCAGTGTCCGCTCCCCGGTAAATTATATACTGAAGATTCAGGTAACAGGCGGAGAGTCAGAACCAGGACTACAACGTCCCCAGAACCAAGTGCAGTATGGGCCCAGTGTCCGGCCTCCGGTACATTATATACTGAAGATTCAGGTAACAGGCGGAGAGTCAGAACCAGGACTACAACGTCCCCAGAACCAAGTGCAGTATGGGCCCAGTGTCTCCCCGGTACATTATATACTGAAGATTCAGGTAACAGGCGGAGAGTCAGAACCAGGACTACAGCGTCCCCAGAACCAAGTGCAGTATGGGCCCAGTGTCTCCCCGGTACATTATATACTGAAGATTCAGGTAACTGGCGGAGAGTCAGAACCAGGACTACAACGTCCCCAGAACCAAGTGCAGTATGGGCCCAGTGTCCGGCCTCCGGTACATTATATACTGAAGATTCAGGTAACAGGCGGAGAGTCAGAACCAGGACTACAACGTCCCCAGAACCAAGTGCAGTATGGGCCCAGTGTCTCCCCGGTACATTATATACTGAAGATTCAGGTATCAGGCGGAGAGTCAGAACCAGGACTACAGCGTCCCCAGAACCAAGTGCAGTATGGGCCCAGTGTCCGGCCTCCGGTACATTATATACTGAAGATTCAGGTAACAGACGGAGAGTCAGAACCAGGACTCCAACGTCCCCAGAACCAAGTGCAGTATGGGCCCAGTGTACGGCCTCCGGTACATTATATACTGAAGATTCAGGTATCAGGCGGAGAGTCAGAACCAGGACTACAATGTCCCCAGAACCAAGTGCAGTATGGGCCCAGTGTCTCCCCGGTACATTATATACTGAAGATTCAGGTATCAGGCGGAGAGTCAGAACCAGGACTACAGCGTCCCCAGAACCAAGTGCAGTATGGGCCCAGTGTCTCCCCGGTACATTATATACTGAAGATTCAGGTAACAGACGGAGAGTCAGAACCAGGACTACAATGTCCCCAGAACCAAGTGCAGTATGGGCCCAGTGTCTCCCCGGTACATTATATACTGAAGATTCAGGTAACAGGCGGAGAGTCAGAACCAGGACTACAACGTCCCCAGAACCAAGTGCAGTATGGGCCCAGTGTCTCCCCGGTACATTATATACTGAAGATTCAGGTAACAGGCGGAGAGTCAGAACCAGGACTACAACGTCCCCAGAACCAAGTGCAGTATGGGCTCAGTGTCCGGCCTCCGGTACATTATATACTGAAGATTCAGGTATCAGGCGGAGAGTCAGAACCAGGACTACAACGTCCCCAGAACCAAGTGCAGTATGGGCCCAGTGTCCGACCTCCGGTACATTATATACTGAAGATTCAGGTAACAGGCGGAGAGTCAGAACCAGGACTACAACGTCCCCAGAACCAAGTGCAGTATGGGCCCAGTGTCTCCCCGGTACATTATATACTGAAGATTCAGGTAACAGACGGAGAGTCAGAACCAGGACTACAATGTCCCCAGAACCAAGTGCAGTATGGGCCCAGTGTCTCCCCGGTACATTATATACTGAAGATTCAGGTAACAGGCGGAGAGTCAGAACCAGGACTACAACGTGCCCAGAACCAAGTGCAGTATGGGCCCAGTGTCCGGCCTCCGGTACATTATATACTGAAGATTCAGGTAACAGGCGGAGAGTCAGAACCAGGACTACAACGTCCCCAGAACCAAGTGCAGTATGGGCCCAGTGTCTCCCCGGTACATTATATACTGAAGATTCAGGTAACAGGCGGAGAGTCAGAACCAGAACTACAACGTCCCCAGAACCAAGTGCAGTATGGGCCCAGTGTCCGGCCTCCGGTACATTATATACTGAAGATTCAGGTAACAGGCGGAGAGTCAGAACCAGGACTACAACGTCCCCAGAACCAAGTGCAGTATGGGCCCAGTGTCTCCCCGGTACATTATATACTGAAGATTCAGGTATCAGGCGGAGAGTCAGAACCAGGACTACAACGTCCCCAGAACCAAGTGCAGTATGGGCCCAGTGTCTCCCCGGTACATTATATACTGAAGATTCAGGTAACAGACGGAGAGTCAGAACCAGGACTACAACGTCCCCAGAACCAAGTGCAGTATGGGCCCAGTGTCTCCCCGGTACATTATATACTGAAGATTCAGGTAACAGGCGGAGAGTCAGAACCAGGACTACAACATCCCCAGAACCAAGTGCAGTATGGGCCCAGTGTCCGGCCTCCGGTACATTATATACTGAAGATTCAGGTAACAGACGGAGAGTCAGAACCAGGACTACAGCGTCCCCAGAACCAAGTGCAGTATGGGCCCAGTGTCTCCCCGGTACATTATATACTGAAGATTCAGGTAACAGGCGGAGAGTCAGAACCAGGACTACAACGTCCCCAGAACCAAGTGCAGTATGGGCCCAGTGTCTCCCCGGTACATTATATACTGAAGATTCAGGTAACAGGCGGAGAGTCAGAACCAGGACTACAACGTCCCCAGAACCAAGTGCAGTATGGGCCCAGTGTCTCCCCGGTACATTATATACTGAAGATTCAGGTAACAGGCGGAGAGTCAGAACCAGGACTACAGCGTCCCCAGAACCAAGTGCAGTATGGGCCCAGTGTCTCCCCGGTACATTATATACTGAAGATTCAGGTAACAGGCGGAGAGTCAGAACCAGGACTACAACGTCCCCAGAACCAAGTGCAGTATGGGCCCAGTGTCTCCCCGGTACACTATATACTGAAGATTCAGGTAACAGGCGGAGAGTCAGAACCAGGACTACAACATCCCCAGAACCAAGTGCAGTATGGGCCCAGTGTCTCCCCGGTACATTATATACTGAAGATTCAGGTAACAGGCAGAGAGTCAGAACCAGGACTACAGTGTCCCCAGAACCAAGTGCAGTATGGGCCCAGTGTCCGGCCTCCGGTACATTATATACTGAAGATTCAGGTAACAGGCAGAGAGTCAGAACCAGGACTACAACGTCCCCAGAACCAAGTGCAGTATGGGCCCAGTGTCCGGCCTCCGGTACATTATATACTGAAGATTCAGGTAACAGACGGAGAGTCAGAACCAGGACTACAGCGTCCCCAGAAACAAGTGCAGTATGGGCCCAGTGTCCGGCCTCCGGTACATTATATACTGAAGATTCAGGTAACAGGCGGAGAGTCAGAACCAGGACTACAATGTCCCCAGAACCAAGTGCAGTATGGGCCCAGTGTCCGGCCTCCGGTACATTATATACTGAAGATTCAGGTAACAGACGGAGAGTCAGAACCAGGACTACAGCGTCCCCAGAACCAAGTGCAGTATGGGCCTGGTGTCTCCCCGGTACATTATATACTGAAGATTCAGGTAACAGACGGAGAGTCAGAACCAGGACTACAGCGTCCCCAGAACCAAGTGTAGTATGGGCCCAGTGTCCGGCCTCCGGTACATTATATACTGAAGATTCAGGTAACAGACGGAGAGTCAGAACCAGGACTACAGCGTCCCCAGAACCAAGTGCAGTATGGGCCCAGTGTCTCCCCGGTACATTATATACTGAAGATTCAGGTAACAGGCGGAGAGTCAGAACCAGGACTACAACGTCCCCAGAACCAAGTGCAGTATGGGTCCAGTGTCCGGCCTCCGGTACATTATATACTGAAGATTCAGGTAACAGGCGGAGAGTCAGAACCAGGACTACAACGTCCCCAGAACCAAGTGCAGTATGGGCCCAGTGTCCGCTCCCCGGTACATTATATACTGAAGATTCAGGTAACAGGCAGAGAGTCAGAACCAGGACTACAACGTCCCCAGAACCAAGTGCAGTATGGGCCCAGTGTCTCCCCGGTACATTATATACTGAAGATTCAGGTAACAGGCGGAGAGTCAGAACCAGGACTACAACGTCCCCAGAACCAAGTGCAGTATGGGCCCAGTGTCCGGCCTCCGGTACATTATATACTGAAGATTCAGGTAACAGGCGGAGAGTCAGAACCAGGACTACAACGTCCCCAGAACCAAGTGCAGTATGGGCCCAGTGTCTCCCCGGTACATTATATACTGAAGATTCAGGTAACAGGCGGAGAGTCAGAACCAGGACTACAACGTCCCCAGAACCAAGTGCAGTATGGGCCCAGTGTCCGGCCTCTGGTACATTATATACTGAAGATTCAGGTAACAGGCGGAGAGTCAGAACCAGGACTACAGTGTCCCCAGAACCAAGTGCAGTATGGGCCCAGTGTCTCCCCGGTACATTATATACTGAAGATTCAGGTAACAGGCGGAGAGTCAGAACCAGGACTACAACGTCCCCAGAACCAAGTGCAGTATGGGCCCAGTGTCTCCCCGGTACATTATATACTGAAGATTCAGGTAACAGGTGGAGAGTCAGAACCAGGACTACAACGTCCCCAGAACTAAGTGCAGTATGGGCCCAGTGTCCGGCCTCCGGTACACTATATACTGAAGATTCAGGTAACAGGCGGAGAGTCAGAACCAGGACTACAACTTCCCCAGAACCAAGTGCAGTATGGACCCAGTGTCTCCCCGGTACATTATATACTGAAGATTCAGGTAACAGATGGAGAGTCAGAACCAGGACTACAACGTCCCCAGAACCAAGTGCAGTATGGGCCCAGTGTCTCCTCGGTACATTATATACTGAAGATTCAGGTAACAGGCGGAGAGTCAGACCCAGGACTACAACGTCCCCAGAACCAAGTGCAGTATGGGCCCAGTGTCTCCTCGGTACATTATATACTGAAGATTCAGGTAACAGGCGGAGAAACAGAACCAGGACTCCAACGTCCCCAGAACCAAGTGCAGTATGGGCCCAGTGTCCGGCCTCCGGTACATTATATACTGAAGATTCAGGTAACAGGCGGAGAGTCAGAACCAGGACTACAACGTCCCCAGAACCAAGTGCAGTATGGGCCCAGTGTCTCCCCGGTACATTATATACTGAAGATTCAGGTAACAGGCGGAGAGTCAGAACCAGGACTACAACGTGCCCAGAACCAAGTGCAGTATGGGCCCAGTGTCTCCCCGGTACATTATATACTGAAGATTCAGGTAACAGGCGGAGAGTCAGAACCAGGACTACAACGTCCCCAGAACCAAGTGCAGTATGGGCCCAGTGTCCGGCCTCCGGTACATTATATACTGAAGATTCAGGTAACAGACGGAGAGTCAGAACCAGGACTACAACGTCCCCAGAACCAAGTGTAGTATGGGCCCAGCGTCTCCCCGGTACATTATATACTGAAGATTCAGGTAACAGGCGGAGAGTCAGAACCAGGACTACAACGTCCCCAGAACCAAGTGCAGTATGGGCCCAGTGTACGGCCTCCGGTACATTATATACTGAAGTTTCAGGTAACAGATGGAGAGTCAGAACCAGGACTACAACGTCCCCAGAACCAAGTGCAGTATGGGCCCAGTGTCCGGCCTCCGGTACATTATATACTGAAGATTCAGGTAACAGGCGGAGAGTCAGAACCAGGACTACAACGTCCCCAGAACCAAGTGCAGTATGGGCCCAGTGTCTCCCCGGTACATTATATACTGAAGATTCAGGTAACAGACGGAGAGTCAGAACCAGGACTACAGCGTCCCCAGAACCAAGTGCAGTATGGGCCCAGTGTCTCCCCGGTACATTATATACTGAAGATTCAGGTAACAGGCGGAGAGTCAGAACCAGGACTACAACGTCCCCAGAACCAAGTGCAGTATGGGCCCAGTGTCTCCCCGGTACATTATATACTGAAGATTCAGGTAACAGGCGGAGAGTCAGAACCAGGACTACAGCGTCCCCAGAACCAAGTGCAGTATGGGCCCAGTGTCTCCCCGGTACATTATATACTGAAGATTCAGGTAACAGGCGGAGAGTCAGAACCAGGACTACAGTGTCCCCAGAACCAAGTGCAGTATGGGCCCAGTGTCTCCCCGGTACATTATATACTGAAGATTCAGGTAACAGGCGGAGAGTCAGAACCAGGACTACAACGTCCCCAGAACCAAGTGCAGTATGAGCCCAGTGTCCGGCCTCCGGTACATTATATACTGAAGATTCAGGTAACAGGCGGAGAGTCAGAACCAGGATTACAACGTCCCCAGAACCAAGTGCAGTATGGGCCCAGTGTCTCCCCGGTACATTATATACTGAAGATTCAGGTAACAGGCAGAGAGTCAGAACCAGGACTACAACTTCCCCAGAACCAAGTGCAGTATGGGCCCAGTGTCTCCCCGGTACATTATATACTGAAGATTCAGGTAACAGACGGAGAGTCAGAACCAGGACTACAACTTCCCCAGAACCAAGTGCAGTATGGGCCCAGTGTCTCCCCAGTACATTATATACTGAAGATTCAGGTAACAGGCGGAGAGTCAGAACCAGGACTACAACGTTCCCAGAACTAAGTGCAGTATGGGCCCAGTGTCTCCCCGGTACATTATATACTGAAGATTCAGGTAACAGGCGGAGAGTCAGAACCAGGACTACAATGTCCCCAGAACCAAGTGCAGTATGGGCCCAGTGTCTCCCCGGTACATTATATACTGAAGATTCAGGTAACAGGCGGAGAGTCAGAACCAGGACTACAACGTCCCCAGAACCAAGTGCAGTATGGGCCCAGTGTCTCCCCGGTACATTATATACTGAAGATTCAGGTAACAGGCGGAGAGTCAGAACCAGGACTACAACGTCCCCAGAACCAAGTGCAGTATGGGCCCAGTGTCCGACCTCCGGTACATTATATACTGAAGATTCAGGTAACAGGCGGAGAGTCAGAACCAGGACTACAACGTCCCCAGAACCAAGTGCAGTATGGGCCCAGTGTCTCCCTGGTACATTATATACTGAAGATTCAGGTAACAGACGGAGAGTCAGAACCAGGACTACAGCGTCCCCAGAACCAAGTGCAGTATGGGCCCAGTGTCTCCCTGGTACATTATATACTGAAGATTCAGGTAACAGGCGGAGAGTCAGAACCAGGACTACAACGTCCCCAGAACCAAGTGCAGTATGGGCCCAGTGTCCGCTCCCCGGTACATTATATACTGAAGATTCAGGTAACAGGCGGAGAGTCAGAACCAGGACTGCAACGTCCCCAGAACCAAGTGCAGTATGGGCCCAGTGTCTCCCCGGTACATTATATACTGAAGATTCAGGTAACAGGCGGAGAGTCAGAACCAGGACTACAACGTCCCCAGAACCAAGTGCAGTATGGGCCCAGTGTCCGGCCTCCGGTACATTATATACTGAAGATTCAGGTAACAGGCGGAGAGTCAGAACCAGGACTACAACGTCCCCAGAACCAAGTGCAGTATGGGCCCAGTGTCCGCTCCCCGGTACATTATATACTGAAGATTCAGGTAACAGGCAGAGAGTCAGAACCAGGACTACAACGTCCCCAGAACCAAGTGCAGTATGGGCCCAGTGTCTCCCCGGTACATTATATACTGAAGATTCAGGTAACAGGCGGAGAGTCAGAACCAGGACTACAATGTCCCCAGAACCAAGTGCAGTATGGGCCCAGTGTCCGGCCTCCGGTACATTATATACTGAAAATTCAGGTAACAGGCAGAGAGTCAGAACCAGGACTACAACGTCCCCAGAACCAAGTGCAGTATGGGCCCAGTGTCCGGCCTCCGGTACATTATATACTGAAGATTCAGGTAACAGGCAGAGAGTCAGAACCAGGACTACAATGTCCCCAGAACCAAGTGCAGTATGGGCCCAGTGTCTCCCCGGTACATTATATACTGAAGATTCAGGTAACAGGCGGAGAGTCAGAACCAGGACTACAATGTCCCCAGAACCAAGTGCAGTATGGGCCCAGTGTCTCCCCGGTACATTATATACTGAAGATTCAGGTAACAGGCGGAGAGTCAGAACCAGGACTACAATGTCCCCAGAACCAAGTGCAGTATGGGCCCAGTGTCTCCCCGGTACATTATATACTGAAGATTCAGGTAACAGGCGGAGAGTCAGAACCAGGACTACAACTTCCCCAGAACCAAGTGCAGTATGGGCCCAGTGTCTCCCCGGTACATTATATACTGAAGATTCAGGTAACAGGCGGAGAGTCAGAACCAGGACTACAGCGTCCCCAGAACCAAGTGCAGTATGGGCCCAGTGTCTCCCCGGTACATTATATACTGAAGATTCAGGTAACAGGCGGAGAGTCAGAACCAGGACTACAACGTCCCCAGAACCAAGTGCAGTATGGGCCCAGTGTCCGGCCTCCGGTACATTATATACTGAAGATTCAGGTAACAGGCAGAGAGTCAGAACCAGGACTACAATGTCCCCAGAACCAAGTGCAGTATGGGCCCAGTGTCTCCCCGGTACATTATATACTGAAGATTCAGGTAACAGGCGGAGAGTCAGAACCAGGACTACAACTTCCCCAGAACCAAGTGCAGTATGGGCCCAGTGTCTCCCCGGTACATTATATACTGAAGGTTCAGGTAACAGGCGGAGAGTCAGAACCAGGACTACAATGTCCCCAGAACCAAGTGCAGTATGGGCCCAGTGTCCGGCCTCCGGGACATTATATACTGAAGATTCAGGTAACAGGCGGAGAGTCAGAACCAGGACTACAACATCCCCAGAACCAAGTGCAGTATGGGCCCAGTGTCCGACCTCCGGTACATTATATACTGAAGATTCAGGTAACAGGCGGAGAGTCAGAACCAGGACTACAACGTCCCCAGAACCAAGTGCAGTATGGGCCCAGTGTCTCCCCGGTACATTATATACTGAAGATTCAGGTAACAGGTGGAGAGTCAGAACCAGGACTACAACGTCCCCAGAACCAAGTGCAGTATGGGCCCAGTGTCTCCCCGGTACATTATATACTGAAGATTCAGGTAACAGGCGGAGAGTCAGAACCAGGACTACAATGTCCCAAGAACCAAGTGCAGTATGGGCCCAGTGTCTCCCCGGTACATTATATACTGAAGATTCAGGTAACAGACGGAGAGTCAGAACCAGGACTACAGCGTCCCCAGAACCAAGTGCAGTATGGGCCCAGTGTCCGACCTCCGGTACATTATATACTGAAGATTCAGGTAACAGGACAGAGAGTCAGAACCAGGACTACAATGTCCCCAGAACCAAGTGCAGTATGGGCCCAGTGTCTCCCCGGTACATTATATACTGAAGGTTCAGGTAACAGGCGGAGAGTCAGAACCAGGACTACAACATCCCCAGAACCAAGTGCAGTATGGGCCCGGTGTCCGGCCTCCGGTACATTATATACTGAAGATTCAGGTAACAGGCGGAGAGTAAGAACCAGGACTACAGCGTCCCCACAACCAAGTGCAGTATGGGCCCAGTGTCTCCCCGGTACATTATATACTGAAGATTCAGGTAACAGGCGGAGAGTCAGAACCAGGACTACAACGTCCCCAGAACCAAGTGCAGTATGGGCCCAGTGTCCGGCCTCCGGTACATTATATACTGAAGATTCAGGTAACAGGCGGAGAGTCAGAACCAGGACTACAACGTCCCCAGAACCAAGTGCAGTATGGGCCCAGTGTCCGACCTCCGGTACATTATATACTGAAGATTCAGGTAACAGGCGGAGAGTCAGAACCAGGACTACAGCGTCCCCAGAACCAAGTGCAGTATGGGCCCAGTGTCTCCCCGGTACATTATATACTGAAGATTCAGGTAACAGGCGGAGAGTCAGAACCAGGACTACAACGTCCCCAGAACCAAGTGCAGTATGGGCCCAGTGTCTCCCCGGTACATTATATACTGAAGATTCAGGTAACAGGCGGAGAGTCAGAACCAGGACTACAACGTCCCCAGAACCAAGTGCAGTATGGGCCCAGTGTCTCCCCGGTACATTATATACTGAAGATTCAGGTAACAGGCGGAGAGTCAGAACCAGGACTACAACGTCCCCAGAACCAAGTGCAGTATGGGCCCAGTGTCTCCCCGGTACATTATATACTGAAGATTCAGGTAACAGACGGAGAGTCAGAACCAGGACTACAACGTCCCCAGAACCAAGTGCAGTATGGGCCCAGTGTCTCCCCGGTACATTATATACTGAAGATTCAGGTAACAGGCGGAGAGTCAGAACCAGGACTACAACGTCCCCAGAACCAAGTGCAGTATGGGCCCAGTGTCTCCCCGGTACATTATATACTGAAGATTCAGGTAACAGGCGGAGAGTCAGAACCAGGACTACAACGTCCCCAGAACCAAGTGCAGTATGGGCCCAGTGTCCGCTCCCCGGTACATTATATACTGAAGATTCAGGTAACAGACGGAGAGTCAGAACCAGGACTACAACGTCCCCAGAACCAAGTGCAGTATGGGCCCAGTGTCTCCCCGGTACATTATATACTGAAGATTCAGGTAACAGGCGGAGAGTCAGAACCAGGACTACAACGTCCCCAGAACCAAGTGCAGTATGGGCCCAGTGTCCGGCCTCCGGTACATTATATACTGAAGATTCAGGTAACAGGCAGAGAGTCAGAACCAGGACTACAACGTCCCCAGAACCAAGTGCAGTATGGGCCCAGTGTCCGCTCCCCGGTACATTATATACTGAAGATTCAGGTAACAGACGGAGAGTCAGAACCAGGACTACAACGTCCCCAGAACCAAGTGCAGTATGGGCCCAGTGTCCGCTCCCCGGTACATTATATACTGAAGATTCAGGTAACAGGCAGAGAGTCAGAACCAGGACTACAACGTCCCCAGAACCAAGTGCAGTATGGGCCCAGTGTCCGGCCTCCGGTACATTATATACTGAAGATTCAGGTAACAGGCGGAGAGTCAGAACCAGGACTACAACGTCCCCAGAACCAAGTGCAGTATGGGCCCAGTGTCTCCCCGGTACATTATATACTGAAGATTCAGGTAACAGACGGAGAGTCAGAACCAGGACTACAGCGTCCCCAGAACCAAGTGCAGTATGGGCCCAGTGTCCGGCCTCCGGTACATTATATACTGAAGATTCAGGTAACAGGCGGAGAGTCAGAACCAGGACTACAACGTCCCCAGAACCAAGTGCAGTATGGGCCCAGTATCTCCCCGGTACATTATATACTGAAGATTCAGGTAACAGGCGGAGAGTCAGAACCAGGACTACAACGTCCCCAGAACCAAGTGCAGTATGGGCCCAGTGTCTCCCCGGTACATTATATACTGAAGATTCAGGTAACAGGCGGAGAGTCAGAACCAGGACTACAACGTCCCCAGAACCAAGTGCAGTATGGGCCCAGTGTCTCCCCGGTACATTATATACTGAAGATTCAGGTAACAGACGGAGAGTCAGAACCAGGACTACAGTGTCCCCAGAACCAAGTGCAGTATGGGCCCAGTATCTCCCCGGTACATTATATACTGAAGATTCAGGTAACAGGCGGAGAGTCAGAACCAGGACTACAATGTCCCCAGAACCAAGTGCAGTATGGGCCCAGTGTCTCCCCGGTACATTATATACTGAAGGTTCAGGTAACAGGCGGAGAGTCAGAACCAGGACTACAATGTCCCCAGAACCAAGTGCAGTATGGGCCCAGTGTCCGGCCTCCGGTACATTATATACTGAAGATTCAGGTAACAGGCGGAGAGTCAGAACCAGGACTACAACATCCCCAGAACCAAGTGCAGTATGGGCCCAGTGTACGGCCTCCGGTACATTATATACTGAAGATTCAGGTAACAGGCGGAGAGTCAGAACCAGGACTACAACGTCCCCAGAACCAAGTGCAGTATGGGCCCAGTGTCCGACCTCCGGTACATTATATACTGAAGATTCAGGTAATAGGCGGAGAGTCAGAACCAGGACTACAACGTCCCCAGAACCAAGTGCAGTATGGGCCCAGTGTCTCCCCGGTACATTATATACTGAAGATTCAGGTAACAGGCGGAGAGTCAGAACCAGGACTACAACGTCCCCAGAACCAAGTGCAGTATGGGCCCAGTGTCCGGCCTCCGGTACATTATATACTGAAGATTCAGGTAACAGGCGGAGAGTCAGAACCAGGACTACAATGTCCCCAGAACCAAGTGCAGTATGGGCCCAGTGTCTCCCCGGTACATTATATACTGAAGATTCAGGTAACAGGCAGAGAGTCAGAACCAGGACTACAACGTCCCCAGAACCAAGTGCAGTATGAGCCCAGTGTCCGGCCTCCGGTACATTATATACTGAAGATTCAGGTAACAGGCAGAGAGTCAGAACCAGGACTACAACGTCCCCAGAACCAAGTGCAGTATGGGCCCAGTGTCTCCCAGGTACATTATATACTGAAGATTCAGGTAACAGACGGAGAGTCAGAACCAGGACTACAACGTCCCCAGAACCAAGTGCAGTATGGGCCCAGTGTCCGCTCCCCGGTACATTATATACTGAAGATTCAGGTAACAGGCGGAGAGTCAGAACCAGGACTACAATGTCCCCAGAACCAAGTGCAGTATGGGCCCAGTGTCTCCCCGGTACATTATATACTGAAGATTCAGGTAACAGGTGGAGAGTCAGAACCAGGACTACAACATCCCCAGAACCAAGTGCAGTATGGGCCCAGTGTCCGCTCCCCGGTACATTATATACTGAAGATTCAGGTAACAGGCGGAGAGTCAGAACCAGGACTACAATGTCCCCAGAACCAAGTGCAGTATGGGCCCAGTGTCCGGCCTCCGGTACATTATATACTGAAGATTCAGGTAACAGGTGGAGAGTCAGAACCAGGACTACAACATCCCCAGAACCAAGTGCAGTATGGGCCCAGTGTACGGCCTCCGGTACATTATATACTGAAGATTCAGGTAACATGCGGAGAGTCAGAACCAGGACTACAACGTCCCCAGAACCAAGTGCAGTATGGGCCCAGTGTCTCCCCGGTACATTATATACTGAAGATTCAGGTAACAGGCGGAGAGTCAGAACCAGGACTACAACGTCCCCAGAACCAAGTGCAGTATGGGCCCAGTGTCTCCCCGGTACATTATATACTGAAGATTCAGGTAACAGGTGGAGAGTCAGAACCAGGACTACAACGTCCCCAGAACCAAGTGCAGTATGGGCCCAGTGTCTCCCCGGTACATTATATACTGAAGATTCAGGTAACAGGCGGAGAGTCAGAACCAGGACTACAACGTCCCCAGAACCAAGTGCAGTATGGGCCCAGTGTACGGCCTCCGGTACATTATATACTGAAGATTCAGGTAACAGGCGGAGAGTCAGAACCAGGACTACAATGTCCCCAGAACCAAGTGCAGTATGGGCCCAGTGTCTCCCCGGTACATTATATACTGAAGATTCAGGTAACAGACGGAGAGTCAGAACCAGGACTACAACGTCCCCAGAACCAAGTGCAGTATGGGCCCAGTGTCTCCCCGGTACATTATATACTGAAGATTCAGGTAACAGGCGGAGAGTCAGAACCAGGACTACAACGTCCCCAGAACCAAGTGCAGTATGGGCCCAGTGTCTCCCCGGTACATTATATACTGAAGATTCAGGTAACAGACGGAGAGTCAGAACCAGGACTACAACGTCCCCAGAACCAAGTGCAGTATGGGCCCAGTGTCTCCCCGGTACATTATATACTGAAGATTCAGGTAACAGGCGGAGAGTCAGAACCAGGACTACAACGTCCCCAGAACCAAGTGCAGTATGGGCCCAGTGTCTCCCTGGTACATTATATACTGAAGATTCAGGTAACAGACGGAGAGTCAGAACCAGGACTACAACGTCCCCAGAACCAAGTGCAGTATGGGCCCAGTGTCTCCCCGGTACATTATATACTGAAGATTCAGGTAACAGGCGGAGAGTCAGAACCAGGACTACAGCGTCCCCAGAACCAAGTGCAGTATGGGCCCAGTGTCCCGCCTCCGGTACATTATATACTGAAGATTCAGGTAACAGGCGGAGAGTCAGAACCAGGACTACAACGTCCTCAGAACCAAGTGCAGTATGGGCCCAGTGTCCCGCCTCCGGTACATTATATACTGAAGATTCAGGTAACAGGCGGAGAGTCAGAACCAGGACTACAGCGTCCCCAGAACCAAGTGCAGTATGGGCCCAGTGTCCCGCCTCCGGTACATTATATACTGAAGATTCAGGTAACAGGCGGAGAGTCAGAACCAGGACTACAACATCCCCAGAACCAAGTGCAGTATGGGCCCGGTGTCCGGCCTCCGGTACATTATATACTGAAGATTCAGGTAACAGGCGGAGAGTAAGAACCAGGACTACAACGTCCCCAGAACCAAGTGCAGTATGGGCCCAGTGTCTCCCCGGTACATTATATACTGAAGATTCAGGTAACAGGCGGAGAGTCAGAACCAGGACTACAACGTCCCCAGAACCAAGTGCAGTATGGGCCCAGTGTCTCCCCGGTACATTATATACTGAAGATTCAGGTAACAGGCGGAGAGTCAGAACCAGGACTACAACGTCCCCAGAACCAAGTGCAGTATGGGCCCAGTGTCTCCCTGGTACATTATATACTGAAGATTCAGGTAACAGGCGGAGAGTCAGAACCAGGACTACAGCGTCCCCAGAACCAAGTGCAGTATGGGCCCAGTGTCCGGCCTCCGGTACATTATATACTGAAGATTCAGGTAACAGGCGGAGAGTCAGAACCAGGACTACAACGTCCCCAGAACCAAGTGCAGTATGGGCCCAGTGTCCGCTCCCCGGTACATTATATACTGAAGATTCAGGTAACAGACGGAGAGTCAGAACCAGGACTACAACGTCCCCAGAACCAAGTGCAGTATGGGCCCAGTGTCTCCCCGGTACATTATATACTGAAGATTCAGGTAACAGGCGGAGAGTCAGAACCAGGACTACAACGTCCCCAGAACCAAGTGCAGTATGGGCCCAGTGTCCGGCCTCCGGTACATTATATACTGAAGATTCAGGTAACAGGCAGAGAGTCAGAACCAGGACTACAACGTCCCCAGAACCAAGTGCAGTATGGGCCCAGTGTCCGCTCCCCGGTACATTATATACTGAAGATTCAGGTAACAGACGGAGAGTCAGAACCAGGACTACAACGTCCCCAGAACCAAGTGCAGTATGGGCCCAGTGTCCGCTCCCCGGTACATTATATACTGAAGATTCAGGTAACAGGCAGAGAGTCAGAACCAGGACTACAACGTCCCCAGAACCAAGTGCAGTATGGGCCCAGTGTCTCCCCGGTACATTATATACTGAAGATTCAGGTAACAGACGGAGAGTCAGAACCAGGACTACAGCGTCCCCAGAACCAAGTGCAGTATGGGCCCAGTGTCCGGCCTCCGGTACATTATATACTGAAAATTCAGGTAACAGGCAGAGAGTCAGAACCAGGACTACAACGTCCCCAGAACCAAGTGCAGTATGGGCCCAGTATCTCCCCGGTACATTATATACTGAAGATTCAGGTAACAGGCGGAGAGTCAGAACCAGGACTACAACGTCCCCAGAACCAAGTGCAGTATGGGCCCAGTGTCTCCCCGGTACATCATATACTGAAGATTCAGGTAACAGGCGGAGAGTCAGAACCAGGACTACAACGTCCCCAGAACCAAGTGCAGTATGGGCCCAGTGTCTCCCCGGTACATTATATACTGAAGGTTCAGGTAACAGGCGGAGAGTCAGAACCAGGACTACAATGTCCCCAGAACCAAGTGCAGTATGGGCCCAGTGTCCGGCCTCCGGTACATTATATACTGAAGATTCAGGTAACAGGCGGAGAGTCAGAACCAGGACTACAACATCCCCAGAACCAAGTGCAGTATGGGCCCAGTGTCCGACCTCCGGTACATTATATACTGAAGATTCAGGTAATAGGCGGAGAGTCAGAACCAGGACTACAACGTCCCCAGAACCAAGTGCAGTATGGGCCCAGTGTCCGACCTCCGGTACATTATATACTGAAGATTCAGGTAATAGGCGGAGAGTCAGAACCAGGACTACAACGTCCCCAGAACCAAGTGCAGTATGGGCCCAGTGTCTTCCCGGTACATTATATACTGAAGATTCAGGTAACAGGTGGAGAGTCAGAACCAGGACTACAACATCCCCAGAACCAAGTGCAGTATGGGCCCAGTGTCCGCTCCCCGGTACATTATATACTGAAGATTCAGGTAACAGGCGGAGAGTCAGAACCAGGACTACAGCGTCCCCAGAACCAAGTGCAGTATGGGCCCAGTGTCCGGCCTCCGGTACATTATATACTGAAGATTCAGGTAACAGGCGGAGAGTCAGAACCAGGACTACAACGTCCCCAGAACCAAGTGGAGTATGGGCCCAGTGTCCGGCCTCCGGTACATTATATACTGAAGATTCAGGTAACAGGCGGAGAGTCAGAACCAGGACTACAACATCCCCAGAACCAAGTGCAGTATGGGCCCAGTGTCTCCCCGGTACATTATATACTGAAGATTCAGGTAACAGGCGGAGAGTCAGAACCAGGACAACAACGTCCCCAGAACCAAGTGCAGTATGGGCCCAGTGTCCTGCCTCCGGTACATTATATACTAAAGATTCAGGTAACAGGCGGAGAGTCAGAACCAGGACTACAGTGTCCCCAGAACCAAGTGCAGTATGGGCCCAGTGTCTCCCCGGTACATTATATACTGAAGATTCAGGTAATAGGCGGAGAGTCAGAACCAGGACTACAACGTCCCCAGAACCAAGTGCAGTATGGGCCCAGTGTCCGGCCTCCGGTACATTATATACTGAAGATTCAGGTAACAGGCGGAGAGTCAGAACCAGGACTACAACGTCCCCAGAACCAAGTGCAGTATGGGCCCAGTGTCTCCCCGGTACATTATATACTGAAGATTCAGGTAACAGGCGGAGAGTCAGAACCAGGACTACAGCGTCCCCAGAACCAAGTGCAGTATGGGCCCAGTGTCTCCCCGGTACATTATATACTGAAGATTTAGGTAACAGGCGGAGAGTCAGAACCAGGACTACAACGTCCCCAGAACCAAGTGCAGTATGGGCCCAGTGTACGGCCTCCGGTACATTATATACTGAAGATTCAGGTACCAGGACAGAGAGTCAGAACCAGGACTACAACATCCCCAGAACCAAGTGCAGTATGGGCCCAGTGTCCGGCCTCCGGTACATTATATACTGAAGATTCAGGTAACAGGCAGAGAGTCAGAACCAGGACTACAATGTCCCAAGAACCAAGTGCAGTATGGGCCCAGTGTCCGCTCCCCGGTAAATTATATACTGAAGATTCAGGTAACAGGCGGAGAGTCAGAACCAGGACTACAACGTCCCCAGAACCAAGTGCAGTATGGGCCCAGTGTCCGGCCTCCGGTACATTATATACTGAAGATTCAGGTAACAGGCGGAGAGTCAGAACCAGGACTACAACGTCCCCAGAACCAAGTGCAGTATGGGCCCAGTGTCTCCCCGGTACATTATATACTGAAGATTCAGGTAACAGGCGGAGAGTCAGAACCAGGACTACAATGTCCCCAGAACCAAGTGCAGTATGGGCCCAGTGTCTCCCCGGTACATTATATACTGAAGATTCAGGTAACTGGCGGAGAGTCAGAACCAGGACTACAACGTCCCCAGAACCAAGTGCAGTATGGGCCCAGTGTCCGGCCTCCGGTACATTATATACTGAAGATTCAGGTAACAGGCGGAGAGTCAGAACCAGGACTACAACGTCCCCAGAACCAAGTGCAGTATGGGCCCAGTGTCCGGCCTCCGGTACATTATATACTGAAGATTCAGGTAACAGGCAGAGAGTCAGAACCAGGACTACAACGTCCCCAGAACCAAGTGCAGTATGGGCCCAGTGTCTCCCCGGTACATTATATACTGAAGATTCAGGTATCAGGCGGAGAGTCAGAACCAGGACTACAGCGTCCCCAGAACCAAGTGCAGTATGGGCCCAGTGTCCGGCCTCCGGTACATTATATACTGAAGATTCAGGTAACAGACGGAGAGTCAGAACCAGGACTCCAACGTCCCCAGAACCAAGTGCAGTATGGGCCCAGTGTACGGCCTCCGGTACATTATATACTGAAGATTCAGGTATCAGGCGGAGAGTCAGAACCAGGACTACAATGTCCCCAGAACCAAGTGCAGTATGGGCCCAGTGTCTCCCCGGTACATTATATACTGAAGATTCAGGTATCAGGCGGAGAGTCAGAACCAGGACTACAGCGTCCCCAGAACCAAGTGCAGTATGGGCCCAGTGTCTCCCCGGTACATTATATACTGAAGATTCAGGTAACAGACGGAGAGTCAGAACCAGGACTACAATGTCCCCAGAACCAAGTGCAGTATGGGCCCAGTGTCTCCCCGGTACATTATATACTGAAGATTCAGGTAACAGGCGGAGAGTCAGAACCAGGACTACAACGTCCCCAGAACCAAGTGCAGTATGGGCCCAGTGTCTCCCCGGTACATTATATACTGAAGATTCAGGTAACAGGCGGAGAGTCAGAACCAGGACTACAACGTCCCCAGAACCAAGTGCAGTATGGGCTCAGTGTCCGGCCTCCGGTACATTATATACTGAAGATTCAGGTATCAGGCGGAGAGTCAGAACCAGGACTACAACGTCCCCAGAACCAAGTGCAGTATGGGCCCAGTGTCCGACCTCCGGTACATTATATACTGAAGATTCAGGTAACAGGCGGAGAGTCAGAACCAGGACTACAACGTCCCCAGAACCAAGTGCAGTATGGGCCCAGTGTCTCCCCGGTACATTATATACTGAAGATTCAGGTAACAGACGGAGAGTCAGAACCAGGACTACAACGTCCCCAGAACCAAGTGCAGTATGGGCCCAGTGTCCGGCCTCCGGTACATTATATACTGAAGATTCAGGTAACAGGCGGAGAGTCAGAACCAGGACTACAACGTCCCCAGAACCAAGTGCAGTATGGGCCCAGTGTCTCCCCGGTACATTATATACTGAAGATTCAGGTAACAGGCGGAGAGTCAGAACCAGAACTACAACGTCCCCAGAACCAAGTGCAGTATGGGCCCAGTGTCTCCCCGGTACATTATATACTGAAGATTCAGGTAACAGGCGGAGAGTCAGAACCAGGACTACAACGTGCCCAGAACCAAGTGCAGTATGGGCCCAGTGTCTCCCCGGTACATTATATACTGAAGATTCAGGTAACAGGCGGAGAGTCAGAACCAGAACTACAACGTCCCCAGAACCAAGTGCAGTATGGGCCCAGTGTCCGGCCTCCGGTACATTATATACTGAAGATTCAGGTAACAGGCGGAGAGTCAGAACCAGGACTACAACGTCCCCAGAACCAAGTGCAGTATGGGCCCAGTGTCTCCCCGGTACATTATATACTGAAGATTCAGGTATCAGGCGGAGAGTCAGAACCAGGACTACAACGTCCCCAGAACCAAGTGCAGTATGGGCCCAGTGTCTCCCCGGTACATTATATACTGAAGATTCAGGTAACAGACGGAGAGTCAGAACCAGGACTACAACGTCCCCAGAACCAAGTGCAGTATGGGCCCAGTGTCTCCCCGGTACATTATATACTGAAGATTCAGGTAACAGGCGGAGAGTCAGAACCAGGACTACAACATCCCCAGAACCAAGTGCAGTATGGGCCCAGTGTCCGGCCTCCGGTACATTATATACTGAAGATTCAGGTAACAGACGGAGAGTCAGAACCAGGACTACAGCGTCCCCAGAACCAAGTGCAGTATGGGCCCAGTGTCTCCCCGGTACATTATATACTGAAGATTCAGGTAACAGGCGGAGAGTCAGAACCAGGACTACAACGTCCCCAGAACCAAGTGCAGTATGGGCCCAGTGTCTCCCCGGTACATTATATACTGAAGATTCAGGTAACAGGCGGAGAGTCAGAACCAGGACTACAACGTCCCCAGAACCAAGTGCAGTATGGGCCCAGTGTCTCCCCGGTACATTATATACTGAAGATTCAGGTAACAGGCGGAGAGTCAGAACCAGGACTACAGCGTCCCCAGAACCAAGTGCAGTATGGGCCCAGTGTCTCCCCGGTACATTATATACTGAAGATTCAGGTAACAGGCGGAGAGTCAGAACCAGGACTACAACGTCCCCAGAACCAAGTGCAGTATGGGCCCAGTGTCTCCCCGGTACACTATATACTGAAGATTCAGGTAACAGGCGGAGAGTCAGAACCAGGACTACAACATCCCCAGAACCAAGTGCAGTATGGGCCCAGTGTCTCCCCGGTACATTATATACTGAAGATTCAGGTAACAGGCAGAGAGTCAGAACCAGGACTACAGTGTCCCCAGAACCAAGTGCAGTATGGGCCCAGTGTCCGGCCTCCGGTACATTATATACTGAAGATTCAGGTAACAGGCAGAGAGTCAGAACCAGGACTACAACGTCCCCAGAACCAAGTGCAGTATGGGCCCAGTGTCCGGCCTCCGGTACATTATATACTGAAGATTCAGGTAACAGACGGAGAGTCAGAACCAGGACTACAGCGTCCCCAGAAACAAGTGCAGTATGGGCCCAGTGTCCGGCCTCCGGTACATTATATACTGAAGATTCAGGTAACAGGCGGAGAGTCAGAACCAGGACTACAATGTCCCCAGAACCAAGTGCAGTATGGGCCCAGTGTCCGGCCTCCGGTACATTATATACTGAAGATTCAGGTAACAGACGGAGAGTCAGAACCAGGACTACAGCGTCCCCAGAACCAAGTGCAGTATGGGCCTGGTGTCTCCCCGGTACATTATATACTGAAGATTCAGGTAACAGACGGAGAGTCAGAACCAGGACTACAGCGTCCCCAGAACCAAGTGTAGTATGGGCCCAGTGTCCGGCCTCCGGTACATTATATACTGAAGATTCAGGTAACAGACGGAGAGTCAGAACCAGGACTACAGCGTCCCCAGAACCAAGTGCAGTATGGGCCCAGTGTCTCCCCGGTACATTATATACTGAAGATTCAGGTAACAGGCGGAGAGTCAGAACCAGGACTACAACGTCCCCAGAACCAAGTGCAGTATGGGTCCAGTGTCCGGCCTCCGGTACATTATATACTGAAGATTCAGGTAACAGGCGGAGAGTCAGAACCAGGACTACAACGTCCCCAGAACCAAGTGCAGTATGGGCCCAGTGTCCGCTCCCCGGTACATTATATACTGAAGATTCAGGTAACAGGCAGAGAGTCAGAACCAGGACTACAACGTCCCCAGAACCAAGTGCAGTATGGGCCCAGTGTCTCCCCGGTACATTATATACTGAAGATTCAGGTAACAGGCGGAGAGTCAGAACCAGGACTACAACGTCCCCAGAACCAAGTGCAGTATGGGCCCAGTGTCCGGCCTCCGGTACATTATATACTGAAGATTCAGGTAACAGGCGGAGAGTCAGAAACAGGACTACAGCGTCCCTAGAACCAAGTGCAGTATGGGCCCAGTGTCTCCCCGGTACATTATATACTGAAGATTCAGGTAACAGGCGGAGAGTCAGAACCAGGACTACAACGTCCCCAGAACCAAGTGCAGTATGGGCCCAGTGTCCGGCCTCTGGTACATTATATACTGAAGATTCAGGTAACAGGCGGAGAGTCAGAACCAGGACTACAGTGTCCCCAGAACCAAGTGCAGTATGGGCCCAGTGTCTCCCCGGTACATTATATACTGAAGATTCAGGTAACAGGCGGAGAGTCAGAACCAGGACTACAACGTCCCCAGAACCAAGTGCAGTATGGGCCCAGTGTCTCCCCGGTACATTATATACTGAAGATTCAGGTAACAGGCGGAGAGTCAGAACCAGGACTACAACATCCCCAGAACCAAGTGCAGTATGGGCCCAGTGTTTCCCCGGTACATTATATACTGAAGATTCAGGTAACAGGCGGAGAGTCAGAACCAGGACTACAACGTCCCCAGAACCAAGTGCAGTATGGGCCCAGTGTCTCCCCGGTACATTATATACTGAAGATTCAGGTAACAGGCGGAGAGTCAGAACCAGGACTACAATGTCCCCAGAACCAAGTGCAGTATGGGCCCAGTGTCTCCCCGGTACATTATATACTGAAGATTCTGGTAACAGGTGGAGAGTCAGAACCAGGACTACAACGTCCCCAGAACCAAGTGCAGTATGGGCCCAGTGTCCGGCCTCTGGTACATTATATACTGAAGATTCAGGTAACAGGCGGAGAGTCAGAACCAGGACTACAACGTCCCCAGAACCAAGTGCAGTATGGGCCCAGTGTCTCCCCGGTACATTATATACTGAAGATTCAGGTAACAGGTGGAGAGTCAGAACCAGGACTACAACGTCCCCAGAACCAAGTGCAGTATGGGCCCAGTGTCCGGCCTCTGGTACATTATATACTGAAGATTCAGGTAACAGGCGGAGAGTCAGAACCAGGACTACAGTGTCCCCAGAACCAAGTGCAGTATGGGCCCAGTGTCTCCCCGGTACATTATATACTGAAGATTCAGGTAACAGGTGGAGAGTCAGAACCAGGACTACAACGTCCCCAGAACCAAGTGCAGTATGGGCCCAGTGTACGGCCTCCGGTACACTATATACTGAAGATTCAGGTAACAGGCGGAGAGTCAGAACCAGGACTACAACTTCCCCAGAACCAAGTGCAGTATGGACCCAGTGTCTCCCCGGTACATTATATACTGAAGATTCAGGTAACAGGCGGAGAGTCAGAACCAGGACTACAACGTCCCCAGAACCAAGTGCAGTATGGGCCCAGTGTCTCCCCGGTACATTATATACTGAAGATTCAGGTAACAGGCGGAGAGTCAGAACCAGGACTACAACGTGCCCAGAACCAAGTGCAGTATGGGCCCAGTGTCTCCCCGGTACATTATATACTGAAGATTCAGGTAACAGACGGAGAGTCAGAACCAGGACTACAACGTCCCCAGAACCAAGTGCAGTATGGGCCCAGTGTCCGGCCTCCGGTACATTATATACTGAAGATTCAGGTAACAGACGGAGAGTCAGAACCAGGACTACAACGTCCCCAGAACCAAGTGTAGTATGGGCCCAGCGTCTCCCCGGTACATTATATACTGAAGATTCAGGTAACAGGCGGAGAGTCAGAACCAGGACTACAACGTCCCCAGAACCAAGTGCAGTATGGGCCCAGTGTACGGCCTCCGGTACATTATATACTGAAGTTTCAGGTAACAGATGGAGAGTCAGAACCAGGACTACAACGTCCCCAGAACCAAGTGCAGTATGGGCCCAGTGTCCGGCCTCCGGTACATTATATACTGAAGATTCAGGTAACAGGCGGAGAGTCAGAACCAGGACTACAACGTCCCCAGAACCAAGTGCAGTATGGGCCCAGTGTCTCCCCGGTACATTATATACTGAAGATTCAGGTAACAGACGGAGAGTCAGAACCAGGACTACAGCGTCCCCAGAACCAAGTGCAGTATGGGCCCAGTGTCTCCCCGGTACATTATATACTGAAGATTCAGGTAACAGGCGGAGAGTCAGAACCAGGACTACAACGTCCCCAGAACCAAGTGCAGTATGGGCCCAGTGTCTCCCCGGTACATTATATACTGAAGATTCAGGTAACAGGCGGAGAGTCAGAACCAGGACTACAGCGTCCCCAGAACCAAGTGCAGTATGGGCCCAGTGTCTCCCCGGTACATTATATACTGAAGATTCAGGTAACAGGCGGAGAGTCAGAACCAGGACTACAGTGTCCCCAGAACCAAGTGCAGTATGGGCCCAGTGTCTCCCCGGTACATTATATACTGAAGATTCAGGTAACAGGCGGAGAGTCAGAACCAGGACTACAACTTCCCCAGAACCAAGTGCAGTATGGGCCCAGTGTCTCCCCGGTACATTATATACTGAAGTAAAAAATGGAAAGGTTTAGCTCACCTCTCTCCGGTCCTGGTGCAGGAAAGTCAGAACTTCGAGAACCTCCAGCCAGCAAACGCTATTAGCAAAATATCCGCACTCAGTGTTCCGGTGAAAAACTTGAATTCCTTTATTCCGTTAAAATCCAAAATCATGTATACAAACAGAGGTGACAGTCTAAATGCAAGTACAGGTATCCGACCTACGCGTTTCGCTTGTTACAGCTTAATCATGGTCTGAGTGAGTGCAAGACTCGTCTCTCATTTGAATGCTCGCGATCCAATCTGGGTGGTGTCACTCCCACACCTGAGAGGATCACATGACTCCCATGAGACACGAGTCCAGTTTAAACAGTAAGTTAAAAACATATATATGATAAAATCCATAGTTCAAAAGGAAGCTGAAATAGAAAGAGAACTCTTATGTTCTCAAAATGAAGTAATATTATTTAGAATTAGAGTTAAGGTGTATGCCATTTCATGTTTAAAAATAGAAACTAACCGTGCAGGTTCAAGGAAGGGAAAGCACATAGATGTTAGCAAGTTAACAAATTCCAGGGTAGAGAAAAGCAGAATATGCTTATTTCTTGATATCGTTCATATGAATAGATCCCTCTATCTTCAATAATAACATAATATTAGGTCCTGTCTTAAGTTCATACCCTGCGGTTGTCGGGTATTAAGCAGAAACATCCAATATGTTTCTCTGTCAAATAATTTTTTCTTATGGTCTCCCCCTCTAAGAGGTCTGGAGACCCTCTCAATCCCCTGCCATTCAAATGAACTCACATCTCCTTGGTGGGCTTCACGAAAATGCCTAGATGCTGCTGACATGTTGGATAAATTATTATTTTTAATATCTGAAAGATGTTTGCGTATACGAGTCTTCACCGAATTGGAAGTGCAACCCACGTATTGTTTGTTGCATATTCTGCACGTGATCAAGTAAACTACAAATGTAGTGTTACAGTTGACATAAGTGGTCATCTCATATGTGAGATTAGTGGAACTTGATGAAAACGTATTAGAAGGGCGTATGTATCCACAGACCAGGCAGATCTTATGACCACATTTATGTGTACCTGGATATTGTAGCCATGTTTGTTTTTGTTTATTTTGACTATTGAACAAGCTGGGAGATACCAGGGATCCTATAGTTGGAGCCTTCCTGGATACTATGTTCACTCCATCCCTCAAACATTTTTTTATAATTGGATCTTGTTCTAATATTGGAAAAAATTTTTTTATAATATTTTTAATCCTGTAAAATTGTTTGCTATAGGTAGTAGTAAATGTAACAGAATGTTCTTTCTGACTAGTTTTTCTGGTCACGTCTTTTATAAGCTCTTTTCTGTCAATTTTCTCAATTCTCTTTTTTGCTCCTTCCAATACACTCGGTCTATATTTCCTAGATTTTAGTCTAGTTCCCCATTCTCCCACTTGATTGTCAAATGTTTGGTCTGTTGAACAATTTCTACGCAATCTGATGAGCTCTCCATAGGGGATATTATTAACTACGTGACCTGGGTGGCATGAGGTGGCCAGTAGAATAGAGTTGCCAGCTACTGGTTTGCGGTATGGACTAACATCCACTCTCTTCATTTCTCCTCTCAATGACACATCCAGGAAATCAATTCTATCTCCCCCAAAATTATGGGTAAATTTTAAATTCATCTGGTTACTGTTCAAATACTTCACAAATTCACAAAACTCGACCTCCGTACCCTTCCAAATCCAAAGTAAATCGTCTATAAAACGGCTGAACAGTTTAATGGATGAAAAAAATGGATTATTATCTGAAAAAATATAAATTTTTTCCCATTGTGTCATAAAAATGTTAGCAAGGGAGGGGGAAAACTTGGCCCCCATGGGGGCCCCCTCTACCTGTAAATAATAATTACCATCAAACATAAAAAAATTGTTGGATAGAAGAAATTCTGTAGTCATGAGTAAGTACTCCTTAAGTTGCGCAGAATAGGCGCTATACTCATCCAGATGTTTAGCCAGGAAAGTAATGGCCAGGTCGTGTGGTATAGAGGAATACAACGCGACCACATCGCATGTGGCCCAGCTGTACCCGTCCTCCCACACAACCTGGTCCACAATTTGTAATAGCTGTTTCGTATCCCTCAGAAAACTGGGTGTAATAGAGGCCAAAGGTTGAAGATAGTGGTCAAGCCAGTCCCCCATTCTCTCCCCAAGGCTCCCTATGCCTGCTACTATTGGTCTGCAGGGAGGAGGGAAATATCCCTTATGAACCTTAGGGAGGGAATGGAAGACTGGCATGACTGGGTGTGTCACATACAGGTATTCTTTTGTTTTACAATCCAAAACTCCTAATGCTAAACCTTCCTGTAAATGTTTATCCAGTTTTTTTTGGCATGTCAACGTGGGGTCACTAGTTATTTTTCTGTAGGTATTCTGATCGTCCAACATTTCTTCATTTAGCTTTTTATATAAAGTGGCATTCATCAGAACTATCATCCCCCCCTTGTCAGCATTTTTTACTATAAGGTCAGTATTTTCTTTAATCTCTTTAATAGCCTTCCTTTCTCCCATAGTAAGATTGTGACCTGTATATTTGTTCTTATTTTCAAGTTCTAATTTGAGTGCAGTTAACTCCTTCTCCACTAAGTCTTGGAATCTGTCCATATATTCATTTCTGGACATTATTGGATAGAATGTTGGATTACTTGTAGTAAATTTCCTCCCTGTTGAGTCATTTACTAACATAGACTCATTTAGGAGGCTTTTTAAAGTTAACTCATTATATTGGTCCACAAAATCTAAGTTGGGAACATGCGGGACAGATAACGGTGGAGAAGACAATTCTAATGAATTAGAAATCTCATTCCCTAGATTTGTACTGGACTCTTCTTCAATGCTTTTGTCAAAATGACATTTCACTGTTAAGTTTCTCACAAATTTATTAACATCAAGAATAGTCCTGTACAAATCGAAATCCGTTGTAGGGGAAAAATTTAAGCCTTTACTTAACACTTTAATTTGGTCTGCACTTATAATATAGCTAGATAAATTGATGACACAAGAGTCCATTATTGTTTCTTGATTGGTGTCGTCGCTCCCTGTCTTGTCTTCATCTTTTCCTTTGGCTTTGCGGTATCTCCTCCCCGCCCTCCTGCCCCGTTTTTTGATGAATATTTATTGTGATTTCCTTCATTTTCTGAAGTTTCATCGGACAGTCCCGACGAGGAACTATTATGAGATTCCTCCGTCTCTGAGAAGCTCACTTTTGGAACTCCTTTTGGTTTCTTTCCACGTTTATATGTCCTTTTCTTGAGAATAGATTTAGGCGTTCCAGGTTTGTCCATTTGTGATTGTCTATATTGTTTCCATGTATATATTTCATTGTATTTGTAATCGAATAGATCTCTATCAAATTTTCTCTTTTTAATATCTACTATATCTTCTTCCATCTTCAGTATATTAGCATTGATTTCTTGTTCCATCGATGTTAATTCCTCCTCCGATAACATTTGGCATAAACTGGCTTTGATAACATCTATTTCTTCCTTTGTGTTTCTCAGAACCGTTTCTTCCTCCTTAATAATAAGTGTCATTAGTTTTTCGGAACACTCTGATAGCGTTTTATTCCACTGTTCTTGGAATTCGTCGGAGTATATTGTGGTAGGGATTTTTTTGATCCTAAGTCCACGAGGGATCATTTTTTTATTTATGTATGATGTTAAAGTCTCTGAATCCCACCAAGTTCTGACCTCTTTTTCCATAAGCCTGCACCAGCGACCTTTTAGAACTATCGTTTCTTGTGAGCGCAACCCTCCGGTTTCTTCAGCATTAAACAGCATGGCGGCTTTCTTTTTTCTTTGCTCGTCCATGCTGTTACCATCCACCAATTTGGCGTTGTGGGTTTAATTTGTGCAGACCAAATTAAAGTGTTAAGTAAAGGCTTAAATTTTTCCCCTACAACGGATTTCGATTTGTACAGGACTATTCTTGATGTTAATAAATTTGTGAGAAACTTAACAGTGAAATGTCATTTTGACAAAAGCATTGATGAAGAGTCCAGTACAAATCTAGGGAATGAGATTTCTAATTCATTAGAATTGTCTTCTCCACCGTTATCTGTCCCGCATGTTCCCAACTTAGATTTTGTGGACCAATATAATGAGTTAACTTTAAAAAGCCTCCTAAATGAGTCTATGTTAGTAAATGACTCAACAGGGAGGAAATTTACTACAAGTAATCCAACATTCTATCCAATAATGTCCAGAAATGAATATATGGACAGATTCCAAGACTTAGTGGAGAAGGAGTTAACTGCACTCAAATTAGAACTTGAAAATAAGAACAAATATACAGGTCACAATCTTACTATGGGAGAAAGGAAGGCTATTAAAGAGATTAAAGAAAATACTGACCTTATAGTAAAAAATGCTGACAAGGGGGGGATGATAGTTCTGATGAATGCCACTTTATATAAAAAGCTAAATGAAGAAATGTTGGACGATCAGAATACCTACAGAAAAATAACTAGTGACCCCACGTTGACATGCCAAAAAAAACTGGATAAACATTTACAGGAAGGTTTAGCATTAGGAGTTTTGGATTGTAAAACAAAAGAATACCTGTATGTGACACACCCAGTCATGCCAGTCTTCCATTCCCTCCCTAAGGTTCATAAGGGATATTTCCCTCCTCCCTGCAGACCAATAGTAGCAGGCATAGGGAGCCTTGGGGAGAGAATGGGGGACTGGCTTGACCACTATCTTCAACCTTTGGCCTCTATTACACCCAGTTTTCTGAGGGATACGAAACAGCTATTACAAATTGTGGACCAGGTTGTGTGGGAGGACGGGTACAGCTGGGCCACATGCGATGTGGTCGCGTTGTATTCCTCTATACCACACGACCTGGCCATTACTTTCCTGGCTAAACATCTGGATGAGTATAGCGCCTATTCTGCGCAACTTAAGGAGTACTTACTCATGACTACAGAATTTCTTCTATCCAACAATTTTTTTATGTTTGATGGTAATTATTATTTACAGGTAGAGGGGGCCCCCATGGGGGCCAAGTTTTCCCCCTCCCTTGCTAACATTTTTATGACACAATGGGAAAAAATTTATATTTTTTCAGATAATAATCCATTTTTTTCATCCATTAAACTGTTCAGCCGTTTTATAGACGATTTACTTTGGATTTGGAAGGGTACGGAGGTCGAGTTTTGTGAATTTGTGAAGTATTTGAACAGTAACCAGATGAATTTAAAATTTACCCATAATTTTGGGGGAGATAGAATTGATTTCCTGGATGTGTCATTGAGAGGAGAAATGAAGAGAGTGGATGTTAGTCCATACCGCAAACCAGTAGCTGGCAACTCTATTCTACTGGCCACCTCATGCCACCCAGGTCACGTAGTTAATAATATCCCCTATGGAGAGCTCATCAGATTGCGTAGAAATTGTTCAACAGACCAAACATTTGACAATCAAGTGGGAGAATGGGGAACTAGACTAAAATCTAGGAAATATAGACCGAGTGTATTGGAAGGAGCAAAAAAGAGAATTGAGAAAATTGACAGAAAAGAGCTTATAAAAGACGTGACCAGAAAAACTAGTCAGAAAGAACATTCTGTTACATTTACTACTACCTATAGCAAACAATTTTACAGGATTAAAAATATTATAAAAAAATTTTTTCCAATATTAGAACAAGATCCAATTATAAAAAAATGTTTGAGGGATGGAGTGAACATAGTATCCAGGAAGGCTCCAACTATAGGATCCCTGGTATCTCCCAGCTTGTTCAATAGTCAAAATAAACAAAAACAAACATGGCTACAATATCCAGGTACACATAAATGTGGTCATAAGATCTGCCTGGTCTGTGGATACATACGCCCTTCTAATACGTTTTCATCAAGTTCCACTAATCTCACATATGAGATGACCACTTATGTCAACTGTAACACTACATTTGTAGTTTACTTGATCACGTGCAGAATATGCAACAAACAATACGTGGGTTGCACTTCCAATTCGGTGAAGACTCGTATACGCAAACATCTTTCAGATATTAAAAATAATAATTTATCCAACATGTCAGCAGCATCTAGGCATTTTCGTGAAGCCCACCAAGGAGATGTGAGTTCATTTGAATGGCAGGGGATTGAGAGGGTCTCCAGACCTCTTAGAGGGGGAGACCATAAGAAAAAATTATTTGACAGAGAAACATATTGGATGTTTCTGCTTAATACCCGACAACCGCAGGGTATGAACTTAAGACAGGACCTAATATTATGTTATTATTGAAGATAGAGGGATCTATTCATATGAACGATATCAAGAAATAAGCATATTCTGCTTTTCTCTACCCTGGAATTTGTTAACTTGCTAACATCTATGTGCTTTCCCTTCCTTGAACCTGCACGGTTAGTTTCTATTTTTAAACATGAAATGGCATACACCTTAACTCTAATTCTAAATAATATTACTTCATTTTGAGAACATAAGAGTTCTCTTTCTATTTCAGCTTCCTTTTGAACTATGGATTTTATCATATATATGTTTTTAACTTACTGTTTAAACTGGACTCGTGTCTCATGGGAGTCATGTGATCCTCTCAGGTGTGGGAGTGACACCACCCAGATTGGATCGCGAGCATTCAAATGAGAGACGAGTCTTGCACTCACTCAGACCATGATTAAGCTGTAACAAGCGAAACGCGTAGGTCGGATACCTGTACTTGCATTTAGACTGTCACCTCTGTTTGTATACATGATTTTGGATTTTAACGGAATAAAGGAATTCAAGTTTTTCACCGGAACACTGAGTGCGGATATTTTGCTAATAGCATTATATACTGAAGATTCAGGTAACAGACGGAGAGTCAGAACCAGGACTACAACTTCCCCAGAACCAAGTGCAGTATGGGCCCAGTGTCTCCCCAGTACATTATATACTGAAGATTCAGGTAACAGGCGGAGAGTCAGAACCAGGACTACAACGTTCCCAGAACTAAGTGCAGTATGGGCCCAGTGTCCGGCCTCCGGTACACTATATACTGAAGATTCAGGTAACAGGCGGAGAGTCAGAACCAGGACTACAACGTCCCCAGAACCAAGTGCAGTATGGGCCCAGTGTCTCCCTGGTACATTATATACTGAAGATTCAGGTAACAGACGGAGAGTCAGAACCAGGACTACAGCGTCCCCAGAACCAAGTGCAGTATGGGCCCAGTGTCTCCCTGGTACATTATATACTGAAGATTCAGGTAACAGGCGGAGAGTCAGAACCAGGACTACAACGTCCCCAGAACCAAGTGCAGTATGGGCCCAGTGTCCGCTCCCCGGTACATTATATACTGAAGATTCAGGTAACAGGCGGAGAGTCAGAACCAGGACTGCAACGTCCCCAGAACCAAGTGCAGTATGGGCCCAGTGTCTCCCCGGTACATTATATACTGAAGATTCAGGTAACAGGCGGAGAGTCAGAACCAGGACTACAACGTCCCCAGAACCAAGTGCAGTATGGGCCCAGTGTCCGGCCTCCGGTACATTATATACTGAAGATTCAGGTAACAGGCGGAGAGTCAGAACCAGGACTACAACGTCCCCAGAACCAAGTGCAGTATGGGCCCAGTGTCCGCTCCCCGGTACATTATATACTGAAGATTCAGGTAACAGGCAGAGAGTCAGAACCAGGACTACAACGTCCCCAGAACCAAGTGCAGTATGGGCCCAGTGTCTCCCCGGTACATTATATACTGAAGATTCAGGTAACAGGCGGAGAGTCAGAACCAGGACTACAATGTCCCCAGAACCAAGTGCAGTATGGGCCCAGTGTCCGGCCTCCGGTACATTATATACTGAAAATTCAGGTAACAGGCAGAGAGTCAGAACCAGGACTACAACGTCCCCAGAACCAAGTGCAGTATGGGCCCAGTGTCCGGCCTCCGGTACATTATATACTGAAGATTCAGGTAACAGGCAGAGAGTCAGAACCAGGACTACAATGTCCCCAGAACCAAGTGCAGTATGGGCCCAGTGTCTCCCCGGTACATTATATACTGAAGATTCAGGTAACAGGCGGAGAGTCAGAACCAGGACTACAATGTCCCCAGAACCAAGTGCAGTATGGGCCCAGTGTCTCCCCGGTACATTATATACTGAAGATTCAGGTAACAGGCGGAGAGTCAGAACCAGGACTACAATGTCCCCAGAACCAAGTGCAGTATGGGCCCAGTGTCTCCCCGGTACATTATATACTGAAGATTCAGGTAACAGGCGGAGAGTCAGAACCAGGACTACAACTTCCCCAGAACCAAGTGCAGTATGGGCCCAGTGTCTCCCCGGTACATTATATACTGAAGATTCAGGTAACAGGCGGAGAGTCAGAACCAGGACTACAGCGTCCCCAGAACCAAGTGCAGTATGGGCCCAGTGTCTCCCCGGTACATTATATACTGAAGATTCAGGTAACAGGCGGAGAGTCAGAACCAGGACTACAACGTCCCCAGAACCAAGTGCAGTATGGGCCCAGTGTCCGGCCTCCGGTACATTATATACTGAAGATTCAGGTAACAGGCAGAGAGTCAGAACCAGGACTACAATGTCCCCAGAACCAAGTGCAGTATGGGCCCAGTGTCTCCCCGGTACATTATATACTGAAGATTCAGGTAACAGGCGGAGAGTCAGAACCAGGACTACAACTTCCCCAGAACCAAGTGCAGTATGGGCCCAGTGTCTCCCCGGTACATTATATAATGAAGGTTCAGGTAACAGGCGGAGAGTCAGAACCAGGACTACAACGTCCCCAGAACCAAGTGCAGTATGGGCCCAGTGTCTCCCCGGTACATTATATAGTGAAGATTCAGGTAACAGGCGGAGAGTCAGAACCAGGACTACAACGTCCCCAGAACCAAGTGCAGTATGGGCCCAGTGTCTCCCCGGTACATTATATACTGAAGATTCAGGTAACAGGCGGAGAGTCAGAACCAGGACTACAACGTCCCCAGAACCAAGTGCAGTATGGGCCCAGTGTCTCCCCGGTACATTATATACTGAAGATTCAGGTAACAGGTGAAGAGTGTCAGAACCAGGACTACAATGTCCCCAGAACCAAGTGCAGTATGGGCCCAGTGTCCGCTCCCCGGTACATTATATACTGAAGATTCAGGTAACAGGCGGAGAGTCAGAACCAGGACTACAATGTCCCCAGAACCAAGTGCAGTATGGGCCCAGTGTCCGGCCTCCGGGACATTATATACTGAAGATTCAGGTAACAGGCGGAGAGTCAGAACCAGGACTACAACATCCCCAGAACCAAGTGCAGTATGGGCCCAGTGTCCGACCTCCGGTACATTATATACTGAAGATTCAGGTAACAGGCGGAGAGTCAGAACCAGGACTACAACGTCCCCAGAACCAAGTGCAGTATGGGCCCAGTGTCTCCCCGGTACATTATATACTGAAGATTCAGGTAACAGGTGGAGAGTCAGAACCAGGACTACAACGTCCCCAGAACCAAGTGCAGTATGGGCCCAGTGTCTCCCCGGTACATTATATACTGAAGATTCAGGTAACAGGCGGAGAGTCAGAACCAGGACTACAATGTCCCAAGAACCAAGTGCAGTATGGGCCCAGTGTCTCCCCGGTACATTATATACTGAAGATTCAGGTAACAGACGGAGAGTCAGAACCAGGACTACAGCGTCCCCAGAACCAAGTGCAGTATGGGCCCAGTGTCCGACCTCCGGTACATTATATACTGAAGATTCAGGTAACAGGACAGAGAGTCAGAACCAGGACTACAATGTCCCCAGAACCAAGTGCAGTATGGGCCCAGTGTCTCCCCGGTACATTATATACTGAAGGTTCAGGTAACAGGCGGAGAGTCAGAACCAGGACTACAACATCCCCAGAACCAAGTGAAGTATGGGCCCGGTGTCCGGCCCCCGGTACATTATATACTGAAGATTCAGGTAACAGGCGGAGAGTCAGAACCAGGACTACAGCGTCCCCACAACCAAGTGCAGTATGGGCCCAGTGTCTCCCCGGTACATTATATACTGAAGATTCAGGTAACAGGCGGAGAGTCAGAACCAGGACTACAACTTCCCCAGAACCAAGTGCAGTATGGGCCCAGTGTACGGCCTCCAGTACATTATATACTGAAGATTCAGGTAACAGGCGGAGAGTAAGAACCAGGACTACAGCGTCCCCACAACCAAGTGCAGTATGGGCCCAGTGTCTCCCCGGTACATTATATACTGAAGATTCAGGTAACAGGCGGAGAGTCAGAACCAGGACTACAACGTCCCCAGAACCAAGTGCAGTATGGGCCCAGTGTCCGGCCTCCGGTACATTATATACTGAAGATTCAGGTAACAGGCGGAGAGTCAGAACCAGGACTACAACGTCCCCAGAACCAAGTGCAGTATGGGCCCAGTGTCTCCCCGGTACATTATATACTGAAGATTCAGGTAACAGGCGGAGAGTCAGAACCAGGACTACAACGTCCCCAGAACCAAGTGCAGTATGGGCCCAGTGTCTCCCCGGTACATTATATACTGAAGATTCAGGTAACAGGCGGAGAGTCAGAACCAGGACTACAACGTCCCCAGAACCAAGTGCAGTATGGGCCCAGTGTCTCCCCGGTACATTATATACTGAAGATTCAGGTAACAGGCGGAGAGTCAGAACCAGGACTACAACGTCCCCAGAACCAAGTGCAGTATGGGCCCAGTGTCTCCCCGGTACATTATATACTGAAGATTCAGGTAACAGACGGAGAGTCAGAACCAGGACTACAACGTCCCCAGAACCAAGTGCAGTATGGGCCCAGTGTCTCCCCGGTACATTATATACTGAAGATTCAGGTAACAGGCGGAGAGTCAGAACCAGGACTACAACGTCCCCAGAACCAAGTGCAGTATGGGCCCAGTGTCTCCCCGGTACATTATATACTGAAGATTCAGGTAACAGGCGGAGAGTCAGAACCAGGACTACAACGTCCCCAGAACCAAGTGCAGTATGGGCCCAGTGTCCGCTCCCCGGTACATTATATACTGAAGATTCAGGTAACAGACGGAGAGTCAGAACCAGGACTACAACGTCCCCAGAACCAAGTGCAGTATGGGCCCAGTGTCTCCCCGGTACATTATATACTGAAGATTCAGGTAACAGGCGGAGAGTCAGAACCAGGACTACAACGTCCCCAGAACCAAGTGCAGTATGGGCCCAGTGTCTCCCCGGTACATTATATACTGAAGATTCAGGTAACAGGCGGAGAGTCAGAACCAGGACTACAACGTCCCCAGAACCAAGTGCAGTATGGGCCCAGTGTCCGGCCTCCGGTACATTATATACTGAAGATTCAGGTAACAGGCGGAGAGTCAGAACCAGGACTACAATGTCCCCAGAACCAAGTGCAGTATGGGCCCAGTGTCCGGCCTCCGGTACATTATATACTGAAGATTCAGGTAACAGGCAGAGAGTCAGAACCAGGACTACAACGTCCCCAGAACCAAGTGCAGTATGGGCCCAGTGTCCGCTCCCCGGTACATTATATACTGAAGATTCAGGTAACAGACGGAGAGTCAGAACCAGGACTACAACGTCCCCAGAACCAAGTGCAGTATGGGCCCAGTGTCCGCTCCCCGGTACATTATATACTGAAGATTCAGGTAACAGGCAGAGAGTCAGAACCAGGACTACAACGTCCCCAGAACCAAGTGCAGTATGGGCCCAGTGTCCGGCCTCCGGTACATTATATACTGAAGATTCAGGTAACAGGCGGAGAGTCAGAACCAGGACTACAACGTCCCCAGAACCAAGTGCAGTATGGGCCCAGTGTCTCCCCGGTACATTATATACTGAAGATTCAGGTAACAGACGGAGAGTCAGAACCAGGACTACAGCGTCCCCAGAACCAAGTGCAGTATGGGCCCAGTGTCCGGCCTCCGGTACATTATATACTGAAAATTCAGGTAACAGGCAGAGAGTCAGAACCAGGACTACAACGTCCCCAGAACCAAGTGCAGTATGGGCCCAGTATCTCCCCGGTACATTATATACTGAAGATTCAGGTAACAGGCGGAGAGTCAGAACCAGGACTACAACGTCCCCAGAACCAAGTGCAGTATGGGCCCAGTGTCTCCCCGGTACATTATATACTGAAGATTCAGGTAACAGGCGGAGAGTCAGAACCAGGACTACAACGTCCCCAGAACCAAGTGCAGTATGGGCCCAGTGTCTCCCCGGTACATTATATACTGAAGGTTCAGGTAACAGGCGGAGAGTCAGAACCAGGACTACAATGTCCCCAGAACCAAGTGCAGTATGGGCCCAGTGTCCGGCCTCCGGTACATTATATACTGAAGATTCAGGTAACAGGCGGAGAGTCAGAACCAGGACTACAACATCCCCAGAACCAAGTGCAGTATGGGCCCAGTGTACGGCCTCCGGTACATTATATACTGAAGATTCAGGTAACAGGCGGAGAGTCAGAACCAGGACTACAACGTCCCCAGAACCAAGTGCAGTATGGGCCCAGTGTCCGACCTCCGGTACATTATATACTGAAGATTCAGGTAATAGGCGGAGAGTCAGAACCAGGACTACAACGTCCCCAGAACCAAGTGCAGTATGGGCCCAGTGTCTCCCCGGTACATTATATACTGAAGATTCAGGTAACAGGCGGAGAGTCAGAACCAGGACTACAACGTCCCCAGAACCAAGTGCAGTATGGGCCCAGTGTCCGGCCTCCGGTACATTATATACTGAAGATTCAGGTAACAGGCGGAGAGTCAGAACCAGGACTACAATGTCCCCAGAACCAAGTGCAGTATGGGCCCAGTGTCTCCCCGGTACATTATATACTGAAGATTCAGGTAACAGGCAGAGAGTCAGAACCAGGACTACAACGTCCCCAGAACCAAGTGCAGTATGGGCCCAGTGTCCGGCCTCCGGTACATTATATACTGAAGATTCAGGTAACAGGCAGAGAGTCAGAACCAGGACTACAACGTCCCCAGAACCAAGTGCAGTATGGGCCCAGTGTCTCCCAGGTACATTATATACTGAAGATTCAGGTAACAGGTGGAGAGTCAGAACCAGGACTACAACATCCCCAGAACCAAGTGCAGTATGGGCCCAGTGTCCGCTCCCCGGTACATTATATACTGAAGATTCAGGTAACAGGCGGAGAGTCAGAACCAGGACTACAATGTCCCCAGAACCAAGTGCAGTATGGGCCCAGTGTCTCCCCGGTACATTATATACTGAAGATTCAGGTAACAGGTGGAGAGTCAGAACCAGGACTACAACATCCCCAGAACCAAGTGCAGTATGGGCCCAGTGTCCGCTCCCCGGTACATTATATACTGAAGATTCAGGTAACAGGCGGAGAGTCAGAACCAGGACTACAATGTCCCCAGAACCAAGTGCAGTATGGGCCCAGTGTCCGGCCTCCGGTACATTATATACTGAAGATTCAGGTAACAGGTGGAGAGTCAGAACCAGGACTACAACATCCCCAGAACCAAGTGCAGTATGGGCCCAGTGTACGGCCTCCGGTACATTATATACTGAAGATTCAGGTAACATGCGGAGAGTCAGAACCAGGACTACAACGTCCCCAGAACCAAGTGCAGTATGGGCCCAGTGTCTCCCCGGTACATTATATACTGAAGATTCAGGTAACAGGCGGAGAGTCAGAACCAGGACTACAACGTCCCCAGAACCAAGTGCAGTATGGGCCCAGTGTCTCCCCGGTACATTATATACTGAAGATTCAGGTAACAGGTGGAGAGTCAGAACCAGGACTACAACGTCCCCAGAACCAAGTGCAGTATGGGCCCAGTGTCTCCCCGGTACATTATATACTGAAGATTCAGGTAACAGGCGGAGAGTCAGAACCAGGACTACAACGTCCCCAGAACCAAGTGCAGTATGGGCCCAGTGTACGGCCTCCGGTACATTATATACTGAAGATTCAGGTAACAGGCGGAGAGTCAGAACCAGGACTACAATGTCCCCAGAACCAAGTGCAGTATGGGCCCAGTGTCTCCCCGGTACATTATATACTGAAGATTCAGGTAACAGACGGAGAGTCAGAACCAGGACTACAACGTCCCCAGAACCAAGTGCAGTATGGGCCCAGTGTCTCCCCGGTACATTATATACTGAAGATTCAGGTAACAGGCGGAGAGTCAGAACCAGGACTACAACGTCCCCAGAACCAAGTGCAGTATGGGCCCAGTGTCTCCCCGGTACATTATATACTGAAGATTCAGGTAACAGACGGAGAGTCAGAACCAGGACTACAACGTCCCCAGAACCAAGTGCAGTATGGGCCCAGTGTCTCCCCGGTACATTATATACTGAAGATTCAGGTAACAGGCGGAGAGTCAGAACCAGGACTACAACGTCCCCAGAACCAAGTGCAGTATGGGCCCAGTGTCTCCCTGGTACATTATATACTGAAGATTCAGGTAACAGACGGAGAGTCAGAACCAGGACTACAACGTCCTCAGAACCAAGTGCAGTATGGGCCCAGTGTCCCGCCTCCGGTACATTATATACTGAAGATTCAGGTAACAGGCGGAGAGTCAGAACCAGGACTACAGCGTCCCCAGAACCAAGTGCAGTATGGGCCCAGTGTCCCGCCTCCGGTACATTATATACTGAAGATTCAGGTAACAGGCGGAGAGTCAGAACCAGGACTACAACATCCCCAGAACCAAGTGCAGTATGGGCCCGGTGTCCGGCCTCCGGTACATTATATACTGAAGATTCAGGTAACAGGCGGAGAGTAAGAACCAGGACTACAACGTCCCCAGAACCAAGTGCAGTATGGGCCCAGTGTCTCCCCGGTACATTATATACTGAAGATTCAGGTAACAGGCGGAGAGTCAGAACCAGGACTACAGTGTCCCCAGAACCAAGTGCAGTATGGGCCCAGTGTCTCCCCGGTACATTATATACTGAAGATTCAGGTAACAGGCGGAGAGTCAGAACCAGGACTACAACGTCCCCAGAACCAAGTGCAGTATGGGCCCAGTGTCTCCCCGGTACATTATATACTGAAGATTCAGGTAACAGACGGAGAGTCAGAACCAGGACTACAACGTCCCCAGAACCAAGTGCAGTATGGGCCCAGTGTCCGGCCTCCGGTACATTATATACTGAAGATTCAGGTAACAGGCGGAGAGTCAGAACCAGGACTACAACGTCCCCAGAACCAAGTGCAGTATGGGCCCAGTGTCTCCCCGGTACATTATATAGTGAAGATTCAGGTAACAGGCGGAGAGTCAGAACCAGGACTACAACGTCCCCAGAACCAAGTGCAGTATGGGCCCAGTGTCTCCCCGGTACATTATATACTGAAGATTCAGGTAACAGACGGAGAGTCAGAACCAGGACTACAACGTCCCCAGAACCAAGTGCAGTATGGGCCCAGTGTCTCCCCGGTACATTATATACTGAAGATTCAGGTAACAGGCGGAGAGTCAGAACCAGGACTACAACGTCCCCAGAACCAAGTGCAGTATGGGCCCAGTGTCCGCTCCCCGGTACATTATATACTGAAGATTCAGGTAACAGACGGAGAGTCAGAACCAGGACTACAACGTCCCCAGAACCAAGTGCAGTATGGGCCCAGTGTCTCCCCGGTACATTATATACTGAAGATTCAGGTAACAGGCGGAGAGTCAGAACCAGGACTACAACGTCCCCAGAACCAAGTGCAGTATGGGCCCAGTGTCCGCTCCCCGGTACATTATATACTGAAGATTCAGGTAACAGACGGAGAGTCAGAACCAGGACTACAACGTCCCCAGAACCAAGTGCAGTATGGGCCCAGTGTCCGCTCCCCGGTACATTATATACTGAAGATTCAGGTAACAGGCAGAGAGTCAGAACCAGGACTACAACGTCCCCAGAACCAAGTGCAGTATGGGCCCAGTGTCTCCCCGGTACATTATATACTGAAGATTCAGGTAACAGACGGAGAGTCAGAACCAGGACTACAGCGTTCCCAGAACCAAGTGCAGTATGGGCCCAGTGTCCGGCCTCCGGTACATTATATACTGAAAATTCAGGTAACAGGCAGAGAGTCAGAACCAGGACTACAACGTCCCCAGAACCAAGTGCAGTATGGGCCCAGTATCTCCCCGGTACATTATATACTGAAGATTCAGGTAACAGGCGGAGAGTCAGAACCAGGACTACAACGTCCCCAGAACCAAGTGCAGTATGGGCCCAGTGTCTCCCCGGTACATCATATACTGAAGATTCAGGTAACAGGCGGAGAGTCAGAACCAGGACTACAACGTCCCCAGAACCAAGTGCAGTATGGGCCCAGTGTCTCCCCGGTACATTATATACTGAAGGTTCAGGTAACAGGCGGAGAGTCAGAACCAGGACTACAATGTCCCCAGAACCAAGTGCAGTATGGGCCCAGTGTCCGACCTCCGGTGCATTATATACTGAAGATTCAGGTAATAGGCGGAGAGTCAGAACCAGGACTACAACGTCCCCAGAACCAAGTGCAGTATGGGCCCAGTGTCCGACATCCGGTACATTATATACTGAAGATTCAGGTAATAGGCGGAGAGTCAGAACCAGGACTACAACGTCCCCAGAACCAAGTGCAGTATGAGCCCAGTGTCTCCCAGGTACATTATATACTGAAGATTCAGGTAACAGGTGGAGAGTCAGAACCAGGACTACAACATCCCCAGAACCAAGTGCAGTATGGGCCCAGTGTCCGCTCCCCGGTACATTATATACTGAAGATTCAGGTAACAGGCGGAGAGTCAGAACCAGGACTACAGCGTCCCCAGAACCAAGTGCAGTATGGGCCCAGTGTCCGGCCTCCGGTACATTATATACTGAAGATTCAGGTAACAGGCGGAGAGTCAGAACCAGGACTACAACGTCCCCAGAACCAAGTGGAGTATGGGCCCAGTGTCCGGCCTCCGGTACATTATATACTGAAGATTCAGGTAACAGGCGGAGAGTCAGAACCAGGACTACAACATCCCCAGAACCAAGTGCAGTATGGGCCCAGTGTCTCCCCGGTACATTATATACTGAAGATTCAGGTAACAGGCGGAGAGTCAGAACCAGGACTACAACATCCCCAGAACCAAGTGCAGTATGGGCCCAGTGTACGGCCTCCGGTACATTATATACTGAAGATTCAGGTAACATGCGGAGAGTCAGAACCAGGACTACAACGTCCCCAGAACCAAGTGCAGTATGGGCCCAGTGTCTCCCCGGTACATTATATACTGAAGATTCAGGTAACAGGCGGAGAGTCAGAACCAGGACTACAACGTCCCCAGAACCAAGTGCAGTATGGGCCCAGTGTCTCCCCGGTACATTATATACTGAAGATTTAGGTAACAGGCGGAGAGTCAGAACCAGGACTACAACGTCCCCAGAACCAAGTGCAGTATGGGCCCAGTGTCTCCCCGGTACATTATATACTGAAGATTCAGGTAACAGGCGGAGAGTCAGAACCAGGACTACAACGTCCCCAGAACCAAGTGCAGTATGGGCCCAGTGTCTCCCCGGTACATTATATACTGAAGATTCAGGTAACAGGTGGAGAGTCAGAACCAGGACTACAACGTCCCCAGAACCAAGTGCAGTATGGGCCCAGTGTCTCCCCGGTACATTATATACTGAAGATTCAGGTAACAGGCGGAGAGTCAGAACCAGGACTACAACGTCCCCAGAACCAAGTGCAGTATGGGCCCAGTGTACGGCCTCCGGTACATTATATACTGAAGATTCAGGTAACAGGCGGAGAGTCAGAACCAGGACTACAATGTCCCCAGAACCAAGTGCAGTATGGGCCCAGTGTCTCCCCGGTACATTATATACTGAAGATTCAGGTAACAGACGGAGAGTCAGAACCAGGACTACAACGTCCCCAGAACCAAGTGCAGTATGGGCCCAGTGTCCGGCCTCCGGTACATTATATACTGAAGATTCAGGTAACAGACGGAGAGTCAGAACCAGGACTACAACGTCCCCAGAACCAAGTGCAGTATGGGCCCAGTGTCTCCCCGGTACATTATATACTGAAGATTCAGGTAACAGGCGGAGAGTCAGAACCAGGACTACAACGTCCCCAGAACCAAGTGCAGTATGGGCCCAGTGTCTCCCCGGTACATTATATACTGAAGATTCAGGTAACAGACGGAGAGTCAGAACCAGGACTACAACGTCCCCAGAACCAAGTGCAGTATGGGCCCAGTGTCTCCCCGGTACATTATATACTGAAGATTCAGGTAACAGGCGGAGAGTCAGAACCAGGACTCCAACGTCCCCAGAACCAAGTGCAGTATGGGCCCAGTGTCTCCCCGGTACATTATATACTGAAGATTCAGGTAACAGACGGAGAGTCAGAACCAGGACTACAACGTCCCCAGAACCAAGTGCAGTATGGGCCCAGTGTCTCCCCGGTACATTATATACTGAAGATTCAGGTAACAGGCGGAGAGTCAGAACCAGGACTACAACGTCCCCAGAACCAAGTGCAGTATGGGCCCAGTGTCTCCCTGGTACATTATATACTGAAGATTCAGGTAACAGACGGAGAGTCAGAACCAGGACTACAACGTCCTCAGAACCAAGTGCAGTATGGGCCCAGTGTCCCGCCTCCGGTACATTATATACTGAAGATTCAGGTAACAGGTGGAGAGTCAGAACCAGGACTACAGCGTCCCCAGAACCAAGTGCAGTATGGGCCCAGTGTCCCGCCTCCGGTACATTATATACTGAAGATTCAGGTAACAGGCGGAGAGTCAGAACCAGGACTACAACATCCCCAGAACCAAGTGCAGTATGGGCCCGGTGTCCGGCCTCCGGTACATTATATACTGAAGATTCAGGTAACAGGCGGAGAGTAAGAACCAGGACTACAGCGTCCCCAGAACCAAGTGCAGTATGGGCCCAGTGTCTCCCCGGTACATTATATACTGAAGATTCAGGTAACAGGCGGAGAGTCAGAACCAGGACTACAACGTCCCCAGAACCAAGTGCAGTATGGGCCCAGTGTCTCCCCGGTACATTATATACTGAAGATTCAGGTAACAGGCGGAGAGTCAGAACCAGGACTACAACGTCCCCAGAACCAAGTGCAGTATGGGCCCAGTGTCTCCCCGGTACATTATATACTGAAGATTCAGGTAACAGGCGGAGAGTCAGAACCAGGACTACAACGTCCCCAGAACCAAGTGCAGTATGGGCCCAGTGTCTCCCCGGTACATTATATACTGAAGATTCAGGTAACAGGCAGAGAGTCAGAACCAGGACTACAACGTCCCCAGAACCAAGTGCAGTATGGGCCCAGTGTCTCCCCGGTACATTATATACTGAAGATTCAGGTAACAGGCGGAGAGTCAGAACCAGGACTACAACGTCCCCAGAACCAAGTGCAGTATGGGCCCAGTGTCCGCTCCCCGGTACATTATATACTGAAGATTCAGGTAACAGACGGAGAGTCAGAACCAGGACTACAACGTCCCCAGAACCAAGTGCAGTATGGGCCCAGTGTCTCCCCGGTACATTATATACTGAAGATTCAGGTAACAGGCGGAGAGTCAGAACCAGGACTACAACGTCCCCAGAACCAAGTGCAGTATGGGCCCAGTGTCCGGCCTCCGGTACATTATATACTGAAGATTCAGGTAACAGGCAGAGAGTCAGAACCAGGACTACAGCGTCCCCAGAACCAAGTGCAGTATGGGCCCAGTGTCTCCCCAGTACATTATATACTGAAGATTCAGGTAATAGGCGGAGAGTCAGAACCAGGACTACAACGTCCCCAGAACCAAGTGCAGTATGGGCCCAGTGTACGGCCTCCGGTACATTATATACTGAAGATTCAGGTAACAGACGTAGAGTCAGAACCAGGACTACAACGTCCCCAGAACCAAGTGCAGTATGGGCCCAGTGTCCAGCCTCCGGTACATTATATACTGAAGATTCAGGTAACAGGCGGAGAGTCAGAACCAGGACTACAACGTCCCCAGAACCAAGTGCAGTATGGGCCCAGTGTCTCCCCGGTACATTATATACTGAAGATTCAGGTAACAGGCGGAGAGTCAGAACCAGGACTACAACGTCCCCAGAACCAAGTGCAGTATGGGCCCAGTGTCTCCCCGGTACATTATATACTGAAGATTCAGGTAAAAGGCGGAGAGTCAGAACCAGGACTACAACGTCCCCAGAACCAAGTGCAGTATGGGCCCAGTGTCTCCCCGGTACATTATATACTGAAGATTCAGGTAACAGGCGGAGAGTCAGAACCAGGACTACAACGTCCCCAGAACCAAGTGCAGTATGGGCCCAGTGTCTCCCCGGTACATTATATACTGAAGATTCAGGTAACAGGCGGAGAGTCAGAACCAGGACTACAGCGTCCCCAGAACCAAGTGCAGTATGGGCCCAGTGTACGGCCTCCGGTACATTATATACTGAAGATTCAGGTAACAGGCGGAGAGTCAGAACCAGGACTACAGCGTCCCCAGAACCAAGTGCAGTATGGGCCCAGTGTCCGCTCCCCGGTACATTATATACTGAAGATTCAGGTAACAGACGGAGAGTCAGAACCAGGACTACAACGTCCCCAGAACCAAGTGCAGTATGGGCCCAGTGTCCGCTCCCCGGTACATTATATACTGAAGATTCAGGTAACAGGCAGAGAGTCAGAACCAGGACTACAACGTCCCCAGAACCAAGTGCAGTATGGGCCCAGTGTCCGGCCTCCGGTACATTATATACTGAAAATTCAGGTAACAGGCAGAGAGTCAGAACCAGGACTACAACGTCCCCAGAACCAAGTGCAGTATGGGCCCAGTATCTCCCCGGTACATTATATACTGAAGATTCAGGTAACAGGCGGAGAGTCAGAACCAGGACTACAACGTCCCCAGAACCAAGTGCAGTATGGGCCCAGTGTCTCCCCGGTACATTATATACTGAAGATTCAGGTAACAGGCGGAGAGTCAGAACCAGGACTACAACGTCCCCAGAACCAAGTGCAGTATGGGCCCAGTGTCTCCCCGGTACATTATATACTGAAGGTTCAGGTAACAGGCGGAGAGTCAGAACCAGGACTACAATGTCCCCAGAACCAAGTGCAGTATGGGCCCAGTGTCCGGCCTCCGGTACATTATATACTGAAGATTCAGGTAACAGGCGGAGAGTCAGAACCAGGACTACAACATCCCCAGAACCAAGTGCAGTATGGGCCCAGTGTCCGACCTCCGGTACATTATATACTGAAGATTCAGGTAATAGGCGGAGAGTCAGAACCAGGACTACAACGTCCCCAGAACCAAGTGCAGTATGGGCCCAGTGTCCGACCTCCGGTACATTATATACTGAAGATTCAGGTAATAGGCGGAGAGTCAGAACCAGGACTACAACGTCCCCAGAACCAAGTGCAGTATGGGCCCAGTGTCCGGCCTCCGGGACATTATATACTGAAGATTCAGGTAACAGACGGAGAGTCAGAACCAGGACTACAGCGTCCCCAGAACCAAGTGCAGTATGGGCCCAGTGTCTCCCCGGTACATTATATACTGAAGATTCAGGTATCAGGCGGAGAGTCAGAACCAGGACTACAGCGTCCCCAGAACCAAGTGCAGTATGGGCCCAGTGTCTCCCCGGTACATTATATACTGAAGATTCAGGTAACAGGTGGAGAGTCAGAACCAGGACTACAACATCCCCAGAACCAAGTGCAGTATGGGCCCAGTGTCCGCTCCCCGGTACATTATATACTGAAGATTCAGGTAACAGGCGGAGAGTCAGAACCAGGACTACAACGTGCCCAGAACCAAGTGCAGTATGGGCCCAGTGTCTCCCCGGTACATTATATACTGAAGATTCAGGTAACAGGTGGAGAGTCAGAACCAGGACTACAACATCCCCAGAACCAAGTGCAGTATGGGCCCAGTGTCCGCTCCCCGGTACATTATATACTGAAGATTCAGGTAACAGGCGGAGAGTCAGAACCAGGACTACAGCGTCCCCAGAACCAAGTGCAGTATGGGCCCAGTGTCCGGCCTCCGGTACATTATATACTGAAGATTCAGGTAACAGGTGGAGAGTCAGAACCAGGACTACAACATCCCCAGAACCAAGTGCAGTATGGGCCCAGTGTACGGCCTCCGGTACATTATATACTGAAGATTCAGGTAACATGCGGAGAGTCAGAACCAGGACTACAACGTCCCCAGAACCAAGTGCAGTATGGGCCCAGTGTCTCCCCGGTACATTATATACTGAAGATTCAGGTAACAGGCGGAGAGTCAGAACCAGGACTACAACGTCCCCAGAACCAAGTGCAGTATGGGCCCAGTGTCTCCCCGGTACATTATATACTGAAGATTTAGGTAACAGGCGGAGAGTCAGAACCAGGACTACAACGTCCCCAGAACCAAGTGCAGTATGGGCCCAGTGTCTCCCCGGTACATTATATACTGAAGATTCAGGTAACAGGCGGAGAGTCAGAACCAGGACTACAACGTCCCCAGAACCAAGTGCAGTATGGGCCCAGTGTCTCCCCGGTACATTATATACTGAAGATTCAGGTAACAGGTGGAGAGTCAGAACCAGGACTACAACGTCCCCAGAACCAAGTGCAGTATGGGCCCAGTGTCTCCCCGGTACATTATATACTGAAGATTCAGGTAACAGACGGAGAGTCAGAACCAGGACTACAACGTCCCCAGAACCAAGTGCAGTATGGGCCCAGTGTCCGGCCTCCGGTACATTATATACTGAAGATTCAGGTAACAGACGGAGAGTCAGAACCAGGACTACAACATCCCCAGAACCAAGTGCAGTATGGGCCCAGTGTCCGGCCTCCGGTACATTATATACTGAAGATTCAGGTAACAGGCGGAGAGTCAGAACCAGGACTACAACGTCCCCAGAACCAAGTGCAGTATGGGCCCAGTGTACGGCCTCCGGTACATTATATACTGAAGATTCAGGTAACAGGCGGAGAGTCAGAACCAGGACTACAATGTCCCCAGAACCAAGTGCAGTATGGGCCCAGTGTCTCCCCGGTACATTATATACTGAAGATTCAGGTAACAGGCGGAGAGTCAGAACCAGGACTACAACGTCCCCAGAACCAAGTGCAGTATGGGCCCAGTGTCTCCCCGGTACATTATATACTGAAGATTCAGGTAACAGACGGAGAGTCAGAACCAGGACTACAACGTCCCCAGAACCAAGTGCAGTATGGGCCCAGTGTACGGCCTCCGGTACATTATATACTGAAGATTCAGGTAACAGGCAGAGAGTCAGAACCAGGACTACAGCGTCCCCAGAACCAAGTGCAGTATGGGCCCAGTGTCTCCCCGGTACATTATATACTGAAGATTCAGGTAACAGGCGGAGAGTCAGAACCAGGACTACAACGTCCCCAGAACCAAGTGCAGTATGGGCCCAATGTCCGGCCTCCGGTACATTATATACTGAAGATTCAGGTAACAGGCGGAGAGTCAGAACCAGGACTACAACGTCCCCAGAACCAAGTGCAGTATGGGCCCAGTGTCTCCCCGGTACATTATATACTGAAGATTCAGGTAACAGGCGGAGAGTCAGAACCAGGACTACAACGTCCCCAGAACCAAGTGCAGTATGGGCCCAGTGTCTCCCTGGTACATTATATACTGAAGATTCAGGTAACAGACGGAGAGTCAGAACCAGGACTACAACGTCCTCAGAACCAAGTGCAGTATGGGCCCAGTGTCCCGCCTCCGGTACATTATATACTGAAGATTCAGGTAACAGGCGGAGAGTCAGAACCAGGACTACAGCGTCCCCAGAACCAAGTGCAGTATGGGCCCAGTGTACGGCCTCTGGTACACTATATATCATACCTCCCAACATTTGTGAAAGGGAAAGAGGGACAAAATGGCGGCACGCGCGATCCCCCTAAGCCACACCTCCAATCACTCCCTGGCCACGCCCCAAATTTTAGCCATATTATAATAATAAAAATCTTCTCAATAAAAAAAAAAAAATTATCCTCATTGGGATTTGAACCCAGAACCTGCAGTGTCCATGTACAATAATAACACAGTGCCCCAACCAACTGAGCTATAATCTCTGTGATTAACAAGGTGGAGAATTTTGGTAACTAAGAACTATATACTGCCTTGGTAAATAGGGAGGGATCTTCTCAGATTATTGTAATTATTGAGACTATTATTATTATTATTATGCAGATTATTATTATTATTGAGATGATGATGATTATTATTATTATTATTGAGATGATTATTATTATTTTTACCATTATTAATAATCGTCTCCATAATAATAAAAATAATACAATTTATAATAATAATAATAGTCTCAATAATTACAATAATAACCTCTGAGAAGATCCCTCTCTATATATCAGTGCATTAGTCTGTGTCACAGTGTACATGGCAGATAACACTTCTTAGTTACCAGAAATCCTCAGCTCTGTATCACTGGGCTTATAGCTCAGTTAGTTAAGGCTCCTGTCTACAGTAAAAACAAAAGGTACCCCTTTAAGGAGGGACAGGGAAAAAGGGGTAAAAGGAAGCATTATGAAGGACCAAATTGAGTCTGAATAATTGTAGTAAAAAATACTTTATTAATGACTACATAAGACACAATGATAAAAGCAGGATGAGAATCCTCAGACAATGCTGAGGGGGAATGACAGTGCAAGGCGGCGACAACAAACGAGAAAGTCGTCACCCCGGGCAGACATAGGAGGAATTACACATGGACAAAGCATGCACATGTAATAGGTAAGGACTAGAGATGAGCGAGCACTAAAATGCTCGGGTACTCGTTATTCGAGACGAACTTTTCCCGATGCTCGAGTGCTCGTCTCGAATAACGAGCCCCATTGAAGTCAATGGGAGACTCGAGCATTTTTCAAGGGGACCAAGGCTCTGCACAGGGAAGCTTGGCCAAACACCTGGGAACCTCAGAAAAGGATGGAAACACCACGGAAATGGACAGGAAACAGCAGGGGCAGCATGCATGGATGCCTCTGAGGCTGCTTAATCGCACCATTATGCCAAAACTATGGGCAACAGCATGGCCATGACAGAGTGACAGAATGAAGCTAGATAGCATCTAAAACATCCAATAATTGACCCTGACACTATAGGGGACGGCATGCAGAGGCAGCGGCAGCAGCGGAAGGCTAGAGAGTGGCATGGCGACATACCCTAAATGGACTCAGGCTTCAAACCAATGGGTGTCAGAGAGGAACCAAAGGAGGTGAGCAAGAAGCGCTCAAATAATATCGGTACATGATAAAAGTTTGCCAGTATATTTTGTGGATTACACAGCAGGGTGGCGACAAAGTTAACATGGAAGCCATGAAAACAATCCAAAATTCTGCCTGACACAGCTCGTTTGATAAGGGGACCATGTATGGAGGCAGTGAACTAGTAGTAGATTAAAGGTGCTGCAGTTAAAACTATGTTAGTTGGACCTTGGCATGGAGCTGGCGCTCCGCTGCCAGGCAAGCTTTCGCCAATCCAAGCCCCTGTCTCTAGGCTACTCCCCAAACAGCACTTCTAAGAACCTTTTGTATAAGATCAAGTGTAGTAGCGTTCTTATAAGTTTGGGATATGGCGGGTGAGGGGAATGTAAACAGATGCGCAAGAAGCGCTGAAATAAAATCCGTAAATGATAAAAGTTTGCCAGTATATTTTGTGGATTACACAGCAGGGTGGCGACAAAGTTAACAAGTTTGATGTGGAATGCCCTGTAATAGCTCTTGGGCGGTGTGCCTTTTATCGCCTAGGCTCAGCAGTTTGAGCACCGCCTGCTGTCGCTTAGCGACGGCACTGCTGCTGTGCCTAGAGCTACCGACTGATGGCGCCATGCCCACGGATGGTAATTCGGAGGAGGAGGAGGAGGAAGAGGTATAGTAGGCCTTTTTTAGACCTGGACCGAGGTAGGCCCCGCAATCCTCTGCGTCGGCAGTATATGACCAGCCCCAGGGTCAGACTCGGTCCCAGCCTGCACCAAGTTAAGTGTAGTAGCGTTCTTATAAGTTTGGGATATGGCGGGTGAAGGGAATGTAAACAGATGCGCAAGAAGCGCATGATGCGCATGGAGCTGGCGCTCCGCTGCCAGGCGAGCTTTCGCCAATCCAAGCCCCTGTCTCTAGGCTACTCCCCAAACAGCACTTCTAAGAACCTTTTGTATAAGATCAAGTGTAGTAGCGTTCTTATAAGTTTGGGATATGGCGGTGAGGGGAATGTAAACAGATGCGCAAGAAGCGCATGATGCGCATGGAGCTGGCGCTCCGCTGCCAGGCGAGCTTTCGCCAATCCAAGCCCCTGTCTCTAGGCTACTCCCCAAACAGCACTTCTAAGAACCTTTTGTATAAGATCAAGTGTAGTAGCGTTCTTATAAGTTTGGGATATGGCGGGTGAGGGGAATGTAAACAGATGCGCAAGAAGCGCATGATGCGCATGGAGCTGGCGCTCCGCTGCCAGGCGAGCTTTCGCCAATCCAAGCCCCTGTCTCTAGGCTACTCCCCAAACAGCACTTCTAAGAACCTTTTGTATAAGATCAAGTGTAGTAGCGTTCTTATAAGTTTAGGATATGGCGGGTGAGGGGAATGTAAACAGATGCGCAAGAAGCGCTGAAATAATATCCGTAAATGGTAAAAGTTTGCCAGTGTATTTTGTGGATAACACAGCAGGGTGGCGACAAGGTTAACAACTTTGATGTGGAATCCATGAAAACAACCCAAATTTCGGCCTGACACACCTCGTTTGATAAAGGGACGATGTATGGAGGCAGCTATATAAACGACTTTTGGAGGTAGCAATGGAGACAACGTGTGGAGGCTGCTATGGAGACAATTCAATTTGGATAGTGCCTGTATGTGGCAGTCCAAAAAAGTTTTCAAACCAGAGGAGCAGGTAGGTGGCCCTCCAGAAAAATGGAATAGATTGAGTGCCTGTATGTGGCAGTCCAAAAAAGTTTTCAAACCAGAGGAGCAGGTAGGTGGCCCTCCAGAAAAATGGAATAGATTGAGTGCCTGTATGTGGCAGTCCAAAAAAGTTTTCAAACCAGAGGAGCAGGTAGGTGGCCCTCCAGAAAAATGGAATAGATTGAGTGCCTGTATGTGGCAGTCCAAAAAAGTTTTCAAACCAGAGGAGCAGGTAGGTGGCCCTCCAGAAAAATGGAATAGATTGAGTGCCTGTATGTGGCAGTCCAAAAAAGTTTTCAAACCAGAGGAGCAGGTAGGTGGTCCTCCAGAAAAATTGAATAGATTGAGTGCCTGTATGTGGCACTCCCAAAAATTGTTGAAAACAGAGGACCGGGTCGGTGGCCCTCCAGAAAAATTACATGCATAAAGTACTATAGCTAGAGCCAGTGGGCCCTGTCAAAAATAGCCATTTTCCTCTGCTTTACTGTACAAAGAGGAGGAGAAGGAGGAAAATGAGGAGGAGGAGGAGTGGATAAATTATTCAGGTTGAGCTTCCTTCACCTGGTGGAGATTGGAAATTAGGAGAAATCCAGGCTTTATTCATTTTGATAAGTGTCAGCCTGTCAGCGCTGTCAGTCGACAGGCGTGTACGCTTATCGGTGATGATGCCACCAGCTGCACTGAAAACCCGCTCGGACAAGACGCTAGCGGCAGGGCAGGCAAGAACCTCCAAGGCGTACAGCGCCAGTTCGTGCCACATGTCCAGCTTTGAAACCCAGTAGTTGTAGGGAGCTGTGTGATCATTTAGGACGATGGTATGGTCAGCTACGTACTCCCTCACCATCTTTCTGTAAAGATCAGCCCTACTCTGCCGAGACTGGGGACAGGTGACAGTGTCTTGCTGGGGTGACATAAAGCTGGCAAAAGCCTTGTAAAGCGTACCCTTGCCAGTGCTGGACAAGCTGCCTGCTCGCCTACTCTCCCTCGCTACTTGTCCCGCAGAACTACGCACTCTGCCGCTAGCGCTGTCAGAAGGGAAATACTGTTTCAGCTTGTGCACCAGGGCCTGCTGGTATTCATGCATTCTCACACTCCTTTCCTCTCCAGGGATGAGAGTGGAAAGATTTTGCTTGTACCGTGGGTCCAGGAGAGTGAACACCCAGTAATCGGTGCTGGAATAAATTCTTTGAACGCGAGGGTCACGGGATAGGCAGCCTAGCATGAAATCTGCCATATGCGCCAGAGTCCCAACTCTCAAGAATTCACTCCCCTCACTGGCCTGACTGTCCATCTCCTCCTCCTCCAACTCCTCCAACTCCTCTTCTTCTGCCCATACACGCTGAACAGTGAAGGTCTGAGCAATGGTCCCCTCTTGTGTCTCGCCAACATTCTCCTCCTCTTCCTCCTCATCCTCCTCCACCTCCTCCGATATGCGCTGAGAAACAGACCTAAGGGTGCTTTGGCTATCAACAAGGGAATCTTCTTCCCCCGTCTCTTGTGAGGAGCGCAAAGCTTCCGACTTCATGCTGACCAGAGAGTTTTTCAACAGGCCAAGCAGCGGGATGGTGAGGCTGATGATGGCGGCATCGCCACTGACCATCTGTGTTGACTCCTCAAAGTTACTCAGCACCTGACAGATATCAGACATCCACGTCCACTCCTCATTGTAGACTTGAGGAAGCTGACTGACCTGACTACCAGTTCTGGTGGAAGTTGACATCTGGCAGTCTACAATCGCTCTGCGCTGCTGGTAAACTCTGGATAACATGGTCAGTGTTGAATTCCACCTCGTGGGCACGTCGCACAACAGTCGGTGAGCGGGCAGTTGGAGGCGGCGCTGCGCTGCCCTGAGAGTGGCAGCATCTGTGCTGGACTTCCTGAAATGCGCACAGATGCGGCGCACCTTCGTGAGCAAATCAGACAGATTGGGGTATGTCTTGAGGAAACGCTGAACTATCAGATTTAACACATGGGCCAGGCATGGCACATGTGTCAGTCTGCCGAGTTGCAGAGCCGCCACCAGGTTACGGCCGTTGTCACACACAACCATGCCTGGCTTCAGGTTCAGCGGTGCCAGCCACAGATCAGTCTGCGCCGTGATGCCCTGTAATAGTTCTTGGGCGGTGTGCCTTTTATCGCCTAGGCTCAGCAGTTTCAGCACCGCCTGCTGTCGCTTAGCGACGGCACTGCTGCTGTGCCTAGAGCTAGCGACTGATGGCGCCATGCCCACGGATGGTCGTTCGGAGGAGGAGGTGGAGGAGGGGTGGGAGGAGGAGGAGGCATAGTAGGCCTGAAACACCTGGACCGAGGTAGGCCCCGCAATCCTCGGCGTCGGCAGTATATGACCAGCCGCAGGGTCAGACTCGGTCCCAGCCTCCACCAAGTTAACCCAATGTGCCGTCAGCGATATATAGTGGCCCTGCCCGGCAGCACTCGTCCACGTGTCCGTGGTCAGGTGGACCTTGTCAGAAACGGCGTTGGTCAGGGCACGGATTATGTTGTCTGACACGTGCTGGTGCAGGGCTGGGACGGCACATCGGGAAAAGTAGTGGCGGCTGGGGACCGAATACCGAGGGGCGGCCGCCGCCATGAGGCTGCGAAAGGCCTCGGTCTCTACTAGCCTATAGGGCAGCATCTCCAGGCTTAGCAATCTTGAGATGTGCACATTAAGGGCTTGGGCGTGCGGGTGGGTTGCACTATATTTGCGTTTCCGCTCCAGCGTCTGGGGTATGGAGAGCTGAACGCTGGTGGATGCTGTGGAGGATCGTGGAGGCGACGATGGGGTTTTTGTGGCAGGGTCCTGGGCAGGGGGCTGACTATCAGCTGACACAGGGGAAGGAGCAGTGGTGTGCACGGCCGGAGGTGAACGCGCTTGTTGCCACTGAGTGGGGTGTTTAGCATTCATATGCCTGCGCATACTGGTGGTAGTTAAGCTATTAGTGGTGGAACCCCTGCTGATCCTGGTTTGGCAAATTTGGCACACCACAGTCCGTCGGTCATCCGGTGTTTCCTTAAAGAACCTCCAGACTTCTGAAAATCTAGCCCTCGCCGCAGGAGCCCTCGCCACGGGAGCTTCACTAGTTGACACATTTGGCGCTGATGCACCAGCTCTGGCCCTGCCTCTCCGTCTGGCCCCACCACTGCCTCTTCCAACCTGTTCTGGTCGAGGACTCTCCTCCGTCTCAGAAGCACTGTGTTCACCCGGCCTCTCAACCCAGCTTGGGTCTGTCACCTCATCATCCTCCGATCCCTCAGTCTGCTCCCCCCTCGGACTTCCTGCCCTGACAACAACTTCCCCACTGTCTGACAACCGTGTCTCATCATCGTCGGACACCTCTTTACACACTTCTTCCACTACGTCAAGAAGGTCATCATCACCCACAGACTGCGACTGGTGGAAAACCTGGGCATCGGAAAATTGCTCAGCAGCAGCAGGACAAGTGGTTTGTGACTGTGGGAAGGGTCCAGAAAACAGTTCCTCAGAGTATGCCGGTTCAAATGGCAAATTTTGCTGGGAGGGGGCAGACTGGGGGGGAGGAGGCTGAGGTGCAGGAGCTGGAGGAGTGCCGATTTCGGTGACATGGGTGGACTGCGTGGAAGACTGACTGGTGGACAAATTGCTCGAAGCATTGTCGGCAATCCACGACATCACCTGTTCGCACTGTTCTGGCCTCAACAGTGCTCTACCACGAGTCCCAGTAACTTCAGACATGAACCTAGGGAGTGTAGCTCTGCGGCGTTCCCCTGCTCCTTCATCATCAGCAGGTGGTGTCTCACCCCGCCCAGGACCACGGCCTCTGACCCCTGCAGTAGTTGGACGCCCACGTCCCCGCCCTCGTCCTCTACCCCTAGCCCTCGGGTTAAACATTTTGAAAATGAGAGTTATAACTTTAATTTTTTTTTTAACGTTTTTTTGTTTTTGTTTTTTTTTATTTGTGTGTTTTTTAGTTTTTAAAACCAAACGATGCTATCCTATTGCTATGGCTATTTTCTAGCCAAGTATAAAAGCACACTGCTATGCCAGATGAGATGACGCTGAGTTATGAAAAAAATAAACGTAAAATAAAAAAGGAAATGGCAGACTGTGCCTAATTGAAATACAACCCCGGACCCTAATAAATTTTCCCACTTCGGTCTTTGCGATGGATATGTGCGTCACTAAGCGCAAAACACAGTGGTCGCAAGTCTCACTCCAAATTGCTCACAATTTGCTAGTAGATGCACTGCAACAACTACAGCCACCAGCAGATCAACCAGAAATCAAATATATGTAACGCTACTGTAGGCGTAAGTAAGCCTTTTGGATTCTCCTATGGCTATTTTCTAGCCAAGTATTACAGCACACTACTATGCCAGATGAGATGACGCTGAGTTATGAAAAAATAAATGTAAAATAAAAAGAAACTGCCAGACTGTGCCTAATTGAAATCAAACCCCTAATAAATTTTCCCACTTTGGTGTTTGAGGTGGATATGTGTGTCACTAAGAGCTAAACACAACGGTAGCAAGTCCCCCTGCTAATTCCTCACAATATGGTACTAGCTGCACTACTAGTGCCAGCAAGCCCAGCCACAAGCAAATAAAAAAAAAAGGATAACGTTATTGTAGCCCTAAGAAGGGCTGTTGGGTTCTTGGAGAATCACTCCTGCCTAACAGTAAGCTAATAGAACACCCTAACGCTTTCCCTGACCAGCAGCAGCTCTCTCCCTAGCGGCATCCAGACAGAGAATGATCCGAGCAGCGCGGGCAGCGGCTAGTCTATCCCAGGGTCACCTGATCTGGCCAGCCAACCACTGCTATCGACGTGTGAGGGTACCACGTCATGCTGGGTGGAGTGCAGAGTCTCCTGGCTTGTGATTGGCTCTGTTTCTGGCCGCCAAAAAGCAAAACGGCGGGAGCTGCCATTTTCTCGAGCAGGCGAAATACTCGTCCGAGCAACGAGCAGTTTCGAGTACGCTAATGCTCCAACCAGCATCAAGCTCGGACGAGTATGTTCGCTCATCTCTAGTAAGGACAGATGGTACATATAATGAAGGCAACAGGTGTAAAGTGGCAACTGCTAACATGCATAAACATAGGTAATGCACACAAACAGGTAGAGATAATACCTTACCAATGAACAAAAGGTGAGATGAAGTGGACCTCCACTGTCCGGGATGGCGATATCCCCGACGCGCGTTTCGGCTCGTAACAGAGCCTTCGTCTGGAGGAGGAGGACAGAGGAGTTTGGGGGAGGAGGGCAGAGGAGTCTGGAAGAGGAGGAGGACAGAGGGGTCTGGAGGAGGAGGAGAACAGAGGAGTCTGGAGATGGACAGAGGAGTCTGGAGGTGTAGGACATAGGGGTTTGTAGGAGGAGGATGGAGGAGGAGGACAGAGGAGTCTGGAGGAGGAGGACAGAGGAGTCTGGAGGAGGAGGAGGACAGAGGGGTCTGGAGATGGACAGAGGAGTCTGGAGGAGGAGGACAGAGGAGTCTGGAGGAGGAGGAGGACAGAGGGGTCTGGAGGAGGAGGAGGACAGAGGAGTCTGGAGATGGACAGAGGAGTCTGGAGGTGTAGGACATAGGGGTTTGTAGGAGGAGGACAGAGGAGTCTGGAGGAGGAGGACAGAGGAGTCTGGAGGAGGAGGACAGAGGAGTCTGGAGGAGGAGGAGGAGAGGTGTCTGGAAGAGGAGGGGGACAGAGGAATCTGGAGGTGGAGGAGGACAGAGGGGTCTGGAGGAGGAGGAGGACAGAGGAGTCTGGAGGAGGGGGACAGAGGAGTCTGGAGGAGGAGGAGGACGGAGGAGTCTGGGGGAAGAGAGCAAAGGAGTCTGGGGGGAGAAGGCAAAGGATTCTGGAGGAGGGCAGAGGAGTCTGGAGGAGGAGTAGGGCAGAGGAGTTTGGAGGAGGAGGACAGAGGAGTCTGGGGGAAGAGGGCAAAGGAGTCTTGGGGGAGAAGGCAAAGGATTCTGGAGGAGGGCAGAGGAGCCTGGGGGAAGAGGGCAGAGGAATCTGAAGGAGGAGCACAGAGGAGTCTGGAGGAGGAGGACAGAGGAGTTTGGGGGAGGAGGGAAGAGGAGCCTGGAGGTGAAGTAGGGTGACACAGGAGTCTGGAGGAGGAGGAGGACAGAGGAGTCTGGAAGAGGAGGAGGACAGAGGGGTCTGGAGGAGGAGGAGGACAGAGGAGTCTGGAGATGGACAGAGGAGTCTGGAGGTGTAGGACATAGGGGTTTGTAGGAGGAGGACAGAGGAGTCTGGAGGAGGAGGGTAAAGGAGTCTGTGGGAGGAGGACAGAGGAGTCTGGAGGAGGAGGGCAGAGGAGTCTGTGGGAGGAGGACAGGCGTCTGGAGGAGGAGGGTAAAGGAGTGGTGAGAAAGACAGAGGGGACTGATATCTGGGGAAAAGCACTGTATATAACATATATACAGCTCATTAGTAAGGCCACCGTATGAGAGGTTTTTGATATATGTGAGCGGCTCATTGTAGTCAGTTGTGTTGTAAAGGGGTGGATATTATTTAGGGGCGATTATTTCTGTCGCGCGAAAGTCGGCGCGATTGCGCCAAAAATCGATCGCGTGCGCCACAAATCCCGTGAACTACAGCGCAAAGAGGAAATATTCGGGAAAAACTCGATGGATTCGCGGCTGCGGACCCTTAGTAAATGTGCCCCAATGTGTCCAAAGAGTCGCCCTAATGGTGGAAGGGTAGAAGAGAGATTGGACCGGAACTGGACCTACACGATTTGATTGTTCCTCTATAATATCCTCAATGGCTATTTCCAGTCTGGCGATATCCAGTATATTAAAGTGTCTTTTAAGGGTTAAATTACGGACAAACCTAATTGGATGGATGAATAACTCGAATTCTTCGGAAAGTGAGGTCGGACAGTAAGATGGCCGTTTCTCTACGACTTTCATTTCTACCTCTGACGGGATAGAAGATGACAAATTAAACATTTTGACTAAATTTGTGTCTTTATCTTCTTTTTGGATAAAGTCTCCAGGGGAAGGTTGTTTGCTTCATGTTATTTGGTTTTCTTGTATTTCGGAGTTTCTATTATGGAGTCCTCCTCTGTCCTCTTGTACCTCTCCGGCGTGGTTTTTCCTTTTTGCCCCCATAGGGGCTCTGGGTGACTTGTTTCCTTGCACATTCCCGCACTGCTCTTCTCTTTAGCAGCTCCCCGGGCAGATCATCTGGTGACCCTGAGTCCCGTGTGTGCTGCTTCTAGGGGCACGCTCCCAAATCGTATATTTGCCAAAGGTGTGAAGAAGGAGGAGGCTTTTATCAGAACAGTTGTCATGGTGAATGGTGAATATCGAGTCATTCAGAAGAAGTTCATTAAGAGGAAATTTGCCCGATGGTGAATTTGGTTTCTTTAAGTTTCCATATTCTCTAGATCGAGTGTCTATAGGAGGTTCCTGCTGTTTGTGTATTTGCATATTGTTTGTATCCGGCTCTTCTGTTCGTCTATCTACGTCAGTGGAGTTGGAAATATTTTTAGTTTTGTTTGTAAAGTTCTCAGTAATGGATGACGTAGTGCAGAGGTGGCACATGGAGCCCTGTCTGTGGGAACCCATCACCAAACAGGACACGAGGGATCTCCATGAATTCCCAGGAGGCCCAGGACTTTCTGTGCTCAGGAGGAATGGGAAGGTCCGGGCAGATCTGTATTATCACTGTAGCTTCAGCTCCAGGCCCAAAATTCTTCCTATTCAGGGGAACTTGTCACCGTTATTTCTACTGTATTGTGTTCTTAGGATACTGATACGATTGAAAGTGATGACAGAGAAGGGAGCAAGACGTCACGGCTTAAATTGTACTTAAATGTTGGCACTTTGGGATGTGTAAGTGGGTTTTGGCTGTAGTCTGGGCAGTCCGTGTCTTACAGGTTCTCCATCACTGAAGTAGAGTGTCGTGGTCGCCTCTGATGAGTTGTTTGCCTGATGTTCGTATTTAGTCTTGTTGTAGTTCTCCGCCCCCGGACCTCCTCCGTCTGTTTCTATAATCCATGGATTCTCCCGTTCTCTTTACTGATTCATTGTCAGCGTCTTCTCTAGTGTCACCGGTATCTGATTTGTAGTCTCTTCTGTCTCTTTCTAGTTTGCTGAGTTTTTTCTCCATCATTTCTTTCTCAAATACATCAATCACTCCGGTAAGTTCCTTATTGTATCTCCCATGGCTAGTATGCTGCTCCAATGGTGCCCGTCTAATCATCTAATCATCAGCTTTATCAGCACATTCATGTAATACTGAATCCCAATCACCAACAAATGAAGAATCGGATGCAATCCCAGAGCCCCAGGAATAATCCCTTCACGCACATCAATGTCCAATAACAATTTCTCCAAGTGATGTTGGTTCAAACTTCAAAGTCTTTTCAAGTTCAAAAAATCAATCAGCTGAGGTTTTCCTCGCTGCCCGGAGGTTTGTCTTTCATCCGGATCCGCAGTCAGTTTTTCCGGTACAGTTTTAGTGAAGACCGCGATCACCTCTTCTCTCGCCCGGAATCTTTTTTCGCCATTATACATGTTGTTAAGCCAAAATCACAGAGGATACAAGAAAAGTCATCCAGAGACCTCAGTAGATCCAAGTACAGGTTTCTAGAGCGAAGACCGGAAAAGCCAAGACAAGAAGAAGGGAAAAAAAAGGCACAGAGGACGCGCCTCGGGTGATATCGTCTGATTATGCTTTGTAAATGCATAAATAGCCCAACCTGGCGTCCAATCTGGGGTCCAATCTGGCATCCAACCTGGCGTCCAATCTGGGGTCCAATCTGGCATCCAATCTGGGGTCCAATCTGGGGTCCAATCTGGGGTCCAATCTGGGGCCCAACCTGGGGTCCAATCTGGGGCCCAACCTGGCGTCCCACCTGGGGTCCCACCTGGGGTCCAATCTAGGGCCCAACCTGGGGTCCAACCTGGGGTCCCACCTGGTGTCCAACCTGGGGTCCGCTCCAACATTCAAATATTCCAATCCAGTATAATGATCTTAGTTCTTAGGATGTACAAAAGCAGCTCCCAAGGCTCCAAACAAACCGGACATCAACAAGGTAGTTCCTCCGATGTCCACCAGGTGGCGCTGCTGTGCTGAAGTCCGCCGAGGTCCGCCGGAGTACACGATCCTATACTTGGTGAAGGTAAGCGCGTGTCGAGCAACACTTTTTTTTTTTAAATGCGGCGAATATGTCAGGTTTTCGTTCGGCCACGCCCCCCTATTTCCGTCGCGTGCATGCCAGCGCCGATGCGCCACAATCCGATTGCATGCGCCAAAATCCCGGAGCAATTCAGGAAAAATCGTCGCAAATCGGAAATATTCGGGTAACACGTCGGGAAAACGCGAATCGGGCCCTTAGTAAATGACCCCCATTGTGTCTATGACACCAATATATCTTTAAAACAAGTTTACAATCATTAAGAAAGATCAATGTATAAATAATGAATAATAAGTCCTATTAACGCGTTTCGGGTACTGAGACCCTTTTCCAAAATATACGGACAGGAACAGATAAAGATAAAAAACCTTAATATCTTATTTATCCTATGGAGTGCACATGCAAACTTCAATACATTGGACGCTCTATACGACCGCTAAGAGAACGCTGAAATAAGCTCAGAGATAACACGGAAACAGCTTTGCGTTGCGTTGTGTGTCCCGCCCCACGGCGATACATCTATAGAGAGATGTTTAGGATATTTCGGCTACAATGCTTGGCTCCCACAGGGTTAAGTGAAAGTCTCGAAAATGTCTTCTGAAGGCTTTCCGGGTAACAACGCTCTTTGTGCTTTTCTAATTATCATATGAACAAACAACCACATTATTTATTAGTATTCTATGATATATATTGTTTTTGATCAATTATCATCAACTTTTAATGCTGTTCTGTCCCATGGTAACCTATAGCGACTATGTACACTGTAAGAGTGTGAACCTAGGGGGCGCTGGAGAGCGACCCACAACCAGGGTTGAAAAGGACCTTGACCACTCCCATCCCTGGCCAACTCCAGAGGGAGAGCTCACAGCAGCCAGTGCCGGTGTCCTGCAGTCAGCAGGAGGACTTGGGACCAGTTGGAGACAGACAGGTGGTCAGTGCCTAGAGGACTGGGATCCAGTAAGGACATTGTTTGGTTTGATCTCACTGAGAGCCGGAGCGCGGAGGAGGAACCCCAGCAATGTTCCTTGAACCTAGAAGGGAGTTAGGGGTGAAGAAGTGAGGCCGTGCCCTAAGTAGAGGCCAAGCTGTTTGTTATTTGTGTTCCTGTAAATGTTGTAAAGCTGAATAAAGCCGTTTTCTTTTGGATTGCTACAAGCTGCTATGTTACTGTTTTTGGCGCTCAGCAGCACAAAAGTCGCCTGAGAGGTCCGGAAGCTTCTACCTTTGATGCTAAGTTACCCCCAAACCCTACATATGGTGCTTCGGATGCGGGCATGAGGAGATCCACGCAAAGGCCAAAGAAAACGTGTTTGCTGAACTGCAGTAATGTGGATTGGGGCCTACAGCTGAAACAGCAGGAGGAATTGTAAGGCAGAGACCTAAGGTTGGGTGAGGGAATCCACAATCACATGTTTCTGCAAAACTGGTGACGTTTAACTCTGGAAGTGGAATCCAGGCCATGGACTCTGTGTATGCTGTGGCACACAAGCGTGGATATTGCTAGTGGCAACAAATTGAAACAGTATCCTGAACTGTATTGCTGTGTGAAAGTAAGGCAGACCAGACTGAAATGGTTAATTGTAATAGCCTGTATTTATGTGAAGACAGAAGAAAATGCTGGTTGTTGTAGTGCAACAGAAGGACTGTTTTGTTGAATGCTATTGACTGCAAAGAGAACCGTAAAAAGTGACACTGTTTATAACGAGGAGTAATTCTGAATATTGAGTTTTGCTGATATTCAACAATGGGAAAGAAAAAGAAAGTTTCATTGTGTAATAAAGAGCTGAACACAGGTGCCATAGTGCAGCAGTCTCAAGGCAGAGGGTCACAAAACCTGGAACCGGGTCTGCAGGCTGCAACTAAAGCAAATACACTGCATGAAAGTGATTTAATTTTTATGAAGCACCTCTGTTCTATGATTGAATATAATCCTGCTGCTGTTGTGTCACATACTAGTGGACATGATGGATATTCTAGGGAGCCAAACAATATGGTGCAGCAGCTTCAAGATGAGATGAAAACTCTCAGGTTTGTGTATGAGGGTGAAATAGCTGACTGGAAATGGCAACTTGAGGCGTCTGATAAAGAAAATGTGAAATTAAAGGAAGAGCTTGACTCCATAAGACGTTCATGCAGCAGTAATGGTAACAATGTGGCGCTGGGTTTGCCTGGAATGGACTATGTCACTAGGAAGGAGTTTGATGAGATGAAATGCTCTCTGTCTAGTAAAGTTCTACATAGTGTGGAGCAAAAGCAAGTGCTGGAGATGCAATTGCAGAATGTAAAGGAGCAGCGTCTCCAAGATGACCGTGTCAGAGAATACACTATTGAGAAATTAAGGTGTGATCTTCATTTGCTAGAAGAGGAGCTTGAGAGCACTACACGTGCTAAAAGTGAGCAAAGGGAGTTTTTGCAAAATCAGTTGGAGATTCAAGATACAAAGTATAAAAACCTCGCAGCTGAATTGATTGATAAGGAGAATGAAGTTGCACACTTGAGGAAAGCAGTGTCTGACAGAGATGCACAATTAGAATCCGTGAAGGAGACTTTGCAGTCAGAGCGGACCACACATGCACTAGGGGGCGCTCACATCACTCATGAAGTGAAGGAATGGCAGGGCAGAGCTGCAGTTTTTGAAGAAAAAGTAATGACTCTAGAAACTAAAATCTGTGAGCTGGAGCAGGAGCTAAAAATTTCTTATGCCAGTAGTGAAAGGGTGTCTATTCTGATGCAGGAGAAGGACAAAGAAATGATGGAGATGTCATCCTGTTTTTCTCAGAATTTGCACAGACTACATCGTGAACGTGGAGAAATTGAATCGGACCTGGAAGCCTTGAAGAAAATGTATAAGGAAAAGACTGAGGCTTATGACAAAACTAATAGTAACCTGGAACATCAGATGGAGGACATGAGGATTCAGTTTAAGAAAATCCAATCTGATTTATGTGTTCAAATTGTAGATCTACAAAGTCAAACTGCTCAATTAAAAGCACAAGTGAGTAAACTGGAGGAAAATGTGCAATTCAAACTTGCAGAAAGCAAGGAAGACACTACTCAGAGGTATAAGGTCCTGGAGAAAGTTCTGGAGCTGGAATTGAAAGCTGGTTATATACAGATGGATATGGGACCAGGAAAAGCTGCCGCTATTGAGGAAGCGAGAATAAAGTTGTGTTACAAAGATAAGAATGGTGGGCATTATATTGTACAGTGTGATGACCTACAGTATGAGAGATTACAAAAAACTCCTATTACTGAGGAAAAGGGGATTGGTGTTTACCCAAACAAGAGTAAAGTGTTTAAGTCGTCTTCCTCTTCTTGTCCTAGTGCTGGTGCTATCAAAGGCTTGAAAAGTCAGACTCCACCTTCATACAACAAAAGGATATATAATAAAAATAAGATGCCAAAATTAAATGTAAACCTACAGCCTGTTGAAGAGGTGAAACGGTCTCCTATAGTTTTGGAAAACAATGGAGTTAAAGAGCAGATAAAAGGCAAGTTTGAGAAGTCTAAAAATGTCCAATACTATGAGTGCAGTGAACTGGCCAATAAGGTCGAAATTCATCCAAGGACAAGAGTCATTAAGAGTGACCAGAGGTATGTTGTCACAGCCCTTAAAATGCCTAATCCCATGGTGGATATTGTCTCCATGTTATCCACAAAGTGCAAAACAAAACTACACTTGAAAATAAAAGGTGAAATACAAGCTTTACATCCTGATGCAGATTTCAAGAAGAAACTGTTGAAATGTAGAGTTTCTATGTCCATAACAAAAAGTAATTGTGAAACTGAACCGTGTTTCTTAACAAACAAAAGCAAACGATGGTTGGAAGTCATTGTTAATGTTCAGTCTGAGAACCTCAACAAAGAAACAGAAATGCCAAGAACCAGGAAAAGTAGAATGACAGGAACGTGGAAGATGAGACCACCAGACAAGATGTGCGCTGCAGTTGAGAAAATGTGGACAGACATTGTACATATTAACTTAAGTGAAAAGGGACGTCGTCATTACATGTCTTGTCCCAGGGTCGCTCACCCCATAAGTGGTGAGCTGAGGGGGAGGATATGTAAGAGTGTGAACCTAGGGGGCGCTGGAGAGCGACCCACAACCAGGGTTGAAAAGGACCTTGACCACTCCCATCCCTTGGCCAACTCCAGAGGGAGAGCTCACAGCAAGCCAGTGCTGTGTGTCCTGCAGTCAGCAGGAGGACTTGGGACCAGTTGGAGACAGACAGGTGGTTCTGTCCCGAGAGGACTGGGATCCAGTAAGGACATTGTTTGGTTGAGCTCACTGAGAGCCAGAGCGCTGAGGAGGAACCCCAGCAGTGTTCCTTGCACCTAGAAGGGAGTTAGGGTTCAAGAAGTGAGGTAGTGCCCTAAGTAGAGGCTAAGCTGTTTATTATTTTTGTTCCTGTAAATGTTTTAAAGCTGAATAAAGCCGTTTTCTTTTGGATTGCTACAAGCTGCTATGTTACTGTTTTTGGCGCTCAGCAGCACAAAAGTCGCCTGAGAGGTCCGGAAGCTTCTACCTTTGATGCTAAGTTACCCCCAAACCCTACAACACCCATAGGTTTAGTTACCCCTATATTTATTTCATCATTCTACTTCTAGACTATTCCAAGTCCACGCTAATCTCGCTATATGCCATCCAGTCTGTTTCCTTATACAATATTCCTATATAATTATTGTATCACCATGACGACGCTCCCATTCATCGGTTGGCCCAACTATCTTCCGCTTTCTGCATATGCACAATGGCGCCCTCTGTAGAACGTGGCGTGCAACACTTTCCAATGCGCCTGCGCGAGCCGACATGACCGGAAACAGCCGTCAAACTCGCGCCACAACACACTCTGACTGCAGGAGCAACTGGAACACAACGATCCCATTCTACTTCACCTTCAGGTAGGACGAAGGAAATGTATGTAAGGTCTAAATTTTGGTTTTGGTTTTTCATCTTTATCTGTACCTGTCTGTATTTGGGAAAAGGGTCTCGAAACGCATTAATAGGACTTATTATTCAATATTTTTATCATCTATACGTTGATCTTTCCTAATCATTGTAAACTTGTTTTAAAAATAAATTGGTTTCCTAGACACAATGGGGGTCATTTACTAAGGGCCCGATTCGCGTTTTACCGGCGGGTTACCTGAATTTTTCCGTTTTGCACCGATTTTCCCTGTTCTCTGCCCCAGGTTTTTGGCGCACGCGATCAGATTGTGGCGCATCAGCGCTGGCATGTACGCAATGGAAATCGAGGGGCATGGCCGTAAGAAAACTGAGGGATTTGGAAAAACCGCCGCATTTAATAAAAAAAAGTGCCACTGGACACGAGCTTACCTTCACCAAGTATAGGATCGTGCATTCCGGTGGACCTCGGTGGACTTCAGCGCAGCAGCGACACCTGGTGGACGTCGGAGGAACTGCCTTAGTGAATCCCGGCCGGACCCGAATCCACCGCAGAGAACGCGGCGCTGGATCGCGAATGGGCTGGGTAAGTAATTCTGCCCCAGTGTTTGTTTCTCTGGATCATCTCCTCAGCACCCCCTACCTGCTCATATAGATTTTCTAGTTATGTACTAGTTACCGGCGTCTCTTGTTGATGTCCGGTTTGTTTTGAGCCTTGGGAGCTGCTTTTGTACATCCTAGGAACTAAGGTCATTATACTGGAATATTTGAACATTGGAGCTCACCCAGGTTGGGCTATTTATGCATTTACCTCAAGGATCAACAAGGTGAGCACATTTTGTGAAATACAAAGCATAATCAGACAATAACACCCTAGGCACGTCCTATGTGTCTTTTTTTCCCTTCTTTTTGTCATTCCTTTGCTGACCTCCTTCTACCATCTGTGTAGACCGTGTCCTTCCTGCCACCATCTTGTTCCATCACTGACCTCCTTCTACCCTCTGTGTAGACCGTGTCCTCCCTGCCACCATCTTGTTCCATGACTGACCTCCTTCTACCCTCTGTGTAGACCGTGTCCTTCCTGCTACCATCCTGTTCCATCACTGACCTCCTTCTACCCTCTGTGTAGACCATGTCCTTCCTGCCACCATCTTGTTCCATCACTGACCTCCTTCTACCCTCTGTGTAGACCGTGTCCTTCCTGCCACCATCTTGTTCCATGACTGACCTCCTTCTACCCTCTGTGTAGACCGTGTCCTTCCTGCCACCATCTTGTTCCATCACTGACCACCTTTTACCATCTGTGTAGACCGTGTCCTTCCTGCCACCATCTTGTTCTATCACTGACCACCTTCTACCATCTGTGTAGACCGTGTCCTCCCTGCCACCATCTTGTTCCATCACTGACCTCCTTCTACCATCTGTGTAGACCGTGTCCTCCCTGCCACCATCTTGTTCCATCACTGACCACCTTCTACCCTCTGTGTAGACCGTGTCCTTCCTGCCACCATCTTGTTCCATCACTGACCACCTTCTACTATCTGCGTAGACCGGGTCCTTCCTGCTACCATCTTGTTCCATCACTGACCTCCTTCTACCATCTGTGCAGACCGTGTCCTCACTGCCACCATCATGTTCCATCACTGACCTCCTTCTACCCTCTGTGTAGACCGTGTCCTTCCTGCCACCATCTTGTTCCATCACTGACCTCCTTCTACCCTCTGTGTAGACCGTGTACTCCCTGCCACCATCTTGTTCCATCACTGACCTCCTTCTACCCTCTGTGTAGACCGTGTACGCCCTGCCACCATCTTGTTCCATCACTGACCACCTTCTACCATCTGTGTAGACCGTGTCCTTCCTGCCACCATCTTGTTCCATCACTGACCACCTTCTACCCTCTGTGTAGACCGTGTCCTTTCTGCCACCATCTTGTTCCATCACTGACCTCCTTCTACCCTCTGTGTAGACCGTGTCTTTCCTGGCACCATCTTGTTCCATCACTGACCTCCTTCTACTATCTGTGTAGACCGTGTCCTTCCTGCCACCATCTTGTTCCATCACTGACCTCCTTCTACCATCTTTGCAGACCGTGTCCTCTGTGCCGCCATCTTGTTCCATCACTGACCACCTTCTACCATCTGTGTAGACCGTGTCCTCCCTGCCGCCATCTTGTTCCATCACTGACCACCTTCTACCATCTGTGTAGACCGTGTCCTCCCTGCCACCATCTTCTTCCATCACTGACCACCTTCTACCATCTGTGTAGACCGTGTCCTCTGTGCCGCCATCTTGTTCCATCACTGACCACCTTCTACCATCTGTGTGGACCGAGTCCTCCCTGCCACCATCTTGTTCCATCACTGACCACCTTCTACCATCTGTGTAGACCGTTTCCTTTCTGCCACCATCTTGTTCCATCACTGACCACCTTCTACCATCTGTGTAGACTGTGTCCTCCCTGCCACCATCTTGTTCCATCACTGACCACCTTCTACCATCTGTGTAGACCGTTTTCTTCCTGCCACCATCTTGTTCCATCACTGACCACCTTCTACCATCTGTGTAGAACATTTCCTTCCTGCCACCATCTAGTTCCATCACTGACCACCTTCTACCATCTGTGTAGACCGTGTCCTCCCTGCCACCATCTTGTTCCATCACTGACCACCTTCTACCATCTGTGTAGAACGTTTCCTTCCTGCCACCATCTTGTTCCATCACTGACCTCCTTCTACTATCTGTGTAGACCGTGTCCTTCCTGCCACCATCTTGTTCCATCACTGACCTCCATCTAACATCTATGTAGACCGTGTCCTCTGTGCCGCCATCTTGTTCCATCACTGACCACCTTCTACCATCTGTGTAGACCGTGTCCTCTGTGCCACCATCTTGTTCCATCACTGACCACCTTCTACCATCTGTGTAGAACGTTTCCTTCCTGCCACTATCTTGTTCCATCACTGACCACCTTCTACCATCTGTGTAGACTGTGTCCTCCCTGCCACCATCTTGTTCCATCACTGACCACCTTCTACCATCTGTGTAGACCGTTTCCTTCCTCTCACCATCTTGTTCCATCACTGACCTCCTTCTACCATCTGTGCACACCATGTCCTCCCTGCCACCATCTTGTTCCATCACTGACCACCTTCTACCATCTGTGTAGACCGTTTCCTTCCTGCCACCATCTTGTTCCATCACTGACCACATTCTACTATCTGTGTAGACCGTGTCCTCCCTGCCACCATCTTCTTCCATCACTGACCACCTTCTACCATCTGTGTAGACCGTGTCCTCAGTGCCGCCATCTTGTTCCATCAATGACTAACTTCTACCATCTGTGTAGACCGTGTCCTCCCTGCCACCTCCTTGTTCCATCACTGACCACCTTCTACCATCTGTGTAGACTGTGTCCTCCCTGCCACCATCTTGTTCCATCACTGACCACCTTCTACCATCTGTGTAGACCGTTTCCTTCCTCCCACCATCTTGTTCCATCACTGACCACCTTCTACCATCTGTGTAGAACGTTTCCTTCCTGCCACTATCTTGTTCCATCACTGACAACCTTCTACCATCTGTGTAGACCGTGTCCTCTGTGCCACTATCTTGTTCCATCTCTGACCACCTTCTACCATCTGTGTAGACCGTGTCCTCCCTGCCACCATCTTGTTCCATCACTGACCACCTTCTACCATCTGTATAGACCATGCCCTCCCTGCCACCATCTTGTTCCATCACTGACCACCTTCTTCCATCTGTGTAGACCGTATCCTCTGTGCAGCCATCTTGTTCCATCACTGACCACCTTCTACCATCTGTGTAGACCGTGTCCTCCCTGCCACCATCTTGTTCCATTACTGACCACCTTCTACCATCTGTGTAGACTGTGTCCTCCCTGCCACCATCTTGTTCCATCACTGATCACCTTCTACCATCTGTGTAGAACGTTTCCTTCCTGCCACTATCTTGTTCCATCACTGACCACCTTCTACCATCTGTGTAGACCGTGTCCTCTGTGCCACCATCTTGTTCCATCACTGAACACCTTCTACCATCTGTGTAGACCGTGTCCTCTGTGCCGCCATCTTGTTCCATCACTGACCACCTTCTACCATCTGTGTAGACCGTGTCCTCCCTGCCAAAATCTTGTTCCATCACTGACCACCTTCTACCATCTGTGTAGACTGTGTCCTCCCTGCCACCATCTTGTTCCATCACTGACCTCCTTCTACCATCTGTGTACACCATGTCCTCCCTGCCACCATCTTGTTCCATCACTGACCACCTTCTACCATCTGAGTAGACCGTTTCCTTCCTCCCACCATCTTGTTCCATTACTGACCACCTTCTACCATCTGTGTAGACTGTGTCCTCCCTGCCACCATCTTGTTCCATCACTGATCACCTTCTACCATCTGAGTAGACCGTTTCCTTCCTCCCACCATCTTGTTCCATCACTGACCACCTTCTACCATCTGTGTAGAACGTTTCCTTCCTGCCACTATCTTGTTCCATCACTGACCACCTTCTACCATCTGTATAGACCATGCCCTCCCTGCCACCATCTTGTTCCATCACTGACCACCTTCTACCATCTGTGTAGACCGTATCCTCTGTGCAGCCATCTTGTTCCATCACTGACCACCTTCTACCATCTGTGTAGACCGTGTCCTCCCTGCCACCATCTTGTTCCATTACTGACCACCTTCTACCATCTGTGTAGACTGTGTCCTCCCTGCCACCATCTTGTTCCATCACTGACCACCTTCTACCATCTGTGTAGACCGTTTCCTTCCTCCCACCATCTTGTTCCATCACTGACCACCTTCTACCATCTGTGTAGAACGTTTCCTTCCTGCCACTATCTTGTTCCATCACTGACCACCTTCTACCATCTGTGTAGACCGTGTCCTCTGTGCCGCCATCTTGTTCCATCACTGACCACCTTCTACCATCTGTGTAGACCGTGTCCTCCCTGCCAAAATCTTGTTCCATCACTGACCACCTTCTACCATCTGTGTAGACTGTGTCCTCCCTGCCACCATCTTGTTCCATCACTGACCACCTTCTACCATCTGTGTAGACCGTTTCCTTCCTCTCACCATCTTGTTCCATCACTGACCTCCTTCTACCATCTGTGTACACCATGTCCTCCCTGCCACCATCTTGTTCCATCACTGACCACCTTCTACCATCTGTGTAGACCGTGTCCTCTGTGCCGCCATCTTGTTCCATCACTGACCACCTTCTACCATCTGTGTAGACCGTGTCCTCTGTGCCACCATCTTGTTCCATCTCTGACCACCTTCTACCATCTGTGTAGACTGTGTCCTCCCTGCCACCATCTTGTTCCATCACTGACCACCTTCTACCATCTGTGTAGAACGTTTCCTTCCTGCCACCATCTAGTTCCATCACTGAACACCTTCTACCATCTGTGTAGACCGTGTCCTCCCTGCCACCATCTTGTTCCATCACTGACCACCTTCTACCATCTGTGTAGAACGCTTCCTTCCTGCCACCATCTTGTTCCATCACTGACCTCCATCTAACATCTATGTAGACCGTGTCCTCCCTGCCACCATCTTGTTCCATCACTGACCACCTTCTGCCATCTGTGTAGACCGTGTCCTCCCTGCCACCATCTTGTTCCATCACTGACCACCTTCTACCATCTGTATAGACCATGCCCTCCCTGCCACCATCTTGTTCCATCACTGACCACCTTCTACCATCTGTGTAGACCGTATCCTCTGTGCAGCCATCTTGTTCCATCACTGACCACCTTCTACCATCTGTGTAGACTGTGTCCTCCCTGCCGCCATCTTGTTCCATCACTGACCACCTTCTACCATCTGTGTAGACTGTGTCCTCCCTGCCACCATCTTGTTCCATCACTGATCACCTTCTACCATCTGAGTAGACCGTTTCCTTCCTCCCACCATCTTGTTCCATCACTGACCACCTTCTACCATCTGTGTAGAACGTTTCCTTCCTGCCACTATCTTGTTCCATCACTGACCACCTTCTACCATCTGAGTAGACCGTTTCCTTCCTCCCACCATCTTGTTCCATCACTGACCACCTTCTACCATCTGTGTAGACCGTGTCCTCTGTGCCACCATCTTGTTCCATCACTGACCACCTTCTACCATCTGTGTAGACCGTGTCCTCCCTGCCACCATCTTGTTCCATCACTGACCACCTTCTACCATCTGTGAAGAACGTTTCCTTCCTGCCACTATTTTGTTCCATCACTGACCACCTTCTACCATCTGTGTAGACCGTGTCCTCTGTGCCACCATCTTGTTCCATCACTGACCACCTTCTACCATCTGTGTAGACCGTGTCCTCCCTGCCACCATCTTGTTCCATCACTGACCACCTTCTACCATCTGTGTAGAACGTTTCCTTCCTGCCACTATCTTGTTCCATCACTGACCACCTTCTACCATCTGTGTAGACCGTGTCCTCTGTGCCACCATCTTGTTCCATCACTGACCACCTTCTACCATCTGTGTAGACCGTGTCCTCCCTGCCACCATCTTGTTCCATCACTGACCACCTTCTACCATCTGTGTAGAACGTTTCCTTCCTGCCACTATTTTGTTCCATCACTGACCACCTTCTACCATCTGTGTAGACCGTGTCCTCTGTGCCACCATCTTGTTCCATCACTGACCACCTTCTACCATCTGTGTAGACCGTGTCCTCCCTGCCACCATCTTGTTCCATCACTGACCACCTTCTACCATCTGTGTAGAACGTTTCCTTCCTGCCACCATCTTGTTCCATCACTGACCACCTTCTACCATCTGTGTAGACCGTGTCCTTCCTGCCACCATCTTGTTCCATCACTGACCTCCATCTAACATCTATGTAGACCGTGTCCTCCCTGCCACCATCTTGTTCCATCACTGACCACCTTCTACCATCTGTGTAGACCGTGTCCTCCCTGCCACCATCTTGTTCCATCACTGACCACCTTCTACCATCTGTGTAGAACGTTTCCTTCCTGCCACTATCTTGTTCCATCACTGACCACCTTCTACCATCTATGTAGACCGTGTCCTTCCTGCCACCATATTGTTCCATCACTGACCACCTTCTACCATCTGTGTAGACCGTGTCCTCCCTGCCACCATCTTGTTCCATCACTGACCTCCTTCTACCATCTATGTAGACCGTGTCCTTTCTGCCACCATCTTGTTCCATCACTGACCTCCTTCTGCCCTCTGTAACCTCCTAGTTCCTCAGTTACTTGTCCACATTTTATTATTTAAAACGTAAAAAAATTTACATTCATATAAAAGGTTTTTGAATTTTAATAATTGAAAAATATATAAAAATAAAAGCAATTCTCGCTGCTGATAGAAGGGAGAGAACTTTTTATTAGACAATTACAGATTATTCACATCTCAATATCAAAAATAAGAATCTGCTGGAGTAAAGTACAAGCGCCCCCCCCCCCCCCCTGCATCACCCCAGTGATCCCCACAGGTCACAGGTGACATCACTGATGACATCACACGACGCCTGTGACATCACTGCTGCAATGAGATAGAGGGAGGGATTGGCAGAGAGACCGGACCTCCAATCATGGGGAGTCAGTCTAGTGCACGTATACACAGAGTGGTATCCACAGGACAGGAGCAGCAGAGCTGAATGCGTGAGGATGGTTCCTTAGAATTGGTGGTCACTAAGGGTTAAAGTGGGGGGAAGGGGCCTGAATCAAGATCAATTCTGCGAGATAGATTTACCCCTAAACATAGGACATTGTAGAGAACCTGATGTGTCAGCTCTGCTACATCTGCACTGTTACACCACAATGTGAGGAGAAACTCCCTGAGTCAATATTTAATCACAACGTTAATAAATAATTCATCTAACGAGAATCATCAGGCTCTCAGGTCATTACTAGAAACACTGCATAGAGACTGCAGGGGAGGGGCCTATAAGGAGGGAGGGGAGGGGCCTATATGGAGGGGGAGAGGGCTATATGGAAGCGTGGGTGGGGTCTATATGGATGGCCCTATATGAAGTGAGGGGAGGGGTATATTTAAGGAGGGGGAGTGGCCTCTATGGAGGGAGGGGTGGGTTTAGATGGATGGAGCAGGTGTCTAAATGGAGGGGGTGGCTATATGGAGGGAGGGGGGTCTTTATGGGGAACTGGAACTAAATGGAGGGGAGCTACACAATGTGGGTGAGTGATACAGTATATTTTAGGGAGGGAGAAATATAGATTTTTGGGGGCTGCAGTATTTATTGAGGGAGTGCAGTGGTTTGTATGGAGGGAGAGATATTGGGGGGTACAGTATGTAGGGGGGATGTGGTATTTAGAAAGGGGGAAGGAGATGATATCTAGAGGACATGGGGAGGAGTGGGGGGCTATGATATTTATATAGAGAATATAATAACAGAAGGAGAAGCCCCTCCCCCGCTCAGCGCCTGGAGACCAGATATATTCTGTATCTACCTCGTCATATAGAAATCCTACAACCATGGACTGGATTATGCAGCTGTTATAAGGGTTTGTGGTTCTATGGAGGGGAACATGTGGCACCTGTGGGTTTTTTGATGGAAGACAGTTGGGCAGATGAGGGTCCTGTAATTTTATGGATTGGGGGATGGGCAGATGAGGGCTCTGTAGTTTTATGGATTGGGGGATGGGCAGATGAGGGTCATGTAGTTTTATGGATTGGGGGATGGGCAGATGAGGGTCCTGTAGTTTTATGGATTGGGGGATGGGCAGATGAGGGTCCTGTAGTTTTATGGATTGGGGGATGGGCAAATGAGGGTCCTGTAGTTTTATGGATTGGGGGATGGGCAGATGAGGGTCCTGTAGTTTTATGGATTGGGGGATGGGCAGATGAGAGTCCTGTAGTTTTATGGATTGAGGGATGGGCAGATGAGGGTCCTGTAGTTTTATGGATTGGGGGATGGGCAGATGAGGGTCCTGTAGTTTTATGGATTGAGGGATGGGCAGATGAGGGTCCTGTAGTTTTATGGATTGGGGGATGGGCAGATGAGGGTCCTGTAGTTTTATGGATTGGGGGATGGGCAAATGAGGGTCCTGTAGTTTTATGGATTGGGGGATGGGCAGATGAGGGTCCTGTAGTTTTATGGATTGGGGGATGGGCAGATGAGGGTCCTGTAGTTTTATGGATTGGGGGATGGGCAGATGAGAGTCCTGTAGTTTTATGGATTGGGGGATGGGCAAATGAGGGTCCTGTAGTTTTATGGATTGGGGGATGGGCAGATGAGGGTCCTGTAGTTTTATGGATTGGGGGATGGGCAGATGAGGGTCCTGTAGTTTTATGGATTGGGGGATGGGCAGATGAGGGTCCTGTAGTTTTATGGATTGGGGGATGGGCAGATGAGGGTCCTGTAGTTTTATGGATTGGGGGATGGGCAGATGAGGGTCCTGTAGTTTTATGGATTGGGGGATGGGCAGATGAGGGTCCTGTAGTTTTATGGATTGGGGGATGGGCAGATGAGGGTCCTGTAGTTTTATGGATTGGGGGATGGGCAGATGAGAGTCCTGTAGTTTTATGGATTGAGGGATGGGCAGATGAGGGTCCTGTAGTTTTATGGATTGGGGGATGGGCAGATGAGGGTCCTGTAGTTTTATGGATTGAGGGATGGGCAGATGAGGGTCCTGTGGTCATTTGGCACTTTGGGGCAGTGAGAGGGCAGTAGATCGGCAGTATGATGACATCTTTGGGGTTTCCACTTGTTTGTGTAATGGAGCAGAACATGTGAAGGGTCACTGTAAGGGATAACACGTAGAGGTCCAGCTCAGGGATCAGACCTCGTTATGGATTATGGTGGAGATGCCAGGAGAAGGTGGTGACAGAGCATTAAGAGATGGGGGATCAGAGACATCATCAGGGTCTTCATTATCCACTGAATGGAAGGTTCAGGTGTCTGAAGATACCAACCAACCTCCGGATGTCAGGTGCTAAGCATTGCTCATGTGTGATGAGAGGAGGAGATGTAGATGCTACACAATATAAGGGATGGTCAGACCAATCTGATGTCTGAGGGCATAGATGACAACCTCAAAGATGATGGGAAGGTATCTGCTCCAGGATTGCCAAGAACACAACATCCATTGTCAGGCCTCAGGCCTCCATATTATAAAGCTGAGGGCCCCAGGAGGATTGATCATAAAGGGCCACCTGTTATTAATTATCAAAATCACTGGGAATCCACCATTAGAGAAGCCGTGAGATTATGGATAGGTGGGTGAACAACTCTCAGGAACCCCTGATAATGGTCTTGAAGGGCCGATGGTTGTTGGGCGAGTGCTGAAGCTTCATCCACCGGCCTAGTGACAGCTTCAGAGGATTAGCGTGTGGTGGGGAGATGGTAGGTCGATGGTAGGTCGATCACAGTTGTAGAGATCACATGATGGAGTGGGGAGGAAAGCTCAATGTCCAGAAGTTCTTCAGAACCAGGTGACAGATTCTGGAGCTTCGTGAATCAATAGACAAACATCCAGTCATTGAGAAGATATAATAGGAACAATCAAGCGGTGGGACCCAGGTGGCGCCTTTGGTTCAGTCCAATGAGACCATCATGGAGCCATCGCCGTACAGTGATAAGGTCCTCATCAGTCTTTAGATCACTCTGAGAATCCTCCATGGTTTATAATCGTTATGATGAAACTTTCACATCGCTATAAACCGTCTCCTCCGTTTTCGGTTGTGTTGCGTTCTTGGTAGAACTATTAGTGAATCTGAGTTTTGCATAATTTACTTCATCCTGAAAAAAGAATGAATGAATAAAATATAAAATAAAACAATAATCAGAAAGTTACTGGACCCCAACCCTTGTTCTCATACGGAGAGCGCCTCTCCCAGGAGGACCCCACACCCACCAGAACCCGGCACAGGACTATGGATGGAGACGTCAACTATATATCTATTTCACATTTCCCATGAGGTCCAAAGAGTATCAGACTTGTTACAATGGTCCCACAAAAATTACACCAGATGGTAAAGCAAAGATGCAGCTCCTGAGGAGACTATTCTACAGAGTCACAGCTCTTACAGTAAGGAACCAGCTCCTGAGGAGACTATTCTACAGAGTCACAGCTCTTACAGTAAGGAACCAGCTCCTGAGGAGACTATTCTACAGAATCACAGCTCTTACAGTAAGGAACCGGCTCCTGAGGAGACTATTCTACAGAGTCACAGCTCTTACAGTAAAGAACCGGCTCCTGAGGAGACTATTATACAGAGTCACAGCTCTTACAGTAAGGAACCGGCTCCTGAGGAGACCATCCTATAGATTCACAGCTCTTACAGTACAGAACCAGCTCCTGAGGAGACTATTCTACAGAGTCACAGCTCTTACAGTACAGAACCGGCTCCTGAGGAGACTATTCTACAGAGTCACAGCTCTTACAGTAAGGAACCGGCTCCTGGGGAGACTATTATACAGAGTCACAGCTCTTACAGTAAGGAACCAGCTCCTGAGGAGACTATTCTACAGAATCACAGCTCTTACAGTACAGAACCGGCTCCTGAGGAGACTATTCTACAGAGTCACAGCTCTTACAGTAAAGAACCAGCTCCTGAGGAGACTATTCTACAGAATCACAGCTCTTACAGTGAAGAACCAGCTCATGAGGAGACTATTCTACAGAGTCACAGCTCTTACAGTAAAGAACCAGCTCCTGAGGAGACTATTCTACAGAGTCACAGCCCTTACAGTAAAGAACCAGCTCCTGGGGAGACTATTCTACAGAGACACAGCTCTTACAGTAAAGAACCAGCTCCTGAGGAGACTATTCTACAGAGTCACAGCTCTTACAGTACAGAACCGGCTCCTGAGGAGACTATTCTACAGAATCACAGCTCTTACAGTAAAGAACCTGCTCCTGAGGAGACTATTCTACAGAGTCACAGCTCTTACAGTAAGGAACAAGCTCCTGAGGAGACTATTCTACAGAGTCACAGCTCTTACAGTGAAGAACCAGCTCATGAGGAGACTATTCTACAGAGTCACAGCTCTTACAGTAAAGAACCAGCTCCTGAGGAGACTATTCTACAGAGTCACAGCTCTTACAGTAAGGAACCAGCTCCTGAGGAGACTATTCTACAGAGTCACAGCTCTTACAGTAAGGAACCAGCTCCTAAGGAGACTATTCTACAGAGACACAGCTCTTACAGTAAGGAACCAGCTCCTGAGGAGACTATTCTACAGAGTCACAGCCCTTACAGTAAAGAACCAGCTCCTGGGGAGACTATTCTACAGAGACACAGCTCTTACAGTAAGGAACCAGCTCCTGAGGAGACTATTCTACAGAGACACAGCTCTTACAGTAAGGAACCAGCTCCTGAGGAGACTATTCTACAGAGTCACAGCTCTTACAGTACAGAACCGGCTCCTGAGGAGACTATTCTACAGAGTCACAGCTCTTACAGTACAGAACCAGCTCCTGAGGAGACTATTCTACAGAGTCACAGCCCTTACAGTAAAGAACCAGCTCCTGGGGAGACTATTCTACAGAGACACAGCTCTTACAGTAAGGAACCAGCTCCTGAGGAGACTATTCTACAGAGTCACAGCTCTTACAGTACAGAACCGGCTCCTGAGGAGACTATTCTACAGAGTCACAGCTCTTACAGTACAGAACCCGCTCCTGAGGAGACTATTCTACAGAGTCACAGCTCTTACAGTAAAGAACCAGCTCCTGAGGAGACTATTCTACAGAGTCACAGCTCTTACAGTAAGGAACCAGCTCCTGAGGAGACTATTCTACAGAGTCACAGCTCTTACAGTAAGGAACCAGCTCCTGAGGAGACTATTCTACAGAGTCACAGCTCTTACAGTAAAGAACCAGCTCCTGGGGAGACTATTCTACAGAGTCACAGCTCTTACAGTACAGAACCAGCTCCTGAGGAGACTATTCTACAGAGTCACAGCTCTTACAGTACAGAACCGGCTCCTGAGGAGACTATTCTACAGAATCACAGCTCTTACAGTAAAGAACCTGCTCCTGAGGAGACTATTCTACAGAGTCACAGCTCTTACAGTAAGGAACCAGCTCCTGAGGAGACTATTCTACAGAGTCACAGCTCTTACAGTAAGGAACCAGCTCCTGAGGAGACTATTCTACAGAGTCACAGCTCTTACAGTAGAGAACCAGCTCCTGAGGAGACTATTCTACAGAGTCACAGCTCTTACAGTAAAGAACCAGCCCCTGAGGAGACTATTCTACAGAATCACAGCTCTTACAGTAAAGAACCGGCTCCTGAGGAGACTATTCTACAGAGTCACAGCTCTTACAGTAAAGAACCAGCCCCTGAGGAGACTATTCTACAGAGTCACAGCTCTTACAGTAAGGAACCAGCTCCTGAGGAGACTATTCTACAGAGTCACAGCTCTTACAGTAAGGAACCAGCTCCTGAGGAGACTATTCTACAGAGTCACAGCTCTTACAGTAAAGAACCAGCCCCTGAGGAGACTATTCTACAGAATCACAGCTCTTACAGTAAAGAACCGGCTCCTGAGGAGACTATTCTACAGAGTCACAGCTCTTACAGTAAAGAACCAGCCCCTGAGGAGACTATTCTACAGAGTCACAGCTCTTACAGTAAGGAACCAGCTCCTGAGGAGACTATTCTACAGAGTCACAGCTCTTACAGTACAGAACCAGCTCCTGAGGAGACTATTCTACAGAGTCACAGCTCTTACAGTACAGAACCGGCTCCTGAGGAGACTATTCTACAGAGTCACAGCTCTTACAGTAAGGAACCAGCTCCTGAGGAGACTATTCTACAGAGTCACAGCTCTTACAGTAAAGAACCAGCTCCTGAGGAGACTATTCTACAGAGTCACAGCTCTTACAGTAAGGAACCCGCTCCTGAGGAGACTATTATACAGAGTCACAGCTCTTACAGTAAAGAACCAGCTCCTGAGGAGACTATTCTACAGAGTCACAGCTCTTACAGTAAGGAACCAGCTCCTGAGGAGACTATTCTACAGAGTCACAGCTCTTACAGTACAGAACCGGCTCCTGAGGAGACTATTCTACAGAGTCACAGCTCTTACAGTAAAGATCCAACTGTTAAGGAGACTATTCTACAGAGTCACAGCTCTTACAGTAAAGAACCAGCTCCTGAGGAGACTATTCTACAGAGTCACAGCTCTTACAGTAAGGAACCAGCTCCTGAGGAGACTATTCTACAGAGTCACAGCTCTTACAGTAAAGAACCAGCTCCTGAGGAGACTATTCTACAGAGTCACAGCTCTTACAGTAAGGAACCAGCTCCTGAGGAGACTATTCTACAGAGTCACAGCTCTTACAGTAAAGAACCAGCTCCTGAGGAGACTATTCTACAGAGTCACAGCTCTTACAGTAAGGAACCAGCTCCTGAGGAGACTATTCTACAGAGTCACAGCTCTTACAGTAAAGAACCAGCTCCTGAGGAGACTATTCTACAGAGTCACAGCTCTTACAGTAAGGAACCGGCTACTGAGGAGACTATTCTACAGAGTCACAGCTCTTACAGTAAGGAACCGGCTCCTGAGGAGACTATTCTACAGAGTCACAGCTCTTACAGTAAAGAACCAGCTCCTGAGGAGACTATTCTACAGAGTCACAGCTCTTACAGTAAGGAACCAGCTCCTGAGGAGACTATTCTACAGAGTCACAGCTCTTACAGTAAAGAACCAGCTCCTGAGGAGACTATTCTACAGAGTCACAGCTCTTACAGTACAGAACCTGCTCCTGAGGAGACTATTCTACAGAGTCACAGCTCTTACAGTAAAGAACCAGCTCCTGAGGAGACTATTCTACAGAGTCACAGCTCTTACAGTAAAGAACCAGCTCCTGAGGAGACTATTCTACAGAGTCACAGCTCTTACAGTGAAGAACCAGCTCCTGAGGAGACTATTCTACAGAGTCACAGCTCTTACAGTAAAGAACCGGCCCCTGAGGAGACTATTCTACAGAGTCACAGCTCTTACAGTAAGGAACCAGCTCCTGCGGAGACTATTCTACAGAATCACAGCTCTTACAGTAAAGAACTGGCTCCTGAGGAGACTATTCTACAGAGTCACAGCTCTTACAGTAAAGAACCGGCTCCTGAGGAGACTATTATACAGAGTCACAGCTCTTACAGTAAAGAACCGGCTCCTGAGGAGACTATTCTACAGAGTCACAGCTCTTACAGTAAAGAACCAGCCCCTGAGGAGACTATTCTACAGAGTCATAGCTCTTACAGTAAGGAACCAGCTCCTGAGGAGACTATTATACAGAGTCACAGCTCTTACAGTAAAGAACCGGCTCCTGAGGAGACTATTATACAGAGTCACAGCTCTTACAGTAAAGAACCGGCTCCTGAGGAGACTATTCTACATAGTCACAGCTCTTACAGTAAAGAACCGGCTCCTGAGGAGACTATTCTACAGAGTCACAGCTCTTACAGTAAAGAACCGGCTCCTGAGGAGACTATTATACAGAGTCACAGCTCTTACAGTAAAGAACCGGCTCCTGAGGAGACTATTCTACATAGTCACAGCTCTTACAGTAAAGAACCGGCTCCTGAGGAGACTATTCTACAGAGTCACAGCTCTTACAGTAAAGAACCAGCCCCTGAGGAGACTATTCTACAGAGTCACAGCTCTTACAGTAAGGAACCGGCTCCTGAGGAGACTATTCTACAGAGTCACAGCTCTTACAGTAAGGAACCAGCTCCTGAGGAGACTATTCTACAGAGTCACAGCTCTTACAGTAAAGAACCAGCTCCTGAGGAGACTATTCTACAGAGTCACAGCTCTTACAGTAAAGAACCAGCTCCTGAGGAGACTATTCTACAGAGTCACAGCTCTTACAGTAAAGAACCAGCTCCTGAGGAGACTATTCTACAGAGTCACAGCTCTTACAGTAAAGAACCAGCTCCTGAGGAGACTATTCTACAGAGTCACAGCTCTTACAGTGAAGAACCAGCTCCTGAGGAGACTATTCTACAGAATCACAGCTCTTACAGTAAGGAACCCGCTCCTGAGGAGACTATTCTACAGAGTCACAGCTCTTACAGTAAGGAACCAGCTCCTGAGGAGACTATTCTACAGAGTCACAGCTCTTACAGTAAAGATCTAGCTCCTGAGGAGACTATTCTACAGAGTCACAGCTCTTACAGTAAAGAACCAGCTCCTGAGGAGACTATTCTACAGAGTCACAGCTCTTACAGTAAGGAACCAGCTCCTGAGGAGACTATTCTACAGAGTCACAGCTCTTACAGTAAAGAACCAGCTCCTGAGGAGACTATTCTACAGAGTCACAGCTCTTACAGTAAGGAACCAGCTCCTGAGGAGACTATTCTACAGAGTCACAGCTCTTACAGTAAGGAACCAGCTCCTGAGGAGATTATTCTACAGAGTCACAGCTCTTACAGTAAAGAACCAGCTCCTGCGGAGACTATTCTACAGAGTCACAGCTCTTACAGTACAGAACCAGCTCCTGAGGAGACTATTCTACACATCCACAGCTCTTACAGTAAGGAACCGTCTCCTGAGGAGACTATTCTACAGAGTCACAGCTCTTACAGTAGAGAACCAGCTCCTGAGGAGACTTTTCTACAGAGTCACAGCTCTTACAGTAAAGAACCGGCTCCTGAGGAGACTATTATACAGAGTCACAGCTCTTACAGTAAAGAACCGGCTCCTGAGGAGACTATTCTACATAGTCACAGCTCTTACAGTAAGGAACCGGCTCCTGAGGAGACTATTCTACAGAGTCACAGCTCTTACAGTACAGAACCAGCTCCTGAGGAGACTATTCTACAGAGTCACAGCTCTTACAGTAAAGAACCAGCTCCTGAGGAGACTATTCTACAGAGTCACAGCTCTTACAGTAAGGAACCAGCTCCTGAGTAGACTATTCTACAGAGTCACAGCTCTTACAGTAAAGAACCAGCTCCTGAGGAGACTATTCTACAGAGTCACAGCTCTTACAGTAAGGAACCGGCTCCTGAGGAGACTATTCTACAGAGTCACAGCTCTTACAGTAAGGAACCAGCTCCTGAGGAGACTATTCTACAGAGTTACAGCTCTTACAGTACAGAACCGGCTCCTGAGGAGACTATTCTACAGAGTCACAGCTCTTACAGTAAGGAACCGGCTACTGAGGAGACTATTCTACAGAGTCACAGCTCTTACAGTAAGGAACCGGCTCCTGAGGAGACTATTCTACAGAGTCACAGCTCTTACAGTACAGAACCAGCTCCTGGGGAGACTATTCTACAGAGTCACAGCTCTTACTGTAAGGAACCAGCTCCTGAGGAGATTATTCTACAGAGTCACAGCTCTTACAGTAAGGAACCAGCTCCTGAGGAGACTATTCTACAGAGTCACAGCTCTTACAGTACAGAACCAGCTCCTGAGGAGACTATTCTACAGAGTCACAGCTCTTACAGTAAAGAACCAGCTCCTGAGGAGACTATTCTACAGAGTCACAGCTCTTACAGTACAGAACCGGCTCCTGAGGAGACTATTCTACAGAGTCACAGCTCTTACAGTAAGGAACCGGCTCCTGAGGAGACTATTCTACAGAGTCACAGCTCTTACAGTAAGGAACCCGCTCCTGAGGAGACTATTCTACAGAGTCACAGCTCTTACAGTAAGGAACCAGCTCCTGAGGAGACTATTCTACAGAGTCACAGCTCTTACAGTAAGGAACCAACTCCTGCGGAGACTATTCTACAGAATCACAGCTCTTACAGTAAAGAACCGGCTCCTGAGGAGACTATTATACAGAGTCACAGCTCTTACAGTAAAGAACCGGCTCCTGAGGAGACTATTCTACATAGTCACAGCTCTTACAGTAAGGAACCGGCTCCTGAGGAGACTATTCTACAGAGTCACAGCTCTTACAGTAAGGAACCGGCTCCTGAGGAGACTATTCTACAGAGTCACAGCTCTTACAGTAAGGAACCAGCTCCTGAGGAGATTATTCTACAGAGTCACAGCTCTTACAGTAAGGAACCGGCTCCTGAGGCGACTATTCTACAGAGTCACAGCTCTTACAGTACAGAACCAGCTCCTGAGGAGACTATTCTACAGAGTCACAGCTCTTACAGTAAGGAACCAGCTCCTGAGGAGACTATTCTACAGAGTCACAGCTCTTACAGTACAGAACCAGCTCCTGAGGAGACTATTCTACAGAGTCACTGCTCTTACAGTACAGAACCGGCTCCTGAGGAGACTATTCTACAGAGTCACAGCTCTTACAGTACAGAACCGGCTCCTGAGGAGACTATTCTCCAGAGTCACAGCTCTTACAGTACAGAACCAGCTCCTGAGGAGACTATTCTACAGAGTCACAGCTCTTACAGTAAGGAACCAGCTCCTGAGGAGACTATTCTACAGAGTCACAGCTCTTACAGTAAAGAACCAGCTCCTGAGGAGACTATGCTACAGAGTCACAGCTCTTACAGTACAGAACCAGCTCCTGAGGAGACTATTCTACAGAGTCACTGCTCTTACAGTACAGAACCGGCTCCTGAGGAGACTATTCTACAGAGTCACAGCTCTTACAGTACAGAACCGGCTCCTGAGGAGACTATTCTACAGAGTCACAGCTCTTACAGTACAGAACCGGCTCCTGAGGAGACTATTCTACAGAGTCACTGCTCTTACAGTACAGAACCGGCTCCTGAGGAGACTATTCTACAGAGTCACAGCTCTTACAGTACAGAACCGGCTCCTGAGGAGACTATTCTCCAGAGTCACAGCTCTTACAGTAAGGAACCAGCTCCTGAGGAGACTATTCTACAGAGTCACAGCTCTTACAGTACAGAACCAGCTCCTGAGGAGACTATTCTACAGAGTCACAGCTCTTACAGTAAGGAACCAGCTCCTGAGGAGACTATTCTACAGAGTCACAGCTCTTACAGTACAGAACCAGCTCCTGAGGAGACTATTCTACAGAGTCACTGCTCTTACAGTACAGAACCGGCTCCTGAGGAGACTATTCTACAGAGTCACAGCTCTTACAGTACAGAACCGGCTCCTGAGGAGACTATTCTCCAGAGTCACAGCTCTTACAGTACAGAACCAGCTCCTGAGGAGACTATTCTACAGAGTCACAGCTCTTACAGTAAGGAACCAGCTCCTGAGGAGACTATTCTACAGAGTCACAGCTCTTACAGTAAAGAACCAGCTCCTGAGGAGACTATGCTACAGAGTCACAGCTCTTACAGTACAGAACCAGCTCCTGAGGAGACTATTCTACAGAGTCACTGCTCTTACAGTACAGAACCGGCTCCTGAGGAGACTATTCTACAGAGTCACAGCTCTTACAGTACAGAACCGGCTCCTGAGGAGACTATTCTACAGAGTCACAGCTCTTACAGTAAAGAACCAGCTCCTGAGGAGACTATTCTACAGAGTCACAGCTCTTACAGTACAGAACCGGCTCCTGAGGAGACTATTCTACAGAGTCACAGCTCTTACAGTAAGGAACCAGCTCCTGAGGAGACTATTCTACAGAGTCACAGCTCTTACAGTAAGGAACCGGCTCCTGAGGAGACTATGCTACAGAGTCACAGCTCTTACAGTAAGGAACCAGCTCCTGAGGAGACTATTCTACAGAGTCACAGCTCTTACAGTACAGAACCGGCTCCTGAGGAGACTATTCTACAGAGTCACAGCTCTTACAGTACAGAACCGGCTCCTGAGGAGACTATTCTACAGAGTCACAGCTCTTACAGTAAGGAACCAGCTCCTGAGGAGACTATTCTACAGAGTCACAGCTCTTACAGTACAGAACCGGCTCCTGAGGAGACTATTCTACAGAGTCACAGCTCTTACAGTAAGGAACCAGCTCCTGAGGAGACTATTCTACAGAGTCACAGCTCTTACAGTAAGGAACCAGCTCCTGAGGAGACTATTCTCCAGAGTCACAGCTCTTACAGTAAAGAACCGGCTCCTGAGGAGACTATTCTACAGAGTCACAGCTCTTACAGTAAGGAACCAGCTCCTGAGGAGACTATTCTCCAGAGTCACAGCTCTTACAGTAAAGAACCGGCTCCTGAGGAGAGTATTATAATGAGTCCTCGTTGTTCTCTCGATTATTTACCGTGTTTTCTTGTGTGTTTTCTGTGTTTGCAGCTTCTGTTGTGCCGAGAAAAAACAAACAAAATGTCTATTATTTTATTGTTCATTATAAAGACACTTATATATTATAATTTGACCTAAAGGGAAGGTGATGGTTGCCACAGCCTAAGGCGTCAGCGGAGATTATAGGGCACAGGCAGTGGTATAAGGACCTGTGGTCACATGATTTCACTGGAGCAGGATGTAATTTTATAGAAGGACCTTTGATTATGTGACCACATCTTTCTTAAACTTATTAATGTTGAGGGATTTTAGTCATGACCATATATGTGTGCAGGACCTGTAGTCTCATGACCATATATGTGTGCAGGACCTGTAGTCTCATGACCATATATCTGTGCAGGACCTGTGGTAACATGACCATATATATGTGCAGGACCTGTATTCACATGACCATATATATGTGCAGGACCTGTATTCACATGACCATATGTCTGTGCAGGACCTGTAGTCTCATGACCATATATGTGCAGGACCTGTAGTCTCATGACCATATATATGTGCAGGACCTGTATTCACATGACCATATATATGTGCAGGACCTGTAGTAACATGATCATATATATGTGCAGGACCTGTAGTAACATGATCATATATATGTGCAGGACCTGTATTCACACGGCCATATATGTGCAGGACCTGTATTCACATGACCATATAAGTGCAGGACCTGTAGTCTCATGATCATATATGTGCAGGACCTGTATTCACATGACCATATATATGTGCAGGACGTGTATTCACATGATCATATATGTGCAGGACCTGTAGTCTCATGACCAAGTATGTGCAGGACCTGTAGAGTTATGACCATATATATGTGCAGGACCTGTAGTCTCCGGACCATATATGTGTGTAGGACCTGTAGTCTCATGACCATATATCTGTGCAGGACCTGTAGTCTCATGACCATATATATGTGCAGGACCTGTAGTCTCATGACCATATATCTGTGCAGGACCTGTAGTCTCATGACCATATATGTGCAGGACGTGTATTCACATGACCATATATGTGCAGGACCTGTAGTCTCATGACCATATATATGTGCAGGACCTGTAGTCTCATGACCATATATATGTGCAGGACCTGTAGTCTCATGACCACATATATGTGCAGGACCTGTAGTCTCATGACCATATATATGTGCAGGACCTGTATTCACATAACCATATATGTGTGCAGGACCTGTAGTAACATGACCATATATGTGCAGGACCTGTAGTCTCATGACCATATATATGTGCAGGACCTGTAGTAACATGACCATATATATGTGCAGGACCTGTAGTAACATAACCATATATATGTGCAGGACCTGTAGTAACATGACCATATATATGTGCAGGACCTGTAGTAACATGACCATATATATGTGCAGGACCTGTAGTAACATGACCATATATATGTGCAGGACCTGTAGTAACATGACCATATATATGTGCAGGACCTGTAGTAACATGACCATATATATGTGCAGGACCTGTAGTAACATGACCACATATATGTGCAGGACCTGTAGTCTCATGACCATATATGTGCAGGACCTGTAGTCTCATGACCATATATATGTGCAGGACCTGTAGTCTCATGACCATATATGTGCAGGACCTGTATTCACATGACCATATATATGTGCAGGGCCTGTATTCACATACCCACATATGTGCAGGACCTGTATTCTCATGACCATATATGTGCAGGACCTGTAGTAACATGACCATATATATGTGCAGGACCTGCAGTAACATGACCATATATATGTGCAGGACCTGTAGTAACATGACCATATATATGTGCAGGACCTGTAGTAACATGACCATATATATGTGCAGGACCTGCAGTAACATGACAATATATATGTGCAGGACCCGTAGTAACATGACCAAATATGTGCAGGACCTGTAGTAACATGATCATATATGTGCAGGACCTGTATTCGCATGACCATATGTGTGCAGGACCTGTATTCTCATGACCATATATATGTGCAGGACCTGTATTCACATGACCATATATGTGCAGGACCTGTAGTAACATGACAATATATATGTGCAGGACCTGTAGTCTCATGACCATATATATGTGCAGGACCTGTAGTCTCATGACCATATATATGTGCAGGACCTGTATTCACATGACCATATATATGTGCAGGACCTGTAGTCTCATGACCATATATATGTGCAGGACCTGTAGTCTCATGACCATGTATATTTGCAGGGCCTGTATTCACATGACCATATATATGTGCAGGACCTGTAGTAACATGACCATATATATGTGCAGGACCTGTAGTAACATGACCATATATATGTGCAGGACCTGTAGTAACATGACCATATATATGTGCAGGACCTGTAGTAACATGACCATATATGTGCAGGACCTGTATTCACATGACCATATATGTGCAGGACCTGTAGAGTTATGACCATATATATGTGCAGGACCTGTAGCTCTAACATTTTCATCAGTACCAGAACAGTGGCTCAGGCAGTGCTGCTGGAGGGGAGGAGCAACAGTACAGCAGGCAATGTGAAGGTAATTTTAGGGGAGGAGCTCCAGGTTCCTTGAATCTTATTGATGACAGATTAGCAGGGGAGGGGCTCCAGGCACCTTGAATCTTATAAATGACAGATCAGCAGGGGAGGGGCTCCAGGCGCCTTGAATCTTATCAATGACAGATCAGCAGGGGAGGGGCTCCAGGCACCTTGAATCTTTTTTATGACAGATCAGCAGGCGAGGGGCTCCAGGAGCCTTGAATCTTATTGATGACAGATTAGCGGGGGGCTCCAGGCGCCTTGAATCTTATCAATGACAGATCAGCAGGGGAGGAGCTCCAGGCTCCTTGAATCTTATTGATGACAGATTAGCGGGGGGCTCCAGGCGCCTTGAATCTTATCAATGACAGATCAGCAGGGGAGGGGCTCCAGGCGCCTTGAATCTTATTGATGACAGATTAGTGGGGGAGGGGCTCCAGGCGCCTTGAATCTTATTGATGACAGATCAGCGGGGGAGGGGCTCCAGGTACCTTGAATCTTATTGATGACAGATCAGCAGGCGAGGGGCTCCAGGAGCCTTGAATCTTATTGATGACAGATTAGCGGGGGGCTCCAGGCGCCTTGAATCTTATCAATGACAGATCAGCAGGGGAGGGGCTCCAGGCACCTTGAATCTTTTTTATGACAGATCAGCAGGCGAGGGGCTCCAGGCTCCTTGAATCTTATTGATGACAGATTAGCGGGGGGCTCCAGGCGCCTTGAATCTTATTGATGACAGATCAGCGGGGGAGGGGCTCCAGGTACCTTGAATCTTATTGATGACAGATCAGCAGGCGAGGGGCTCCAGGAGCCTTGAATCTTATTGATGACAGATTAGCGGGGGAGGGGCTCCAGGCGCCTTGAATCTTATCAATGACAGATCAGCAGGGGAGGGGCTCCAGGCACCTTGAATCTTATGATCAGATCAGCGGGGGAGGGGCTCCAGGCGCCTTGAATCTTATTGATGACAGATCAGCGGGGGAGGGGCTCCTGCTGCCTCACGGACAGATACAAGATGAGAGACGCTTCATGTCCCGGGACTGATAAATTGTACAATAATTTTTCTGGATCAAATAGAAGAAAACATTTCAGAGGCAAAAGAAGGAAATAGAAGATTTAGGAGGGAGGAGGGGACTTGATGAGTTTGGGGCCCACAATGCAGCAGTGGGGGCTTGTATGATGCCTTGGTGGGTGGCCATGGCACTTACCTCCATTGGTGGTCCTGGCCTTGTTGACCACGGCATACTCCACGATCCCTGTGATTGAAAGTCTATGATGAGACGACGTAGGGCCACAATCACACCCGCAGGGGCCCGTGAGTGCAGGACCGCTCCTACAGCGCCATCTTCCACTATTTACCCATAGTTCCGCCCTCTCCTGTGTATTATATCAGGATGAAGGACCCCCCCCTGGTATTTAGTACCCAGGGCAATGCCCCCATAGCCCCCAGCCTTGGCCCTGGACACATCTTCACATCAGGACCCCCGAGGTTCATTCCTCAGACTCTCCCCCCACAGCGCCATCTTCCCTTATACTTATAATTCTGCCCTCCCCTGGGTATCAAGAGATAAAGTAACCCCCCCCCCTCTCTGGGCATTGCCCCTATATCCCCCCTCCATAGCCCAGGACACATCTCCCCGTCACACAGGGGGCACTCATCAGGATAACACATCCACCCACATCGGCTTCTGACATTACACGGAGCGCCCCCCGCAGGTCGGGGGCCACGGGGCACATTACCTGTCTGGTCATTGGACTCTTCTAGTCTAGAGAGAAGAAAGAGCAAAATCAGTGGAGAACGTCAGGAAGTCATCACGTGTCACCCCCCGAGTGTGACAGCCAAGACATCTATACACACAGCTGAGCAGAGGTGTGTAGCTGTATGTAGCAGAGGTGTGTAGCTGTATGTAGCAGAGGTGTGTAGAGGTGATGTGTAGCTGTATGTAGCAGAGGTGTGTAGTGGTGATGTGTAGCTGTATGTAGCAGAGGTGTGTAGCTGTATGTAGCAGAGGTGTGTAGTGGTGATGTGTAGCTGTATGTAGCAGAGGTGTGTAGTGGTGATGTGTAGCTGTATGTAGCAGAGGTGTGTAGAGGTGATGTGTAGCTGTATGTAGCAGAGGTGTGTAGTAGTGGTGTGTAGCTCTAGGAGTATGTAGCAGTGGTGTGTAGCAGTATGTAGCAGAGGTATGTAGCAGTGGTGTGTAGCTGTATGTAGGAGAGGTGTGTAGTAGAGGTGTGTAGCTGTATGTAGCAGAGGTATGTAGTAGTGGTGTGTAGCTCTAGGAGTATGTAGTAGTGGTGTGTAGCTGTATGTAGCAGAGGTGTGTAGTAGTGGTGTGTAGCTGTATGTAGCAGAGGTATGTAGTAGTTGTGTGTAGCTCTATGAGTATGTAGTAGTGGTGTGTAGCTCTATGTAGCAGAGGTGTGTAGTAGTGGTGTGTAGCTGTATGTAGCAGAGGTATTTAGTAGTGGTGTGTAGCTCTAGGAGTATGTAGCAGAGGTGTGTAGCTGTATGTAGCAGAGGTGTGTAGTGGTGATGTGTAGCTGTATGTAGCAGAGGTGTGTAGCTGTATGTAGCAGAGGTATGTAGTACTGGTGTGTAGCTGTATGTAGCAGAGGTGTGTAGTACTGGTGTGTAGCTGTATGTAGCAGAGGTGTGTAGCAGAGGTGTGTAGCTGTATGTAGCAGAGGTGTGTAGTGGTGATGTGTAGCAGTATGTAGCAGAGGTATGTAGTACTGGTGTGTAGCTGTATGTAGCAGAGGTATGTAGCAGTGTTGTGTAGCTGTATGTAGCAGAGGTGTGTAGCTGTATGTAGCAGAGGTGTGTAGTAGTGGTGTGTAGCTGTAGGAGTATGTAGTAGTGGTGTGTAGCTGTATGTAGCAGAGGTGTGTAGTGGTGATGTGTAGCTGTATGTAGCAGAGGTTTGTAGTAGTGTTGTGTGACTGTATGTAGCAGATGTTTGTAGTAGTGTTGTGTAGCTGTAGGAGTATGTAGTTGTGGTGTGTAGCTGTATGTAGCAGAGGTGTGTAGTGGTGATGTGTAGCTGTATGTAGCAGAGGTTTGTAGAAGTGTGTTGTGTAGCTGTATGTAGCAGAGGTTTGTAGTAGTGTTGTGTAGCTGTAGGAGTATGTAGTACTGGTGTGTAGCTGTATGTAGCAGAGGTGTGTAGTGGTGATGTGTAGCTGTATGTAGCAGAGGTTTGTAGAAGTGTGTTGTGTAGCTGTATGTAGCAGAGGTTTGTAGTAGTGTTGTGTAGCTGTAGGAGTATGTAGCAGAGGTGTGTAGCTGTATGTAGCAGAGGTGTGTAGTGGTGATGTGTAGCTGTATGTAGCAGAGGTATGTAGCAGTGGTGTGTATCTGTAGGAGTATGTAGTAGTGGTGTGTAGCTGTATGTAGCTGAGGTATGTAGCAGTGGTGTGTAGCTGTAGGAGTATGTAGTAGTGATGTGTAGCTGTAGGAGTATGTAGTAGTGGTGTGTAGCTGTATGTAGCCAAGGTATGTAGCAGTGGTGTGCAGCTGTAGGATTATGTAGTAGTGATGTGTAGCTGTAGGAGTATGTAGTAGTGGTGTGTAGCTGTATGTAGCCGAGGTATGTAGCAGTGGTGTGCAGCTGTAGGAGTATGTAGTAGTGATGTGTAGCTGTAGGAGTATGTAGTAGTGATGTGTAGCTGTATGTAGCAGTGGTGTGTAGCTGTAGGAGTATGTAGTAGTGATGTGTAGCTGTAGGAGTATGTAGTAGTGATGTGTAGCTGTATGTAGCCAAGGTATGTAGCAGTGGTGTGTAGCTGTAGGAGTATGTAGTAGTGGTGTGTAGCTGTATGTAGCAGAGGTGTGTAGTGGTGATGTGTAGCTGTATGTAGCAGAGGTGTGTAGCTGTATGTAGCAGAGGTATGTAGTACTGGTGTGTAGCTGTATGTAGCAGAGGTGTGTAGTACTGGTTTGTAGCTGTATGTAGCAGAGGTGTGTAGCAGAGGTGTGTAGCTGTTTGTAGCAGAGGTGTGTAGTGGTGATGTGTAGCAGTATGTAGCAGAGGTATGTAGTACTGGTGTGTAGCTGTATGTAGCAGAGGTATGTAGCAGTGTTGTGTAGCTGTATGTAGCAGAGGTGTGTAGCTGTATGTAGCAGAGGTGTGTAGTAGTGGTGTGTAGCTGTAGGAGTATGTAGTAGTGGTGTGTAGCTGTATGTAGCAGAGGTGTGTAGTGGTGATGTGTAGCTGTATGTAGCAGAGGTTTGTAGTAGTGTTGTGTGACTGTATGTAGCAGATGTTTGTAGTAGTGTTGTGTAGCTGTAGGAGTATGTAGTTGTGTTGTGTAGCTGTATGTAGCAGAGGTGTGTAGTGGTGATGTGTAGCTGTATGTAGCAGAGGTTTGTAGAAGTGTGTTGTGTAGCTGTATGTAGCAGAGGTTTGTAGTAGTGTTGTGTAGCTGTAGGAGTATGTAGTACTGGTGTGTAGCTGTATGTAGCAGAGGTGTGTAGTGGTGATGTGTAGCTGTATGTAGCAGAGGTTTGTAGAAGTGTGTTGTGTAGCTGTATGTAGCAGAGGTTTGTAGTAGTGTTGTGTAGCTGTAGGAGTATGTAGCAGAGGTGTGTAGCTGTATGTAGCAGAGGTGTGTAGTGGTGATGTGTAGCTGTATGTAGCAGAGGTATGTAGCAGTGGTGTGTATCTGTAGGAGTATGTAGTAGTGGTGTGTAGCTGTATGTAGCTGAGGTATGTAGCAGTGGTGTGTAGCTGTAGGAGTATGTAGTAGTGATGTGTAGCTGTAGGAGTATGTAGTAGTGGTGTGTAGCTGTATGTAGCCAAGGTATGTAGCAGTGGTGTGCAGCTGTAGGATTATGTAGTAGTGATGTGTAGCTGTAGGAGTATGTAGAAGTGGTGTGTAGCTGTATGTAGCCGAGGTATGTAGCAGTGGTGTGCAGCTGTAGGAGTATGTAGTAGTGATGTGTAGCTGTAGGAGTATGTAGTAGTGATGTGTAGCTGTAGGAGTATGTAGTAGTGATGTGTAGCTGTATGTAGCAGTGGTGTGTAGCTGTAGGAGTATGTAGTAGTGATGTGTAGCTGTAGGAGTATGTAGTAGTGATGTGTAGCTGTATGTAGCCAAGGTATGTAGCAGTGGTGTGTAGCTGTAGGAGTATGTAGTAGTGGTGTGTAGCTGTATGTAGCAGAGGTGTGTAGTGGTGATGTGTAGCTGTATGTAGCAGAGGTATGTAGCAGTGGTGTGTAGCTGTAGGAGTATGTAGTAGTGGTGTGTAGCTGTATGTAGCTGAGGTATGTAGCAGTGGTGGCTAGCTGTAGGATTATGTAGTAGTGATGTGTAGCTGTAGGAGTATGTAGCAGTGGTGTGTAGCTGTAGGAGTATGTAGTAGTGATGTGTAGCTGTAGGAGTATGTAGCAGAGGTATGTAGTAGCAGCGTTCAATAGTAGTAACTCTAGCAGTAGTCGTATTAGGATGTAGAAGTTGTGTGGAGTAATATGCACTAATGGTTTTAACAGTGGTATGTAGTATAAATAGTAGTGGAGCTAGTATGTAGATTGGTACGTAGTGAGCAGCTGTAGGATGCAATAATGGTTCGTTTGCCATAGCAGTAGTAAGTTGTAATTTTGTATAGTATAAGTATTAGAGATGAGCGAACATACTCGTCCGAGCTTGATGCTGGTTGGAGCATTAGCGTACTCGTAACTGCTCGTTGCTCGGACGAATACTTCGCCCGCTCGAGAAAATGGCAGCTCCCGCCGTTTTGCTTTTTGGCGGCCAGAAACAGAGCCAATCACAAGCCAGGAGACTCTGCACTCCACCCAGCATGACGTGGTACCCTTACACGTGGATAGCAGTGGTTGGCTGGCCTGATCAGGTGACCCTGGGATAGACTAGCCCCTGCCCGCGCTGCTCGGATCATTCTGTGTCTGGATGCCGCTAGGGAGAGAGCTGCTGCTGGTCAGGGAAAGCGTTAGGCTGTTCTATTAGAATAGTGTTAGGCAGGAGTGATTCTACAAGAACCCAACAGCCCTTCTTAGGGCTACAATAACGTTATACATTTTTTTTTTTATTTGCTTGTGGCTGGGCTTGCTGGCACTAGTAGTGCAGCTAGTACCATATTGTGAGGAATTTGTAGTGAGACTTGCTACCGCTGTGTTTAGCTCTTAGTGACACACATATCCACCTCAAACACCAAAGTGGGAAAATTTATTAGGGGTTTGAGTAGAATTAGGCACAGTCTGCCAGTTTATTTTTATTTTACGTTTATTTTTTTCATAACTCAGCGTCATCTCATCTGGCATAGTAGTGTGCTGTAATACTTGGCTAGAAAATAGCCATAGGAGAATCCAAAAGGCTTACTTACGCCTACAGTAGCGTTACATATATTTGATTTCTGGTTGATCTGCTGGTGGCTGTAGTTGTTGCAGTGCATCTACTAGCAAATTGGGAGCAATTTGTAGTGAGACTTGCGACCGCTGTGTTTTGCGCTTAGTGACGCACATATCCATCGCAAAGACCGAAGTGGGAAAATTTATTAGGGCCCGGGGTTGTATTTCAATTAGGCACAGTCTGCCATTTCCTTTTTTATTTTACGTTTATTTTTTTCATAACTCAGTGTCATCTCATCTGGCATAGTAGTGTGCTGTAATACTTGGCTAGAAAATAGCCATAGCAATAGGATAGCATCGTTTGGTTTTAAAAACTAAAAAACACAAAAAAACACAAAAAAAACTTAAAAAACAATTAAAGTTATAACTTTCATTTTCAAAATGTTTAACCCGAGGGCTAGGGGTAGAGGACGAGGGCGGGGACGTGGGCGTCCAACTACTGCAGGGGTCAGAGGCCGTGGTCCTGGGCGGGGTGAGACACCACCTGCTGATGAGGGAGCAGGGGAACGCCGCAGAGCTACACTCCCTAGGTTCATGTCTGAAGTTACTGGGACTCGTGGTAGAGCACTGTTGAGGCCAGAACAGTGCGAACAGGTGATGTCGTGGATAGCTGACAATGCTTCGAGCAATTTGTCCACCAGTCAGTCTTCCACGCAGTCCACCCATGTCACCGAAATCGGCACTCCTCCAGCTCCTGCACCTCAGCCTCCTCCCCCCCAGTCTGCCCCCTCCCAGCAAAATTTGGCATTTGAACCGGCATACTCTGAGGAACTGTTTTCTGGACCCTTCCCACAGTCACAAACCACTTGTCCGGCTGCTGCTGAGCAATTTTCCGATGCCCAGGTTTTCCACCAGTCGCAGTCTGTGGGTGATGATGACCTTCTTGACGTAGTGGAAGAAGTGTGTAAAGAGGTGTCCGACGATGAGGAGACACGGTTGTCAGACAGTGGTGAAGTTGTTGTCAGGGCAGGAAGTCCGAGGGGGGAGCAGACTGAGGGATCGGAGGATGATGAGGTGACAGACCCAAGCTGGGTTGATAGGCCGGGTGAACACAGTGCTTCTGAGACGGAGGAGAGTCCTCGACCAGAACAGGTTGGAAGAGGCAGTGGTGGGGCCAGACGGAGAGGCAGGGCCAGAGCAGGTGCATCAGCGCCAAATGTGTCACGTAGTGAAGCTCCCGTGGCGAGGGCTCCCGCGGCGAGGGCTAGATTTTCAGAAGTGTGGAGGTTCTTTAAGGAAACACCGGATGACCGACGGACTGTGGTGTGCAACCTTTGCCAAACCAGGATCAGCAGGGGTTCCACCACTACTAGCTTAACTACCACCAGTATGCGCAGGCATATGAATGCTAAACACCCCACTCAGTGGCATCAAGCCCGTTCACCTCCGGCCGTGCACACCACTGCTCCTTCCCCTGTTTCAGCTGATAGTCAGCCCCCTGCCCAGGACCCTGGCACAAAAACCCCATCGTCGCCTCCACGATCCTCCACAGCATCCACCAGCGTTCAGCTCTCCATACCCCAGACGCTGGAGCGGAAACGCAAATATAGTGCAACCCACCCGCACGCCCAAGCCCTTAATGTCCACATCTCCAGATTGCTTAGCTTGGAGATGCTGCCCTATAGGCTAGTAGAGACCGAGGCCTTTCGCAACCTCATGGCGGCGGCCGCCCCTCGGTATTCGGTCCCCAGCTGCCACTACTTTTCCCGATGTGCCGTCCCAGCACTGCACCAGCACGTGTCAGACAACATCATCCGTGCCCTGACCAACGCCGTTTCTGACAAGGTCCACCTGACCACGGACACGTGGACGAGTGCTGCCGGGCAGGGCCACTATATATCGCTGACGGCACATTGGGTTAACTTGGTGGAGGCTGGGACCGAGTCTGACCCTGCGGCTGGTCATATACTGCCGACGCCGAGGATTGCGGGGCCTACCTCGGTCCAGGTGTTTCAGGCCTACTATGCCTCCTCCTCCTCCCACCCCTCCTCCACCTCCTCCTCCGAACTACCATCCGTGGGCATGGCGCCATCAGTCGGTAGCTCTAGGCACAGCAGCAGTGCCGTCGCTAAGCGACAGCAGGCGGTACTCAAACTGCTGAGCCTAGGCGATAAAAGGCATACTGCCCAAGAGCTATTACAGGGCATCACGGCGCAGACTGATCTGTGGCTGGCACCGCTGAACCTGAAGCCAGGCATGGTTGTGTGTGACAACGGCCGTAACCTGGTGGCGGCTCTGCAACTCGGCAGACTGACACATGTGCCATGCCTGGCCCATGTGTTAAATCTGATAGTTCAGCGTTTCCTCAAGACATACCCCAATCTGTCTGATTTGCTCACGAAGGTGCGCCGCATCTGTGCGCATTTCAGGAAGTCCAGCACAGATGCTGCCACTCTCAGGGCAGCGCAGCGCCGCCTCCAACTGCCCGCTCACCGACTGTTGTGCGACGTGCCCACGAGGTGGAATTCAACACTGACCATGTTATCCAGAGTTTACCAGCAGCGCCGAGCGATTGTAGACTGCCAGATGTCAACTTCCACCAGAACTGGTAGTCAGGTCAGTCAGCTTCCTCAAGTCTACAATGAGGAGTGGACGTGGATGTCTGATATCTGTCAGGTGCTGAGTAACTTTGAGGAGTCAACACAGATGGTCAGTGGCGATGCCGCCATCATCAGCCTCACCATCCCGCTGCTTGGCCTGTTGAAAAACTCTCTGGTCAGCATGAAGTCGGAAGCTTTGCGCTCCTCACAAGAGACGGGGGAAGAAGATTCCCTTGTTGATAGCCAAAGCACCCTCAGGTCTGTTTCTCAGCGCATATCGGAGGAGGTGGAGGTGGAGGAGGATGAGGAAGAGGAGGAGAATGTTGGCGAGACACAAGAGGGGACCATTGTTGAGTCCTCCAGTGTTCAGCGTGTATGGGCAGAAGAAGAGGAGTTGGAGGAGTTGGAGGAGGAGGAAATGGACAGTCAGGCCAGTGAGGGGAGTGAATTCTTACGCGTTGGGACTCTGGCGCATATGGCAGATTTCATGCTAGGCTGCCTATCCCGTGACCCTCGCGTTCAAAGGATTTATTCCAGCACCGATTACTGGGTATTCACTCTCCTGGACCCACGGTACAAGCAAAATCTTTCCACTCTCATCCCTGGAGAGGAAAGGAGTGTGAGAATGCATGAATACCAGCAGGCCCTGGTGCACAAGCTGAAACAGTATTTCCCTTCTGACAGCGCTAGCGGCAGAGTGCGTAGTTCTGCGGGACAAGTAGCGAGGGAGAGTAGGCGAGCAGGCAGCTTGTCCAGCACTGGCAAGGGTACGCTTTACAAGGCTTTTGCCAGCTTTATGTCACCCCAGCAAGACACTGTCACCTGTCCCCAGTCTCGGCAGAGTAGGGCTGATCTTTACAGAAAGATGGTGAGGGAGTACGTAGCTGACCATACCATCGTCCTAAATGATCACACAGCTCCCTACAACTACTGGGTTTCAAAGCTGGACATGTGGCACGAACTGGCGCTGTACGCCTTGGAGGTTCTTGCCTGCCCTGCCGCTAGCGTCTTGTCCGAGCGGGTTTTCAGTGCAGCTGGTGGCATCATCACCGATAAGCGTACACGCCTGTCGACTGACAGCGCTGACAGGCTGACACTTATCAAGATGAATAAAGCCTGGATTTCTCCTAATTTCCAATCTCCACCAGGTGAAGGAAGCTCAACCTGAATAATTTATCCACTCCTCCTCCTCCTCATTTTCCGCCTTCTCCTCCTCTTTGTACACTAAAGCAGAGGAAACTGGCTATTTTTTGACAGGGCCCACTGGCTCTAGCTATAGTACTTTATGCATTTAATTTTTCTGGAGGGCCACCGACCCGGTCCTCTGTTTTAAACAATTTTTGGGAGTGCCACATACAGGCACTCAATCTATTCAATTTTTCTGGAGGGCCACCTACCTGCTCCTCTGGTTTGAAAACTTTTTTGGACTGCCACATACAGGCACTCAATCTATTCCATTTTTCTGGAGGGCCACCTACCTGCTCCTCTGGTTTGAAAAGTTTTTTGGACTGCCACATACAGGCACTCAATCTATTCAATTTTTCTGGAGGGCCACCTACCTGCTCCTCTGGTTTGAAAACTTTTTTGGACTGCCACATACAGGCACTCAATCTATTTCATTTTTCTGGAGGGCCACCTACCTGCTCCTCTGGTTTGAAAACTTTTTTGGACTGCCACATACAGGCACTCAATCTATTTCATTTTTCTGGAGGGCCACCTACCTGCTCCTCTGGTTTGAAAACTTTTTTGGACTGCCACATACAGGCACTATCCAAATTAAATTGTCTCCATAGCAGCCTCCACACGTTGTCTCCATTGCTACCTCCAAAAGTCGTCCATATAGCTGCCTCCATACATGGTCTCCTTATCAAACGAGGTTTGTCAGGCCGAAATTTGGGTTGTTTTCATGGATTCCACATCAAACTTGTTAACTTTGTCGCCACCCTGCTGTGTTATCCACAAAATATACTGGCAAACTTTTATCATGTACCGATATTATTTCAGCGCTTCTTGCACAGATGTTTACATTCCCCTCACCCGCCATATCCTAAACTTATAAGAACGCTACTACACTTGATCTTATACAAAAGGTTCTTAGAAGTGCTGTTTGGGGAGTAGCCTAGAGACAGGGGCTTGGATTGGCGAAAGCTCGCCTGGCAGCGGAGCGCCAGCTCCATCCCAAGATCCAACTAACATAGTTTTAACTGCAGCACCTTTAATCTACTACTAGTTCACTGCCTCCATACATCGTCCCCTTATCAAACGAGCTGTGTCAGGCAGAATTTTGGATTGTTTTCATGGCTTCCATGTTAACTTTGTCGCCACCCTGCTGTGTAATCCTCAAAATATACTGGCAAACTTTTATCATGTACCGATATTATTTGAGCGCTTCTTGCTCACCTCCTTTGGTTCCTCTCTGCCACCCATTGGTTTGAAGCCTGAGTCCATTTAGGGTATGTCGCCATGCCACTCTCTAGCCTTCCGCTGCTGCCGCTGCCTCTGCATGCCGTCCCCTATAGTGTCAGGGTCAATTATTGGATGTTTTAGATGCTATCTAGCCTCATTCTGTCACTCTGTCATGGCCATGCTGTTGCCCATAGTTTTGGCATAATGGTGCGTTTAAGCAGCCTCAGAGGCATCCATGCATGCTGCCCCTGCTGTTTCCTGTCCATTTCCGTGGTGTTTCCATCCTTTTCTGAGGTTTCCAGGTGTTTGGCCAAGCTTCCCTGTGCAGAGCCTTGGTCCCCTTGAAAAATGCTCGAGTCTCCCATTGACTTCAATGGGGCTCGTTATTCGAGACGAGCACTCGAGCATCGGGAAAAGTTCGTCTCGAATAACGAGTACCCGAGCATTTTAGTGCTCGCTCATCTCTAATAAGTATGTATTAGTGGTGTGTAATATTAGTATGTAGTAGTGTGTAGTATAAGTATGTAGTAGTGGTGTGTAGTACTGGCAGTAGTATGTAGTAGTGGTGTGTAGTACTGGCAGTAGTATGTAGTAGTGGTGTGTAGTACTGGCAGTAGTATGTAGTTGTGGTGTGTAGTAATGGCAGTAGAATGTAGTAGTGGTGTGTAGTACTGGCAGTAGTATGTAGTTGTGGTGTGTAGTAATGGCAGTAGTATGTAGTAGTGTGTAGTATAAGTATGTAGTGGTGGTGTGTAGTACTGGCAGTAGTATGTAGTAGTGTGTAGTATAAGTATGTAGTAGTGGTGTGTAGTACTGGCAGTAGTATGTAGTTGTGGTGTGTAGTAATGGCAGTAGAATGTAGTAGTGGTGTGTAGTACTGGCAGTAGTATGTAGTTGTGGTGTGTAGTAATGGCAGTAGTATGTAGTAGTGTGTAGTATAAGTATGTAGTGGTGGTGTGTAGTACTGGCAGTAGTATGTAGTAGTGTGTAGCATGAGCATGTAGTGGGGGTGTGTAGTACTGGCAGTAGTATGTAGTAGTGGTGTGTAGTACTGGCAGTAGTATGTAGTAGTGTGTAGTATTAGTATGTAGTAGTGTGTGGTATTGGCAGCAGTATGTAGTAATGTATATTATTAGTATGTAGTAGTGGTGTATAGTACTAGCAATAGTATGTAATAGTGGTGTGTATCATTAGTATGTAGTAGGATGTAGGTATTGTGTAGTAGTTTTGAAGTATTGCCAGTAGTGAGTTACGTTATATACAGCCCCCCCCGTGTGTTACGTTATATACAGCCCCCCCCGTGTGTTACGTTATATACAGCCCCCCCGTGTGTTACGTTATATACAGCCCCCCGTGTGTTACGTTATATACAGCCCCCCGTGTGTTACGTTATATACAGCGCCCCGTGTGTTACGTTATATACAGCCCCTCGTGTGTTACGTTATATACAGCCCCTCGTGTGTTACGTTATATACAGCCCCTCGTGTGCTACGTTATATACAGCCCCTCGTGTGTTACGTTATATACAGCCCCCGTGTGTTACGTTATATACAGCCCCCTGTGTGTTACGTTATATACAGCCCCCGTGTGTTACGTTATATACAGCCCCCCGTGTGTTACGTTATATACAGCCCCCGTGTGTTGCGTTATATACAGCCCCCCGTGTGTTACGTTATATACAGCCCCCCGTGTGTTACGTTATATACAGCCCCCCGTGTGTTACGTTATATACAGCCCCTCGTGTGTTACGTTATATACAGCCCCTCGTGTGTTACGTTATATACAGCCCCTCGTGTGCTACGTTATATACAGCCCCCCGTGTGTTACGTTATATACAGCCCCCGTGTGTTACGTTATATACAGCCCCCTGTGTGTTACGTTATATACAGCCCCCGTGTGTTACGTTATATACAGCCCCCCGTGTGTTACGTTATATACAGCCCCCGTGTGTTACGTTATATACAGCCCCCCGTGTGTTACGTTATATACAGCCCCCTGTGTGTTACGTTATATACAGCCCCCGTGTGTTACGTTATATACAGCCCCCCGTGTGTTACGTTATATACAGCCCCCGTGTGTTACGTTATATACAGCCCCCCGTGTGTTACGTTATATACAGCCCCTATAGTATAGAATAGTATATATATATAGTATATAAATACTATGTAGCAGTGGTGTGTAATAGCAGTATTATGCAGTAGTAGTATGTAGTAGTTACAGTATGTAGCAGTGGTATGTGTTAGCAGTGTTATGCAATAGTAGTATGTAGTATTAGTTGGTATGTAGTAGTCATAGTATGTAGCAGTGGTATGTAATAGAGGTGTGTAGCAGTACTATGTAATAGAGGTGTGTAGTAGTGGTATGTAATAGAGGTGTGTAGCAGTGGTATGTAATAGAGGTATGTAGCAGTGGTATGTAATAGAGGTGTGTAGCAGTGGTATGTAATAGAGGTGTGTAGCAGTACTATGTAATAGAGGTGTGTTGTAGTAGTATGTAATAGAGGTGTGTAGCAGTGGTATGTAATAGAGGTGTGTAGCAGTGGTATGTAATAGAGGTGTGTAGTAGTGGTATGTAATAGAGGTGTGTAGCAGTGGTATGTAATAGAGGTGTGTAGTAGTGGTATGTAATAGAGGTGTGTAGTAGTAGTAGGTAATAGAGGTGTGTAGCAGTGGTATGTAATAGAAGTGTGTAGCAGTGGTATGTAATAGAGGTGTGTAGTAGTAGTAGGTAATAGAGGTGTGTAGCAGTGGTATGTAATAGAGGTGTGTAGTAGTAGTAGGTAATAGAGGTGTGTAGCAGTGGTATGTAATAGAAGTGTGTAGCAGTGGTATGTAATAGAGGTGTGTAGCAGTGGTATGTAATAGAGGTGTGTAGTAGTAGTATGTAATAGAGGTGTGTAGTAGTAGTATGTAATAGAGGTGTGTAGCAGTGGCATGTAATAGAGGTGTGTAGCAGTAGTATGTAAAAGAGGTGTGTAGCAGTGGTATGTAATAGAGGTGTGTAGTAGTAGTATGTAATAGAGGTGTGTAGCAGTGGTATGTAATAGAGGTCTGTAGTAGTGGTATGTAATAGAGGTGTGTAGCAGTGGTATGTAATAGAGGTGTGTAGTATAAGTATGTAATAGAGGTGTGTTGTAGTAGTATGTAATAGAGGTGTGTAGCAGTGGTATGTAATAGAGGTGTGTAGCAGTGGTATGTAATAGAGGTGTGTAGTAGTGGTATGTAATAGAGGTGTGTAGCAGTAGTATGTAATAGAGGTGTGTAGCAGTGGTATGTAATAGAGGTGTGTTGCAGTGGTATGTAATAGAGGTGTGTAGCAGTGGTATGTAATAGAGGTGTGTAGCAGTGGTATGTAATAGAGGTGTGTAGCAGTAGTATGTAATAGAGGTGTGTAGCAGTGGTATGTAATAGAGGTGTGTTGCAGTGGTATGTAATAGAGGTGTGTAGCAGTGGTATGTAATAGAGGTGTGTAGCAGTGGTATGTAATAGAGGTGTGTAGCAGTAGTATGTAATAGAGGTGTGTAGCAGTGGTATGTAATAGAGGTGTGTAGTAGTAGTATGTAATAGAGGTGTGTAGTAGTGGTATGTAATAGAGGTGTGTAGCAGTGGTATGTAATAGAGGTGTGTAGTAGTAGTATGTAATAGAGGTGTGTAGTAGTAGTATGTAATAGAGGTGTGTAGCAGTGGCATGTAATAGAGGTGTGTAGCAGTAGTATGTAAAAGAGGTGTGTAGCAGTGGTATGTAATAGAGGTGTGTAGCAGTGGTATGTAATAGAGGTGTGTAGCAGTGGTATGTAATAGAGGTGTGTAGCAGTAGTATGCAATAGAGATGTGTAGCAGTGGTATGTAATAGAGGTGTGTAGCAGTAGTATGTAATAGAGGTGTGTAGCAGTGGTATGTAATAGAGGTGTGCAGCAGTGGTATGTAATAGAGGTGTGTAGCAGTGGTATATAATAGAGGTGTGTAGTAGTAGTATGTAATAGAGGTGTGTAGTAGTGGTATGTAATAGAGGTGTGTAGCAGTGGTATGTAATAGAGGTGTGTAGCAGTAGTATGTAATAGAGGTGTGTAGCAGTGGTATGTAATAGAGGTGTGTAGCAGTGGTATGTAATAGAGGTGTGTAGCAGTGGTATGTAATAGAGGTGTGTAGCAGTGGTATATAATAGAGGTGTGTAGTAGTAGTATGTAATAGAGGTGTGTAGTAGTGGTATGTAATAGAGGTGTGTAGCAGTGGTATGTAATAGAGGTGTGTAGCAGTAGTATGTAATAGAGGTGTGTAGCAGTGGTATGTAATAGAGGTGTGTAGTAGTGGTATGTAATAGAGGTGTGTAGCAGTGGTATCTAATAGAGGTGTGTAGCAGTGGTATGTAATAGAGGTGTGTAGCAGTGGTATGTAATAGAGGTGTGTAGCAGTGGTATGTAATAGAGGTGTGTAGCAGTAGTATGTAATAGAGGTGTGTAGCAGTAGTATGTATTAGAGGTGTGTAGTAGTGGTATGTAATAGAGGTGTGTAGTAGTAGTATGTAATAGAGGTGTGTAGCAGTGGTATGTAATAGAGGTGTGTAGTAGTAGTATGTAATAGAGGTGTGTGGTAGTTGGGTAGTAGGATTATGTTGCATGTTAGTTGCATGCATGGATTACACACAATCCTTCATATCATCATACATGTATCACACATGGGGGGGTCTATATCCAGTACTATGTACTTACATACAGATGTAGCAGGCTGGCTGAGTGCTGCCACTATTCTCTCTGGCACAGGCGGCCTGTGTGAAGATCTCTGCAGGTTTGTGGACTGCTATCTACTACAATATGTAGAAACCTTGTCATCTTTTATACCACAGATCCTGAGACGCCCCAGTGGCCGGCACTTGGACAGGGATATGTTACCAGTGACGTGGACTCCTTGTACACGTCTACAGCTCAGGATCGGGGAACACGAGCCTCTGGAGCTCTTCATGTCACTTCTGCAGTTTGCACTTACGCAGAATTATTTTATTTTCTAAGATCTCCTCTTCCTACAGCTCCGAGGAAGAGCGATGGGGGCCCCGTGTGCCCCATCCCATCCCCAACCCTCGGGCTGTGGGAAGAGCCTCCGGGACCCCGGTGGATATAGAGACCATGAGCTCTGTATCTGCCGGGGCTCCTCCCACATCTGCAGCTATTTCTCCTGAATACAAATTATCTGAACATCAAATTGACTTGGAAATACGGTCGGTGACCAGTGGAGTTTTTGGATCTGTTGATGACTCCTCTGGTTTTGTCTCCACTGATGTAGTCAGAGAGACCACAGCTACTAATTCTCTACCACGTGTCGCCTCCTCCTGTCATTTCCCTCCCTCCAGTTGGACAATTTCTGTGTTTGGTAGTCGGGGACAATGATGGGGCACACATGCGGGCACAGTGCAGAATGTAACATCATTAGATCCACCTCCTCCGCAGCAGGTGACCGCACATAATATTACATGCAATACACTTGGCGCAATTTATGTTGTGAAATGTCCGTGCAAACATCTGTATGTCGTCATGACCACACGAGCCTCCAAAGTCAGAGCCGAAACATTGGAGACAATCCCACGTCACTTCCATGAAATCCACTCCTGTAACCCTAAAGGTAATTAGGGTGCGTGGGGCGATCTCCAACGTCATGGACAGTGGGGCGATCTCCAACGTCATGGACAGTGGGGCGATCTCCAACGTCATGGACAGTGGGCGATCTCCAACGTCATGGACAGTGGGGCGATCTCTAACGTCATGGACAGTGGGGCGATCTCCAACGTCATGGACAGTGGGGCGATCTCCAACGTCATGGACAGTGGGGCGATCTCCAACGTCATGGACAGTGGGGCGATCTCCAACGTCATGGACAGTGGGGCGATCTCCAACGTCATGGACAGTGGGGCGATCTCCAACGTCATGGACAGTGGGGCGATCTCCAACGTCATGGACAGTGGGGCGATCTCCAACGTCATGGACAGTGGGGCGATCTCCAACGTCATGGACAGTGGGGCGATCTCCAACATCATGGACAGTGGGGCGATCTCCAAAATCATGGACAGTGGGGCGATCTCCAACGTCATGGACAGTGGGGCGATCTCCAACGACATGGACAGTGGGGCGATCTCCAACGTCATGGACAGTGGGGCGATCTCCAACGTCATGGACAGTGGGGCGATCTCCAACGTCATGGACAGTGGGGCGATCTCCAACGTCATGGACAGTGGGGCGATCTCCAACGTCATGGACAGTGGGGCGATCTCCAACATCATGGACAGTGGGGCGATCTCCAAAATCATGGACAGTGGGGCGATCTCCAACGTCATGGACAGTGGGGCGATCTCCAACGTCATGGACAGTGGGGCGATCTCCAACGTCATGGACAGTGGGGCGATCTCCAACGTCATGGACAGTGGGGCGATCTCTAACGTCATGGATAGTGACTCGTCAGACCGTAGCCTCCTGATGTATCCGGTGGGCGTGGCCTATAATATGTTATTTGCATAAGTTGCAGTGATCTGGCGGCTCTGCTACATCACAGGTGGCCGGATGGTATTACACTACATAAATGGTAACGTAAACAGGGAGCAGGAGGGCGGTGCAGCTACCAGGTGTATGATTAATGTATGGCCCAAACAATGGAGATGCCGAACACTACACCTGCCGCCCAGTGCTGCCCTGTATGTAATGAAGAAGCTCGGACGCCGATCACTGAACACACTCAGCTCTGCTATATGCCCACTGCTGCCACCATACACAAGGGGGTAGCACTGCTCGCACAACACACTCAGCTCTGCTATGTCCTCGCCTATAGAGGTGACACACTCAGCTCTGCTACGTCCTCGCCTATAGAGGTTACACACTCAGCTCTGCTATGTCCTCGCCTATAGAGGTGGCACACTCAGCTCTGCTACGTCCTCGCCTATAGAGGTTACACACTCAGCTCTGCTATGTCCTCACCTATAGAGGTGACACACTCAGCTCTGTTAGGTCCTCGCCTATAGAGGTTACACACTCAGCTCTGTTAGGTCCTCGCCTATAGAGGTTACACACTCAGCTCTGTTACGTCCTCGCCTATAGAGGTTAAATACTCAGCTCTGCTATGTCCTCGCCTATAGAGGTTACACACTCAGCTCTGTTAGGTCCTCGCCTATAGAGGTTACACACTCAGCTCTGTTAGGTCCTCGCCTATAGAGGTTACACACTCAGCTCTGTTACGTCCTCGCCTATAGAGGTTACACACTCAGCTCTGCTATGTCCTCGCCTATAGAGGTTACACACTCAGCTCTGCTACGTCCTCGCCCATAGAGGTGACACACTCAGCTCTGCTACATGTGTACAGTGAATCACAGTGTGATCTGATGAATTACGTGCTGGGGGGCTCTGGGATTGGTGATTACGGGGGATTAGTCGGATTACGGTCACTCAGGTCCGGATTATGCCACAAAGAGACTCGCGGTTTCCTCTCAGGACAGAAACCGCTCTCTTTGTGCATCGGGCTCTTACCTGCCGTTCACATTGCGCCGTTTCTCTGCAGGATACAGAAATGCGTTATATCAGCAAAATACGGAAATAACCCAAAGCACCCGCCATCACCACCCCACCAAGAGAAAGAGGGAGGGGCCAGAGATAGGAGGAGCTAAAGGAGGAGGAGCTAAAGGAAGAGGAGATACAGAAATGCGTTATATCAGCAAAATACGGAAACAACCCAAAGCACCCGCCATCACCACCCCACCAAGAGAAAGAGGGAGGAGCCAGAGATAGGAGGAGCTAAAGGAGGAGGAGCTAAAGGAAGAGGAGATACAGAAATGCGTTATATCAGCAAAATACGGAAACAATCCAAAGCACCCGCCATCACCACCCCGCCAAGAGAAAGAGGGAGGAGCCAGAGATAGGAGGAGCTAAAGGAGGAGGAGATACAGAAATGCTTTATATTACCAAAATACAGAAATATTCCCAAGCACCTGGACAAAGAGGGAGGAGCCAGAGGGAGAGGAGGGGCTAGATGTGGGAGGAGCTAGAGGAGGAGCTATAAATACAAGGAGCTAAATATAGGAGGAGCTATAGGAGGAGGAGATGCAGCCTTGAGCACGCTTCTATCCACAAATGCCAGGAGGAAGAGGAAAGGACAAGAGGTGGGGCTAGAAGAAGTAGGAGGGGCTGGAAGGAGGGTAAGGGTCCAGAGGAAGGAGAAGGAGATACAAAAATATGCTGTATCAGCAAAATACTGAAATATTAAAAAAAAAACAAGCAACTTGCTAGAAAGAAGAGCCATAATAAGAGGGAGGAGCTAGAGGAAGGTACGACCAGAGGGAGGAGCTATAAGGAGGAGATAGAGGGAGAGAATAGAGGAAGAGGGAGGAGCTAAAGGAACGAGGAGGAACTGGAAGATGGAGAAGGAGCTAGAGAGAAGAGGAGCTAGTGGAAGGAGGTGGAGCTACATCAAGGAGGGGCTAAGGAAGGAGGTGGAGTTACAACATAGAGGGGCTAAGGAAGGAGGTGGAGCTACCGCAAGGAGGGGCTAAGGAAAGGAGAAAAGGCTTGAGGAAGGACGAGGGGCTACAGGAAGAAGAACCTACAGGACATGTGGGGACAGAAGGATTTGCAGGAGGAAGATGATTACAGTCACTTTATTTATCCCAAAAAGGGAAATTCTTGTGCTGTAGTTTACAAAAAACCTCAACTAATAAAAAACTAATTTACACATCAATATGATAATAAACACCAAATATTAAAAAACAAAAAACACCCATCAGCCCCAAAACACATCGTATAAAAATCACAGGCAGATGGAAGAAAGGACCCGAAAGCTTCCCTTACGCCCTTCACCGGATAAATCTATCACTTTGAAGTCAGACAAATCTTCTGATATAACCGATGCCTCGCAGTCCCCAAAATACATTTACATTTGGCTAAAATTCTCTTCTCAACCACCACTAGATCCTTGTCTGAGTCTCAGGTCTTTCTTATAACTTTGCTCAATCTTTCCAGCTCTCGTTTGGCTCAAAAATATCCAAAACAAAAATATAGTAAAACAGAACTAAAAGGGTAAAAATGGTCATTCCATCCAATGACGTCTTCAAGGACATCCCAAGGACATCTCAACGACATCTCAACGACATCCCAAAGACATCCCAACGACATCCCGACATCCCAACGACATCCCAACGTCATCCCAACGACATCTCAACGACATCCCAACGACATCCCAACGACATCCCAACGACATCCCAACGACATTCCAACGACATCTCAACGACATCCCAACGTCATCCCAACGTCATCCCAACGTCATCCCAACGACATCCCAACGACATCCCAAAGACATCCCAACGTCATCCCAACGACATCCCAACGACATCCCAAAGACATCCCAACGTCATCCCAACGTCATCCCAACGACATCCCAACGACATCCCAACGTCATCCCAACGTCATCCCAACGACATCCCAACGACATCCCAACGACATCTCATCTTTTGCATCTTTTTAAAACCACAAATGTTTTCTCTCCAGGCCACAGATCCTTAATTACATTTTTTTCATCTTATTTTCTAGCTTCCTTTTGTACTAAACCTAATTTTCTAAACCTTCATTCCATTTTCCTCGGATTCCCCATTCCTAGAACCAACTGCATTTAGTAATGTCGTAAGTTCTTTACTGATCCACGGTTTATCTTTACAGACCCTCACAGTGTTATCTGCTGAGTATAAACAGGGAGGAACCAGAGAAAGATAAGGGCAGAGCCAAAGCAAGATAAGGAGGAGTTAGGGAAAGGAGAAGACACAAGGGAACATGGAGCAGATGTTACACCATCACAGTGATAAGTGTTAACTGGCTGCTGTATATAACATATGTATTATATATTACAAACTTTTATAGGGTACAGGGTGCAGGGAGAGCTCAGAGAGTGAGTGCAGGGTGCAGGGAAAGCTCAGATAGTGTGTGCCGGGTGCAGGGAGAGCTCAGATAGTGTGTGCAGCGTGCAGGGAGAGCTCAGATAGTGTGTGCTGGGTGCAGGGAGAACTCAGATAGTGTGTGCAGGGTGCAGGGAGAGCTCAGATAGTGTGTGCAGGGTGCAGGGAGAGCTCAGATAGTGTGTGCAGCGTGCAGGGAGAGCTCAGATAGTGAGTGCAGGGGGCAGGGAGAGCTCAGATAGTGTGTGCTGGGTGCAGGGAGAGCTCAGATAGTGTGTGCCGGGTGCCGGGAGAGCTCAGATAGTGTGTGCAGCGTGCAGGGAGAGCTCAGATAGTGAGTGCAGGGGGCAGGGAGAGCTCAGATAGTGTGTGCCGGGTGCAGGGAGAGCTCAGATAGTGTGTGCAGGGGGCAGGGAGAGCTCAGATAGTGTGTGCCGGGTGCCGGGAGAGCTCAGATAGTGTGTGCAGCATGCAGGGAGAGCTCAGATAGTGAGTGCAGGGGGCAGGGAGAGCTCAGATAGTGTGTGCCGGGTGCAGGGAGAGCTCAGATAGTGAGTGCAGGGGGCAAGGAGAGCTCAGATAGTGAGTGCAGGGTGCAGGGAGAGCTCAGATAGTGAGTGCAGGGGGCAGGGAGAGCTCAGATAGTGTGTGCCGGGTGCAGGGAGAGCTCAGATAGTGTGTGCCGGGTGCAGGGAGAGCTCAGATAGTGTGTGCAGGGGGCAGGGAGAGCTCAGATAGTGTGTGCTGGGTGCAGGGAGAGCTCAGATAGTGTGTGCAGGGGGCAGGGAGAGCTCAGATAGTGTGTGCCGGGTGCAGGGAGAGCTCAGATAGTGTGTGCAGGGGGCAGGGAGAGCTCAGATAGTGTGTGCTGGGTGCAGGGAGAGCTCAGATAGTGTGTGCCGGGTGCAGGGAGAGCTCATCAGTGAAATCATCATCACATATCTATCACCAGGACAATGATGTCAGAATTTAACCCTCTGAGTGTAATGATCCCAGCGAGAACCCTGAGAAGTCTCCTGACAGCAGAAGATTCTCCATAATGTCCCCGGTGCGACACCGTGACCTCTCATGTACTTACTTTTCTTCAATACAAAGTACACAATGATCCCTACGAGGGTCACACCGGCGAGGACTCCGATCACGATCCCAGCGATCGCTCCACCATCCAGTCCATTGCTGGAGACAGCTGGAAGGAGAAGAGAAGAGTCAGAAGGAGAACGAGGTCAAACAGGACCACAAGGGTCCATATTCACCAGAACACGTGCAGTCGGGGCTCGGGACGGTTCATCTGAGGTGCCAGAATACGGATTCCTCCAGAAATTCGGCGCCCCCTGCCCTGCCCCACACACATACACACAGCTTTATATATTAGATTATGTGCTTAGTCTTTGCATATAGGATATCGGTGGTATCTATAGATTACACCACAGCACGCTGATGAAGTAGATATACGAGGGGTTTATAACAGCGATCCGGATGTTACAGGTGATAAACCCCCAGATCCAGGTGACATTATTTGTGTCAGACAGAAACCTGGCGCAAACACCATAATAAATGTGGCCCATTGCATCTTTGCTTTGATTTAAATGGAAACTGTAATCCCTACACAAGTGATCGCTGAGGATTAATGATTGCCGGGTCCTCCAGGGCCACATCTGCCATGAGGTGAGATAAAAACCTCGCTTCAGGCGGCAGAATGCAGAGTCCTTTGGGGGCGGCAAAGTTTCCTATTCTAATGTAGCTAATATGCTAGGATCAGGACCATGATGGACAATGTGCAGGGTCTAGCTATACTTCTATGGCTTCCAGGTGAGATGTGACGTAACGGATGTATGGACCAGCACTTACCTTTCTCCATCACTGTCACGTTGAAGGTGAGGGTTTTTCTGTCTATAAAATTCCTGGCAGTACATCCGTATAATCCAGATTCCGCCTTGGACGCCTTCTGGATGGTGAGACTGGATGTGTAGTCAGTGGAGATGACAATGTACTGACTGCTATTCTGTACAGGAACATGATCCGGACCACGGAACCAGGAGAACTCAGCGGGAAGGACCTGAGATGAGGGGGAGGCCTGTGACGAGGGGGCAGCTCGGAGATCCACCGTCAGGGTGATTGACTCGCCCACTGTTACTTCATGCTTTGTATCATTTATTTGGTTGGGAAATTGTGGAGCCTCTGGTGGAGGAAGAAGAAGAGATTAGAGGACACTTCACCCTACAGGTCACCGTCTACTCCCCCGGGGTCAGCGCTGGACCCGGTGCTCTCCATATTCATTACAGGTTATGCTATATATTACAGAAGAGGACGGTGTGATACACAAGGCTTGGGGGGCTTGGAGAGAGGACGATGCAATCATTGAGTAGTAGATGGAATACGATGAGCGGGTAGAGTGGCCAATAACCAGTGTCAGGCAGCTGCTGCCAAGGCAGAGAGGATTAGGAAAAGCTTCTAAAGAGGACAAGATGAGGACGATGAGGAGATAGATCCACCATTACACAAGTTACTTCACAACCTAAAGGAATCCCAGTGACTGCCAGATCTGTGTGAGCCCAGCCGTGAGGAGGCAACGTTAGAGATGGAGAAAGCTGGAAGGTGAACATCCAACCACAGACTCATTGGGGGAATTCATTACGACACTTCTTAGTAAATAAGGGCCCAATCTCCACCCACTTGGATCTGCTTAGGCCACGTCTTATATTCACAATTCCCATTCCAACACATTCAAAGTAGTGTGGAGGTCGGAGAAGCCAGAAAACTGCCGGAGAAGACATAATGAATCTCCCCCAATGTCTAAAGTATGAAAGAATCAAGAATTACCCTGCGATCGGACGTCTTGTAAGAGGGAGTCTATGGGAAATATCCATGTATTTATATACATAGGGGATGGGTTACTGGTTCTACAATCTGCTCTTATGGCCAGGGTTGGGATTGGGTAGATATGGAATAAATGTACCAGCCCCATAGAGGGGGATATAGTCTTCCGGATCTACACTGCAGGATCGGGCTGCACCTGATGGACCTTCATATGTTACGTAGTGATGATATTACTGATATCTTACCAAATAGCAGCACACAGGTGGAGGTGCGCCCCAGCTGCTCCCCATTACAGGTCATGCTGCTCCCCTGGATATTACCAGCAGTCGTCACATTTCTGGACACCTCGTTGATCTTTGTATCGGATACATTATTAAATATCATGGTGACGTTGGCGGCAGGTCTTCCCCCGGGCCAGGAGCAGGTAAGTCGTGTTCCCTGGTGTATGGGATCAGCACCGCAGCGAATGTCCTGCGAATCCGGAAGCCCTGTGACATCACAGAATGAGAGTAGACATTACTAGATCTCAAAGGGAGAACATAACCGTGACACAGACAAGGTTATCGGCGGCCAATGCTCTCTGTGTGGGGAGAGGTAGGTCTGCCACATCCAATTCCAGGAGACTCCTCCACCAAAGGTCCTTATAATGACCCCGTGAAGTGTCATCGCAGAATATTATAAGGAGGTCTCCATGTCTGATAGATCATGTTTTATACCTTGTGGACAGCCGGGTCCATGTGCAACACTTACTGTAAGGAAACGATGCATCTAACTAACCTCTAACTTATCTCGCTCTCATTGCCACTCGATCATATGCCAGATAACTGATCCAGTCACCTCCTGGACCTGGCTTTGGCTTCTTATATAAGGTTTTGTGGGCCATGCTGTTTGCTTCTTTAGTTTTGTACTTGCCTCGCTGTGACTATTCTATTATTCTTTATTCTGGTATCTTTGACTCTTTTTGCCTGACTATGCATCTGATTAGCAATGTTGTACTGCATTGTCCTCTTGGACCTGTATTTGGTGATTATTGCGCGTTTTGATTTATCTTTGTCTCGGTGGTCACACTTTGGCTCCGGAAGGGACCGTCAACCACTTGCCTCCTTCTGTATGATGGGCAATTAGACAGGAACAGCTGGAAGAGGTTTAGTCTCAGGGATCACTATTTCTGTATGTGTCTTCAGTCCATTCCCTGACCCTTCATACATTGTGGACACAGGTGGTCTATGGAGCTGCTCTACAGTGTTGGTGCATCATGGGGGACAGTTTAGCATCGACACGGCTGACATGAAGCATAATTCCTAGAGCACCTCTATTCAGGAAATGTCCGGCAATGCGGCAGCGGAAGTTGTATTAGAGGAGGGATGAGAGATTGTACAGGGAGACTGCTTCCCGATACTGTGTCTCCTGGAGTAAGACTAAGGAGATGGTGATCGATAGAAGATCATGGGCTACAACTTATGATGGAGAGGAGGCTGAGAAGGTCGAAAACTATAAATATCTTGAGTTATGCCTGGACAACAAGCAAACACACGAGTGAGAAAGCCAATAGCAGACGATCATGAGGATGCTTTAATATTTGCTGAAATGTTGTTATCACACTCTTGTCACCATTGCACTTTGTTTTCGCAGTAGCGTCATTGGGTCTGTGCATTAATTATCATAACAAAACGGTAAAAGATTAATATGACTGGGTCTATGGTTGGACTGGAATTAGAGAACTGGGACGAGAATGTTCAGCAAGACGACCAGGAAACACATAAGTGTCATCAGCGATAAGTTTATACAGATACAAAGTATCAGATGAGGCGACCATTTCCCGCCGCGAGTCGCTGTATCAATGAATCCATTCTATAGTAGATGCCTCATGGATTTTGTTCTTGTAAGATTATTGTTGTGTGACTTTGGATCTGTATTTAAGCCGTTCACTTTTCATTCCAAATATCACATGCACTTTATTCCTTGTGTCGGTACAATCACTGTGACACCAAATCTATATAGGTTTTATATGTTTAAAAAGATTTTTTTTTAAATTCATTTTGCCATCTTCTGCAGCTGATGACTTATTCTTACTAAAGTGAACAGATCTGCAAAAGACAATTTCAGGGACTGTAGGACATATTGATTTCACAGTGTTTCGGACATTTGCTGCTATTTTCCATTACCGATTTAAACGTCAGATGGGTGGAGTGTGGTGGAGATGGGAGGCAGCGGTGATGGGTGGAGTGCGGAGGAGATGGGAGGCAGCAGTGATAGGTGGAGTGCAGAGGAGATTGGAGGCAGTGGTGATGGGTGGAGTGCGGAGGAGATGGGAGGCAGCGGTGATGGGTGGAGTGCGGTGGAGATGGGAGGCAGCGGTGATGGGTGGAGTGCGGAGGAGATGGGAGGCAGCCGTGATGGGTGGAGTGCGGAGGAGATGGGAGGCAGCGGTGATGTGTAGAGTGCGGAGGAGATGGGAGGCAGCGGTGATGGGTGGAGTGCGGAGGAGATGGGAGGCAGCAGTGATGGGTGGAGTGCGGAGGAGGTGGGAGGCAGCGGTGATGGGTGGAGTGCGGAGGAGATGGGAGGCAGCAGTGATGGGTGGAGTGCGGAGGAGATGGGAGGCAGCGGTGATGGGTGGAGTGTGGAGGAGATGGGAGGCAGCGGTGATGGGTGGAGTGCGGAGGAGATGGGAGGCAGCGGTGATGGGTGGAGTGTGGTGGATATGGGAGACAGCGGTGATGGGTGGAGTGCGGAGGAGATGGGAGGCAGCGGTGATGGGTGGAGTGTGGAGGAGATGGGAGGCAGCGGTGATGGGTGGAGTGTTGTGGAGATAGGAGGCAGCGGTGATGGGTGGAGTGCGGAGGAGATGGGAGGCAGCAGTGAAGGGAGGAGTGCGGAAGAGATGGGAGGCAGCGGTGATGGGTGGAGTGCAGAGGAGATTGGAGGCAGTGGTGATGGGTGGAGTGCGGAGGAGATGGGAGGCAGCGGTGATGGGTAGAGTGCGGTGGAGATGGGAGGCAGCGGTGATGGGTGGAGTGCGGAGGAGATGGGAGGCAGCGGTGATGGGTGGAGTGCGGAGGAGATGGGAGGCAGCGGTGATGGGTGGAGTGCGGAGGAGATGGGAGGCAGCAGTGATGGGAGGAGTGTGGTGGAGATAGGAGGCAGCGGTGATGGGTGGAGAGCGGAGGAGATGGGAGGCAGCAGTGATGGGTGGAGTGCGGAGGAGATGGGAGGCAGCAGTGATGGGTGGAGTGCAGAGGAGATGGGATGCATCGGTGATGGGTGGAGTGCGGAGGAGATGGGAGGCAGCGGTGATGGGTGGAGTGCGGAGGAGATGGGAGGCAGCCGTGATGGGTGGAGTGCGGAGGAGATGGGAGGCAGCGGTGATGGGTGGAGTGCGGAGGAGATGGGAGGCAGCGGTGATGGGTAGAGTGCGGTGGAGATGGGAGGCAGCGGTGATGGGTGGAGTGCGGAGGAGATGGGAGGCAGCGGTGATGGGTGGAGTGCGGAGGAGATGGGAGGCAGCAGTGATGGGAGGAGTGTGGTGGAGATAGGAGGCAGCGGTGATGGGTGGAGAGCGGAGGAGATGGGAGGCAGCAGTGATGGGTGGAGTGCGGAGGAGATGGGAGGCAGCAGTGATGGGTGGAGTGCAGAGGAGATGGGATGCATCGGTGATGGGTGGAGTGCGGAGGAGATGGGAGGCAGCGGTGATGGGTGGAGTGCGGAGGAGATGGGAGGCAGCCGTGATGGGTGGAGTGCGGAGGAGATGGGAGGCAGCGGTGATGGGTGGAGTGCGGAGGAGATGGGAGGCAGCGGTGATGGGTGGAGTGCGGAGGAGATGGGAGACAACGGTGATGGGTGGAGTGCGGAGGAGATGGGAGGCAGCGGTGATGGGTGGAGTGTGGTGGATATGGGAGACAGCGGTGATGGGTGGAGTGCGGAGGAGATGGGAGGCAGCGGTGATGGGTGGAGTGCGGAGGAGATGGGAGGCAGCGGTGATGGGTGGAGTGCGGAGGAGATGGGAGGCAGCGGTGATGGGTGGAGTGCGGAGGAGATGGGAGGCAGCGGTGATGGGTGGAGTGCGGAGGAGATGGGAGGCAGCGGTGATGGGTGGAGTGCTGTGGAAATGGGAGGCAGCGGTGATGGGTGGAGTGCGGAGGAGATGGGAGGCAGCGGTGATGGGTGGAGTGTGGTGGATATGGGAGACAGCGGTGATGGGTGGAGTGCGGAGGAGATGGGATGCAGCAGTGATGGGTGGAGTGCGGAGGAGATGGGAGGCAGCGGTGATGGGTGGAGTGTGGAGGAGATGGGAGGCAGCGGTGATGGGTGGAGTGCGGAGGAGATGGGATGCAGCAGTGATGGGTGGAGTGCGGAGTAGATGGGAGGCAGCAGTGATGGGTGGAGTGCAGAGGAGATTGGAGGCAGCGGTGATGGGTGGAGTGTGGTGGATATGGGAGACAGCGGTGATGGGTGGAGTGCGGAGGAGATGGGATGCAGCAGTGATGGGTGGAGTGCGGAGGAGATGGGAGGCAGCGGTGATGGGTGGAGTGCGGTGGAGATGGGAGGCAGCGGTTATGGGTGGAGTGTGGTGGAGATAGGAGGCAGCGGTGATGGGTGGAGTGCGGAGGAGATGGGAGGCAGCAGTGAAGGGAGGAGTGCGGAGGAGATGGGAGGCAGCGGTGATGGGTGGAGTGCAGAGGAGATTGGAGGCAGTGGTGATGGGTGGAGTGCGGAGGAGATGGGAGGCAGCGGTGATGGGTAGAGTGCGGTGGAGATGGGAGGCAGCGGTGATGGGTGGAGTGCAGAGGAGATTGGAGGCAGTGGTGATGGGTGGAGTGCAGAGGAGATTGGAGGCAGTGGTGATGGGTGGAGTGCGGAGGAGATGGGAGGCAGCGGTGATGGGTAGAGTGCGGTGGAGATGGGAGGCAGCGGTGATGGGTGGAGTGCGGAGGAGATCGGAGGCAGCGGTGATGGGTGGAGTGCGGAGGAGATGGGAGGCCGCGATGATGGGTGGAGTGCGGAGGAGATGGGAGGCAGCAGTGATGGGAGGAGTGTGGTGGAGATAGGAGGCAGCGGTGATGGGTGGAGAGCGGAGGAGATGGGAGGCAGCAGTGATGGGTGGAGTGCGGAGGAGATGGGAGGCAGCGGTGATGGGTGGAGTGCGGAGGAGATGGGAGACAACGGTGATGGGTGGAGTGCGGAGGAGATGGGAGGCAGCGGTGATGGGTGGAGTGTAGTGGATATGGGAGACAGCGGTGATGGGTGGAGTGCGGAGGAGATGGGAGGCAGCGGTGATGGGTGGAGTGCGGAGGAGATGGGAGGCAGCGGTGATGGTTGGAGTGCGGAGGAGATGGGAGGCAGCGGTGATGGGTGGAGTGCGGAGGAGATGGGAGGCAGCGGTGATGGGTGGAGTGCGGAGGAGATGGGAGGCAGCGGTGATGGGTGGAGTGCAAAGGAGATGGGAGGCAGCAGTGATGGGTGGAGTGCGGAGGAGATGGGAGGCAGCGGTGATGGGTGCAGTGCGGAGGAGATGGGAGGCAGCGGTGATGGGTGGAGTCCGGAGGAGATGGGAGGCAGCAGTGATGGGAGGAGTGTGTAGGAGATGGGAGGCAGCGGTGATGGGTGGAGTGCAGAGGAGAAAGGAGACAGCGGTGATGGGTGGAGTGCGGAGGAGATGGGATGCAGCAGTGATGGGTGGAGTGCGGAGGAGATGGGAGGCAGCGGTGATGGGTGGAGTGCGGAGGAGATGGGAGGCAGCGGTGATGGGTGGAGTGTGGTGGAGATAGGAGGCAGCGGTGATGGGTGGAGTGCGAAGGAGATGGGAGGCAGCAGTGATGGGAGGAGTGCGGAGGAGATGGGAGGCAGCGGTGATGGGTGGAGTGCAGAGGAGATTGGAGGCAGCGGTGATGGGTGGAGTGCGGAGGAGATGGGAGGCAGCGGTGATGGGTGGAGTGCGGAGGAGATGGGAGGCAGCGGTGATGGGTGGAGTCCGGAGGAGATGGGAGGCAGCAGTGATGGGAGGAGTGTGTAGGAGATGGGAGGCAGCGGTGATGGGTGGAGTGCAGAGGAGAAAGGAGGCAGCGGTGATGGGTGGAGTGCGGAGGAGATGGGAGGAAGCAGTGATGGGTGGAGTGCGGAGGAGATGGGAGACAGCGGTGATGGGTGGAGTGCAGAGGAGAAAGGAGGCAGTGGTGACCCACTAATCGCCACAGGCCGGGCGGTTTGACCCATTAATCCGCACAGGCCGGGCGGTGTGACCATGTGACCGGGACATCGGGATCGTCTGACAGTGGGACAGTATAAGAGACCACGTGGAGACAAGTCTTTAGGACCATGAAGCGGTGAGTGATCCCAATACTTATAAAAGAGAGATGGGCAACGCTGCAGCGATTGTACAGACTGATCCACACGTATCGGTAGGTTAATCACGTGACCCGTTGCATTACTGGCAGTTGGTGCAGCAGCCGTGGACTTTGGAATGATGCATTATGGGGATTTCTACCATTTGTGTTAGAGTTGTGAAATTGTAGCTACATTGACATGGATACAATCGCAGGATGAGTATCTGTATATGCACAATGTCTGCGCACGCTTCAGCATTTTTATGCTGGGTTATTTTTTTGAGCAGATTTTACGATATTAATGTCTATAGAGGAAATTCTCCTGGACCCGGAAAAACCTCCCAGATTAATCTTATCTAATATATTTTCCTGCCGCACAGAAGTGGAAAACATTTGCTGTAGGTTTAATCTTCACTATATATGAGGTCAGTGCAGTCCCTCCTCCCCAGTCCTAAACAGGATCCAGGTCATACCTGAGGGGTTAGATGTGGAGTCTCTATTATACAGACACAACGCGGGATATATTATATTATATACAAGACTTCTCTCTCTCATATAAATGATACATTGTAGCAGAAGAGTCGGAGCCTTTATTCTATATAGTTTGTACAGTGAGTGACCCGAGGCACATACAGAGCTCATGTTATGTGGTCTCCACTGTGATAGGTGAGAGACCTACAAACCCTGCAATAGGGTCAGTCATCCCCGTTATATAATCTTTATATCTCACAATGTATCTGGTGCAGAGGTATAATATGACATAGAACTCGCTGCTCGGCATCAACTGATAGATCTGAGAAGTTTCTCCTCCATGTACAGAAACTTTCCAGAATCTTAACCAATGAATACATGAAGTCCTCAACTCTTATCCCTACCTACTACCAGACACATCCTATATAAAGCCAGTACTACCAGACACATCCTATATACAGCCAGTACTACCAGACACATCCTATATAAAGCCAGTACTACCAGACACATCCTATATACAGCCAGTACTACCAGACACATCCTATATACAGCCAGTACTACCTCAGCCCAGCTACTACCAGACACATCCTATATACAGCCAGTACTACCTCAGGCCAGCTACTACCAGACACATCCTGTATACAGCCAGAAATACCTCAGCCCAGCTACTACCAGACACATCCTGTATACAGCCAGTACTACCTCAGCCCTGCTACTACCAGACACATCCTGTATACAGCCAGTACTACCTCAGCCCAGCTACTACCAGACACATCCTGTATACAGCCAGTACCACCTCAGCCCAGCTACTACCAGACACATCCTGTATACAGCCAGTACTACCTCAGCCCGGCTACTACCAGACACATCCTGTATACAACCAGTACTACCTCAGCCCAGCTACTACCAGACACATCCTGTATACAGCCAGTACTACCAGACACAACCTATATAAAGCCAGTACTACCAGACACCTCCTGTATACAGCCAGAACTACCTCAGCCCAGCAACTACCAGACACATCCTGTATACAGCCAGAACTACCTCAGCCCGGCTACTACCAGACACATCCTGTATACAGCCAGTACTACCAGACACACCCTGTATACAGCCAGTACTACCTCAGCCCAGCTACTACCAGACACATCCTGTATACAACCAGTACTACCTCAGCCCAGCTACTACCAGACACATCCTGTATACAGCCAGTACTACCTCAGCCCAGCTACTACCAGACACATCCTGTATACAGCCAGTACTACCTCAGCCCAGCTACTACCAGACACCTCCTGTATACAGCCAGTACTACCTCAGCCCAACTACTACCAGACACATCCTATATACAGCCAGTACTACCTCAGCCCAGCTACTACCAGACACATCCTGTATACAGCCAGTACTACCTCAGCCCAACTACTACCAGACACATCCTGTATACAGCCAGTACTACCTCAGCCCGGCTACTACCAGACACATCCTGTATACAGCCAGTACTACCTCAGCCCAACTACTACCAGACACATCCTGTATACAGCCAGTACTACCTCAGCCCGGCTACTACCAGACACATCCTGTATACAGCCAGTACTACCTCAGCCCGGCTACCACCAGACACATCCTGTATACAGCCAGTACTACCTCAGCTCTGCTACTACCAGACACATCCTGTATACAGCCAGTATTACCTCAGCCCGACTAGTACCAGACACATCCTGTATACAGCGAGTACTACCTCAGCCCAGCTACTACCAGACACATCCTGTATACAGCCAGTACTACCTCAGCCCGGCTACTACCAGACACATCCTGTATACAGCCAGTACTACCTCAGCCCTGCTACTACCAGACACATCCTGTATACAGCCAGTACTACCTCAGCCCAGCTACTACCAGACACATCCTGTATACAGCCAGTACTACCTCGGCCCGGCTACTACCAGACACATCTTGTATACAGCCAGTACTACCTCATCCCAGCTACTACCAGACACATCCTGTATACAGCCAGTACTACCTCAGCCCATCTACTACCAGACACATCCTTTATACAGCCAGTACTACCTCATCCCAGCTACTACCAGACACATCCTGTATACAGCCAGTACTACCTCAGCCCATCTACTACCAGACACATCCTGTATACAGCCAGTACTACCTCAGCCCGGCTACTACCAGACACATCCTGTATACAGCCAGTACTACCTCAGCCCGGCTACTACCAGACACATCCTGTATATAGCCAGTACTACCTCAGCCCGGCTACTACCAGACACATCCTGTATACAGCCAGTACTACCTCAGCCCTGCTACTACCAGACACATCCTGTATACAGCCAGTACTACCTCAGCCCATCTACTACCAGACACATCCTGTATACAGCCAGTACTGCCTCAGCCCAGCTACTATCAGACACATCCTGTATACAGCCAGTACTACCTCAGCCCAGCTACTACCAGACACATCCTGTATACAGCCAGTACTACCTCAGCCCGGATACTACCAGACACATCCTGTATACAGCCAGTACTACCAGACACATCCTGTATACAGCCAGTACTACCTCAGCCCAGCTACTACCAGACACATCCAGTATACAGCCAGTACTACCTCAGCCCGGCTACTACCAGACACATCCTGTATACAGCCAGTACTACCTCAGCCCGGCTACTACCAGACACATCCTGTATACAGCCAGTACTGCCTCAGCCCATCTACTACCAGACACATCCTGTATACAGCCAGTACTGCCTCAGCCCAGCTACTACCAGACACATCCTGTATACAGCCAGTACTGCCTCAGCCCAGCTACTACCAGACACATCCTGTATACAGCCAGTACTACCAGACACATCCTGTATACAGCCAGTACTACCTCAGCCCAGCTACTACCAGACACATCCTGTATACAGCCAGTACTACCTCAGCCCCGCTACTACCAGACACATCCTGTATACAGCCAGTACTACCTCAGCCCGGCTACTACCAGACACATCCTGTATACAGCCAGTACTGCCTCAGCCCATCTACTACCAGACAGATCCTGTATACAGCCAGTACTGCCTCAGCCCAGCTACTACCAGACACATCCTGTATACAGCCAGTACTACCTCAGCCCGGCTACTACCAGACACATCCTGTATACAGCCAGTACTACCTCAGCCCGGCTACTACCAGACACATCCTGTATACAGCCAGTACTGCCTCAGCCCATCTACTACCAGACACATCCTGTATACAGCCAGTACTGCCTCAGCCCAGCTACTACCAGACACATCCTGTATACAGCCAGTACTGCCTCAGCCCAGCTACTACCAGACACATCCTGTATACAGCCAGTACTACCAGACACATCCTGTATACAGCCAGTACTACCTCAGCCCAGCTACTACCAGACACATCCTGTATACAGCCAGTACTACCTCAGCCCCGCTACTACCAGACATATCCTGTATACAGCCAGTACTACCTCAGCCCAGCTACTACCAGACACATCCTGTATACAGCCAGTACTACCTCAGCCCCGCTACTACCAGACATATCCTGTATACAGCCAGTACTACCCCCTCCCTGCTACTACTAAACACATCCTGTATACAGCCAGTACTACCCCCTCCCTGCTACTACCAGACACATCCTGTACACAGCCAGTACTACCTCAGCCCAGCTACTACCAGACACATCCTATATACAGCCAGTACTACCTCAGCCCGGCTACTGCCAGACACATCCTGTATACAGCCAGTACCACCTAAGCCTGGCTACTACTAGACAAATCCTGTATACAGCCAGTACTACCTCAGCCCCGCTACTACCAGACACATCCTGTATACAGCCAGTACTACCTCAGCCCGGCTACTACCAGACACATCCTGTATACAGCCAGTACTACCTCAGCCCAGCTTCTACCAGACACATCCTGTATACAGCCAGTACTACCTCAGCCCAGCTATTACCAGACACATCCTATATACAGCCAGTACTACCTCAGCCCTGCTACTACCAGACACATCCTGTATACAGCCAGTACTACCTCAGCCCCGCTACTACCAGACACATCCTGTATACAGCCAGTACTACCTCAGCCCGGCTACTACCAGACACATCCTATATACAGCTAGTACTACCTCAGCCCGGCTACTACCAGACACACCCTGTATACAGCCAGTACTACCTCAGCCCAGCTACTACCAGACACATCCTGTATACAGCCAGTACTACCTCAGCCCGGCTACTACCAGACACACCCTGTATACAGCCAGTACTACCTCAGCCAAGCTACTACCAGACACATCCTGTGTACAGCCAGTACTACCTCAGCCCAGCTATTACCAGACACATCCTATATACAGCCAGTACTACCTCAGCCACGTTACTACCAGACACATCCTGTATACAGCCAGTACTACCTCAGCCCAGCTACTACCAGACACATCCTGTATACAGCCAGTACTACCTCAGCCCTGCTACTACCAGACACATCCTCTATACAGCCAGTACTACCTCAGCCCAGCTACTACCAGACACATCCTGTATAAAGCCAGTACTACCTCACACCAGCTACTACCAGACACATCCTGTATACAGCCAGTACTACCTCAGCCCTGCTACTACCAGACACATCCTGTATACAGCCAGTACTACCTCAGCCCAACTACTACCAGACACATCCTGTATACAGCCAGTGCTACCAGACACATCCTGTATACAGCCAGTACTACCTCAGCCCATCTACTACCAGACACATCCTGTATACAGCCAGTACTACCTCAGCCCGGCTACTACCAGACACATCCTGTATACAGCCAGTACTACCTCAGCCCAGCTACTACCAGACACATCCTGTATACAGCCAGTACTACCTCAGCCCGGCTACTACCAGACACATCCTGTATACAGCCAGTACTACCTCAGCCAGCTACTACCAGACACATCCTGTATACAGCCAGTACTACCTCAGCCTAGCTACTACCAGACACATCCTGTATACAGCCAGTACTACCTCAGCCCGGCTACTTACAGACACATCCTGTATACAGCCAGTACTACCTCAGCCTAGCTACTACCAGACACATCCTGTATACAGCCAGTACTACCTCAGCCCTGCTACTACCAGACACATCCTCTATACAGCCAGTACTACCTCAGCCCTGCTACTACCAGACACATCCTGTATACAGCCATTACTACCTCAGCCCAGCTACTACCAGACACATCCTGTATACAGCCAGTACTACCTCATCACATCTACTACCAGACACATCCTGTATAGAGCCAGTACTACCTCAGCCCAGCTACTACCAGACACATCCTGTATACAGCCAGTACTACCTCAGCCCGGCTACTACCAGACACATCCTGTATACAGCCAGTACTACCAGACACATCCTGTATACAGCCAGTACTACCAGACACATCCTGTATACAGCCAGTACTACCTCAGCCCAGCTACTACCAGACACATCCTGTATACAGCCAGTACTACCTCAGCCCGGCTACTACCAGACACATCCTGTATAAAGCCAGTACTACCTCAGCCCAGCTACTACCAGACACATCCTGTATACAGCCAGTACTACCAGACACATCCTGTATACAGCCAGTACTACCTCAGCCCGGCTACTACCAGACACATCCTGTATACAGCCAGTACTACCTCAGCCCTTCTACTACCAGACACATCCTGTATAAAGCCAGTACTACCTCAGCCCGGCTACTACCAGACACATCCTGTATACAGCCAGTACTACCTCAGCCCAGCTACTACCAGACACATCCTGTATACAGCCAGTACTACCTCAGCCCCGCTACTAACAGACACATCCTATATACAGCCAGTACTACCTCAGCCCGGCTAATAACAGACACATCCTGTATACAGCCAGTACTACCTCAGCCCGGCTACTACCAGACACACCCTGTATACAGCCAGTACTACCTCAGCCCGGCTACTACCAGACGCATCCTGTATACAGCCAGTACTACTTCAGCCCGGCTACTATCAGACACATCCTATATACAGCCAGTACTACCTCAGCCCGGCTAATAACAGACACATCCTGTATACAGCCAGTACTACCTCAGCCCGGCTACTACCAGACACACCCTGTATACAGCCAGTACTACCTCAACCCGGCTACTACCAGACACATCCTGTATACAGCCAGTACTACCTCAGCCTGGATACTACCAGACACATCCTGTATACAGCCAGTACTACCTCAACCCGGCTACTACCAGACACATCCTGTATACAGCCAGTACTACCTCAGCCCAGCTACTACCAGACACACGCTGTATACAGCCAGTACTACCAGACACATCCTGTATACAGCCAGTACTACCTCAGCCCAGCTACTACCAGACACATCCTGTATACAGCCAGTACTACCTCAACCCGGCTACTACCAGACAAATCCTGTATACAGCCAGTACAACCTTTGCCCGGCTACTACCAGACACATCGTTTATACAGCCAGTACTACCTCAGCCCAGCTACTACCAGACACATCCTGTATACAGCCAGTACTACCTCAACCCGGCTACTACCAGACACATCCTGTATACAGCCAGTACTACCTCAGCTCAGCTACTACCAGACACATCCTGTATACAGCCAGTACTACCTCAGCTCAGCTACTACCAGTCACATCCTGTATACAGCCAGTACTACAGGACACATCCTGTATACAATCAGTTCTACCAGACACATCCTGTATACAGCCAGTACTACCAGACACTTCCTGTATACCGCTAGTACTACCTCAGCCCAGCTACTACCAGACACACCCTATATACAGCCAGTACAACCAGACACACCCTGTATACAGCCAGTACTACCTCAGCCCGGCTACTACCAGACACATCCTGTATAAAGCCAGTACTACCTCAGCCCGTCTACTACCAGACACATCCTGTATACAGCCAGTAGTACCAGACACATCCTGTATACAGCCAGTACTACTTCAGCCCGGCTACTACCAGACACATCCTGTATACAGCCAGTACTACCTCAGCCCGGCTACTACCAGACACATCCTGTATACAGCCAGTACTACCTCAACCCGGCTACTACCAGACACATCCTCTATACAGCCAGTACTACCTCAGCCCGGCTACTACCAGACACATCCTGTATACAGCCAGTACTACCTCAGCCCGGCTACTACCAGACACATCCTGTATACAGCCAGTACTACCTCAACCCGGCTATTACCAGACACATCCTCTATACAGCCAGTACTACCTCAGGCCGGCTACTACCAGACACATCCTGTATACAGCCAGTACTACCTCATCCCAGCTACTACCAGACACATCCTGTATACAGCCAGTACTACCTCAGCCCAGCTACTACCAGACACATCCTGTATACAGCCAGTACTACTTCAGCCTGGCTACTACCAGACATATCCTGTATACAGCCAGTACTACCTCAGCCTGGCTACTACCAGACACATCCTGTATAGAGCCAGTACTACCTCAGCCCGGCGACTACCAGACACATCCTGTATACAGCCAGTACTACCTCATCCCAGCTACTACCAGACACATCCTGTATACAGCCAGTACTACCGCAGCCCGGCTACTACCAGACACATCCTGTATACAGCCAGTACTACCAGACACATCCTGTATACAGCCAGTACTACCTCAGCCAAGCTACTACCAGACACAACCTGTATACAGCCAGTACTACCTCAGCCCCGCTACTACCAGACATATCCTGTATACAGCCAGTACTACCTCAGCCTGGCTACTACCAGACACATCCTGTATACAGCCAGTACTACCTCAGCCCAGCTACTACCAGACACATCCTATATACAGCCAGTACTACCTCAGCCCGGCTACTACCAGACACATCCTGTATACAGCCAGTACTACCTCCGCCCGGCTACTACCAAACACATCCTGTATACAGCCAGTACTACCTCCGCCCAGCTACTACCAGACACATCCTGTATACAGCCAGTAGTACCAGACACATCCTGTATACAGCCAGTACTACTTCAGCCCGGCTACTACCAGACACATCCTGTATACAGCCAGTACTACTTCAGCCCGGCTACTACCAGACACCTCCTGTATACAGCCAGTACCACCTCAGCCCGGCTACTACCAGACACATCCTGTATACAGCCAGTACTACCTCAACCCGGCTACTACCAGACACATCCTCTATACAGCCAGTACTACCTCAGCCCGGCTACTACCAGACACATCCTGTATACAGCCAGTACTACCTCAACCCGGCTACTACCATACACATCCTCTTTACAGCCAGTACTACCTCAGGCCGGCTACTACCAGACACATCCTGTATACAGCCAGTACTACCTCATCCCAGCTACTACCAGACACATCCTGTATACAGCCAGTACTACCTCAGCCCAGCTAATACCAGACACATCCTGTATACAGCCAGTACTACTTCAGCCCGGCTACTACCAGACATATCCTGTATACAGCCAGTACTACCTAAGCCCAGCTACTACCAGACACATCCTGTATACAGCCAGTACTACCTCAGCCCAGCTACTACCAGACACATCCTGTATACAGCCAGTACTACCTCAGCCCGGCTACTACCAGACACATCCTGTATACAGCCAGTACTACCTCAGCCCGGCTACTACCAGACACATCCTGTATAGAGCCAGTACTACCTCAGCCCGGCTACTACCAGACACATCCTGTATACAGCCAGTACTACCTCAGCCCAGCTACTACCAGACACATCCTGTATACAACCAGTACTACCGCAGCCCGGCTACTACCAGACACATCCTGTATATAGCCAGTACTACCTCAGCCCGGCTACTACCAGACACATCCTGTATACAGCCAGTACTACCTCAGCCCAGCTACTACCAGACACATCCTGTATACAACCAGTACTACCGCAGCCCGGCTACTACCAGACACATCCTGTATACAGCCAGTACTAACAGACACATCCTGTATACAGCCAGTACTACCTCAGCCCAGCTACTACCAGACACATCCTGTATACAGCCAGTACTACCTCAGCCCCGCTACTACCAGACATATCCTGTATACAGCCAGTACTACCTCAGCCCAGCTACTACCAGACACATCCTGTATACAGCCAGTACTACCTCAGCCCCGCTACTACCAGACATATCCTGTATACAGCCAGTACTACCCCCTCCCTGCTACTACTAAACACATCCTGTATACAGCCAGTACTACCCCCTCCCTGCTACTACCAGACACATCCTGTATACAGCCAGTACTACCTCAGCCCAGCTACTACCAGACACATCCGGTATAAAGCCAGTACTAACTCAGCCCGGCTACTACCAGACACATCCTATATACAGCCAGTACTACCTCAGCCCGGCTACTGCCAGACACATCCTGTATACAGCCAGTACCACCTCAGCCTGGCTACTACCAGACACATCCTGTATACAGCCAGTACCACCTAAGCCTGGCTACTACTAGACAAATCCTGTATACAGCCAGTACTACCTCAGCCCGGCTACTACCAGACACATCCTGTATACAGCCAGTACTACCTCAGCCCAGCTTCTACCAGACACATCCTGTATACAGCCAGTACTACCTCAGCCCGGCTACTACCAGACACATCCTGTATACAGCGAGTACTACCTCAGCCAAGCTACTACCAGACACATCCTGTATACAGCCAGTACTACCTCAGCCCAGCTATTACCAGACACATCCTATATACAGCCAGTACTACCTCAGCCCAGCTACTACCAGACACATCCTGTATACAGCCAATACTACCTCAGCCCAGCTACTACCAGACACATCCTGTATACAGCCAGTACTACCTCAGCCCCGCTACTACCAGACACATCCTGTATACAGCCAGTACTACCTCAGCCCGGCTACTACCAGACACATCCTGTATACAGCCAGTACTACCTCAGCCCAGCTTCTACCAGACACATCCTGTATACAGCGAGTACTACCTCAGCCAAGCTACTACCAGACACATCCTGTATACAGCCAGTACTACCTCAGCCCAGCTATTACCAGACACATCCTATATACAGCCAGTACTACCTCAGCCCAGCTACTACCAGACACATCCTGTATACAGCCAATACTACCTCAGCCCAGCTACTACCAGACACATCCTGTATACAGCCAGTACTACCTCAGCCCAGCTATTACCAGACACATCCTGTATACAGCCAGTACTACCTCAGCCCGGCTACTACCAGACACATCCTGTATAAAGCCAGCACTACCTCAGCCCTGCTACTACCAGACACATCCTGTATACAGCCAGTACTACCTCAGCCCGGCTACTACCAGACACATCCTGTATACAGCCAGTACTACCTCAGCCCGGTTACTACCAGACACATCCTGTATACAGCCAGTACTACCTCAGCCCAGCTACTACCAGACACATCCTGTATACAGCCAGTGCTACCTCAGCCCAGCTACTACCAGACACATCCTGTATACAGCCAGTACTACCTCAGCTCAGCTACTACCAGACACCTCCTGTATACAGCAAGTACTACCTCAGCCCGGCTACTAACAGACACATCCTGTATACAGCCAGTACTACCTCAGCCCGGCTACTACCAGACACATCCTGTATACAGCCAATACTACCTCAGCCCAGCTATTACCAGACACATCCTGTATACAGCCAGTACTACCTCAGCCCGGCTACTACCAGACACATCCTGTATACAGCCAGTACTACCTCATCCCATCTACTACCAGACACATCCTGTATACAGCCAGTACTACCTCAGCCCAGCTACTACCAGACACATCCTGTATACAGCCAGTACTACCTCAGCCCGGCTACTACCAGACACATCCTGTATATAGCCAGTACTACCTCAGCCCGGCTACTACCAGACACATCCTGTATACAGCCAGTACTACCTCAGCCCAGCTACTACCAGACACATCCTGTATACAGCCAGTACTACCCCAGCCCGGCTACTACCAGACACATCCTGTATACAGCCAGTACTACCTCAGCTCAACTACTACCAGACACATCCTGTATACAGCCAGCACTACCTCAGCCCAGCTACTACCAAACACATCCTGTATACAGCCAGTACTACCTCAGCCCAGCTACTACCAGACACACCCTGTATACAGCCAGTACTACCTCAGCCCCGCTACTAACAGAAACATCCTACATACAGCCAGTACTACCTCAGCCCAGATACTACCAGGCACATCCTGTATACAGCCAGTACTACCTCAGCCCAGCTACTACCAGGCACATCCTGTATACAGCCAGTACTACCTCAGCCCGGCAAATACCAGACACATCCTGTATACTGCCAGTACTACCTCAGTCCGGCTACTACCAGACACATCCTGTATACAGCCAGTATTACCTCAGCCCAGCTACTACCAGACACATCCTGTATACAGCCAGTACTACCTCAGCCCAGCTACTACCAGACACATCCTGTATACAGCCAGTACTACCTTAGCCCGGCTAATAACAGACACATGCTGTATACAGCCAGTACTACCTAATGCCCGGCTAATACCAGACACATTCTGTATACAGCCAATACTACCTCAGCCCAGCTACTACCAGACACATCCTGTATACAGCCAGTACTACCTCAGCCCAGCTACTACCAGAGATATCCTGTATACAGCCAGTACTACCTCAGCCCGGCTACTACCAGACACATCCTGTATACAGCCAGTACTACCTCAGCCCAGCTACTACCAGACACATCCTGTATACAGCCAGTACTACCTCAGCCCAGCTACTACCAGACACATCCTGTATATAGCCAGTACTACCGCAGCCCCGCTACTACCAGACACATCCTGTATACAGCCAGTACTACCTCAGCCCGGCTACTACCAGACACACCCTGTATACAGCCAGTACTACCTCAGCCCGGCTACTACCAGACACATCCTGTATACAGCCAGTACTACTTCAGCCCGGCTACCAACAGACAAATCCTATATACAGCCAGTACTACCTCAGCCCGGCTACTACCAGACACATCCTGTATACAGCCAGTACTACTTCAGCCCGGCTACCAACAGACAAATCCTATATACAGCCAGTACTACTTCATCCCAGCTACTACCAGACACATCGGGGGTCATTTACTAAGGGCCCGATTCGCGTTTTCCCGACGTGTTACCCGAATATTTCCGATTTGCGCCGATTGTACCTGAATTGCCCCGGGATTGTGGAGCACGCGATCGGATTGTGGCGCATCGGCGCCGGCATGCGCGCGACAGAAATCGGGGGGCGTGGCCGAACGAAAACCCGACGTATTCGGAAAGCCCGCCGCATTTAAAAACCGAAAAAGTGTCGCTTGGGGAGCGCTTACCTTCACCTGGTCCGAGGTGGTGCATTCCGGCGCGATGAGATGACTTTCAGCGCAGCAGCGCCACCTGGTGGACGGCGGAAGAACTACACTCATAAATCCCGGCCCGACCCGAATCCAGAGCAGAGAACGAGCCGCTGGATCGCGACTGGACCGGGTAAGTAAATGTGCCCCATCCTGTATACAGCCAGTACTACCTCAACCCGGCTACTACCAGACACATCCTGTATACAGCCAGTACTACCTCAACCCGGCTACTACCAGACACATCCTGTATACAGCCAGTACTACCTCAGCCCAGCTACTACCAGACACACGCTGTATACAGCCAGTACTAACAGACACATCCTGTATACAGCCAGTACTACCTCAGCCCAGCTACTACCAGACACATCCTGTACACAGCCAGTACTACCTCAGCCCAGCTACTGCCAGACACATCCTGTATACAGCCAGTACTACCTCATCCCAGCTACTACCAGACACATCCTGTATACAGCCAGTACTACCAGACACATCCTGTATACAGCCAGTACTACCTCAGCCCAGCTACTACCAGACACATCCTGTATACAGCCAGTACTACCTCAGCCCAGCTACTACCAGACACATCCTGTATACAGCCAGTACTACCTCAGCCCAGCTACTACCAGACACATCCTGTATACAGCCAGTACTACCTCAGCCCAGCTACTGCCAGACACATCCTGTATAGAGCCAGTACTACCTCAGGCCAGCTACTACCAGACACATCCTGTATACAGCCAGTACTACCTCAGCCCAGCTACTACCAGACACATCCCGTATACAGCCAGTACTACCTCAGGCCAGCTACTACCAGACACATCCTGTATACAGCCAGTACTATCTCAGCCCGGCTACTACCAGACACATCCTGTATACAGCCAGTACTACCTCAGCCTGGCTACTACCAGACACATACTGTATACAGCCAGTACTACCAGACACATCCTGTATACCGCCAGTACTACCTCAGCTCAGCTACTACCAGACACATCCTGTATACAGCCAGTACTACCAGACACATCCTGTATACCGCCAGTACTACCTCAGCCCAGCTACTACCAGACACACCCTGTATACAGTCAGTTCTACCAGACACATCCTGTATACAGCCAGTACTACCAGACACATCCTGTATACCGCCAGTACTACCTCAGCCCAGCTACTACCAGACACACCCTGTATACAGCCAGTACTACCAGACACACCCTGTATACAGCCAGTACTACCTCAGCCCGGCTACTACCAGACACATCCTGTATACAGCCAGTACTACCTCAGCCCGTCTACTACCAGACACATCCTGTATACAGCCAGTAGTACCTCAGCCCAGCTACTACCAGACACATCCTGTATACATCCAGTATTACCTCAGCCCAGCTACTACCAGACACATCCTGTATACAGCCAGTACTACTTCAGCCCGGCTACTACCAGACACATCCTGTATACAGCCAGTACTACCTCAGCCCGGCTACTACCAGACACATCCTGTATACAGCCAGTACTACCTCAGCCCAGCTACTACCAGACACATCCTGTATACAGCCAGTACTACCTCAGCCCAGGTACTACCAGACACATCCTGTATACAGCCAGTACTACCAGACACATCCTGTATACAGCCAGTACTACCAGACACATCCTGTATACAGCCAGTACAACCTCAGCCCAGCTACTACCAGACACATCCTGTATACAGCCAGTACTACCAGACACATCCTATATACAACCAGTACTACCTCAGCCCAGCTACTGCCAGACACATCCTGTATACAGCCAGTACTTCAAGACACATCCTGTATACAGCCAGTACTACCTCAGCCCGGCTACTACCAGACACACCCTGTATACAGCCAGTACTACCTCAGCCCGGTATCTATCAGACACATCCTGTATACCGCCAGTACTACCTCATCCCAGCTACTACCAGACACATCCTGTATACAGCCAGTACTACCTCAGCCCAGCTACTACCAGACACATCCTGTATACAGCCAGTACTACCTCATCCCAGCTGCTGCCAGACACATCCTGTATACCGCCAGTACTACCTCATCCCAGCTGCTGCCAGACACATCCTGTATACAGCCAGTACTACCTCAGCCCGAGCTACTACCAGACACATCCTGTATACAGCCAGTACTACCTCAGCCCGGCTACTACCAGACACATCCTGTATACAGCCAGTACTACCTCAGCCCAGCTACTACCAGACACATCCTGTATACAGCCAGTACTACCTCAGCCCAGCTACTACCAGACATATCCTGTATACAGCCAGTACTACATCAGCCCAGCTACTACCAGACACATCCTGTATACAGCCAGTACTACCTCAGCCCAGCTACTACCAGACACATCCTGTATACAGCCAGTACTACCTCAGCCCAACTACAACCAGACACATCCTGTATACAGCCAGTACTACCTCAGCCCTGCTACTACCAGACACATCCTGTATACAGCCAGTACTACCTCAGCCCGGCTACTACCAGACACATCCTGTATACAGCCAGTACTACCTCAGCCCAGCTACTACCAGACACATTCTGTATACAGCCAGTACTACCTCAGCCCGGCTACTACCAGACACATCCTGTATACAGCCAGTACTACATCAGCCCAGCTACTACCAGACACATCCTGCATACAGCCAGTACTACCTAAGCCCGGCTACTACCAGACACATCCTGTATACAGCCAGTACTACCTCAGCCCAGATACTACCAGACACATCCTGTATACAGCCAGTACTACCTCAGCCCGGCTACTACCAGACACATCCTGTATACAGCTAGTACTACCTCAGCCCTGCTACTACCAGACACATCCTGTATACAGCCAGTACTACCTCAGCCCAGCTACTACCAGACACATCCTGTATACAGCCAGTACCTCCTCAGCTCGGCTACTACCAGACACCTCCTGTATACAGCCAGTACTACCACAGCCCGGCTACTACCAGACACATCCTGTATACAGCCAGTACTACCTCAGCCCGGCTACTACCAGACACATCCTGTATACAGCCAGTACTATCTCAGCCCAGCTACTACCAGACACATCCTGTATACAGCCAGTACTACCTCAGCCTGACTACTACCAGAAACATCCTGTATACAGCCAGTACTACCTCAGCCCGGCTACTACCAGACACATCCCGTATACAGCCTGTACTACCTCAGCCTGGCTACTACCAGACACATCCTGTATACATCCAGTACTGACTCAGCCCAACTACTACCAGACACATCCTGTATACAGCCAGTACTACCTCAGCCCAGCTACTACCAGACACATCCTTTATACAGCCAGTACTACCTCAGCCCAGCTACTACCAGACACACCCTGTATACAGCCAGTACTACCTCAGCCCAGCTACTACCAGACACATCCTATATACAGCCAGTACTACCTCAGCCCGGCTACTACCAGACACATCCTGTATACAGCCAGTACTACCTCAGCCCAGCTACTACCAGACACATCCTGTATACAGCCAGTACTACCTCAGCCCGGCTACTACCAGACATGTCCTGTATACAGCCAGTACTACCTCAGCCCAGCTACTACCAGACACATCCTGTATACAGCCAGTACTACCTCAGTCCAGCTATTACCAGACACATCCTGTATACAGCCAGTACTACCTCAGCCCGGCTACTACCAGACACATCCTGCATACAGCCAGTACTGCCTCAGCCCAGCTACTACCAGACACATCCTGTATACAGCCAGTACTACCTCAGCCCGACTACTACCAGACACATCCTGTATACAGCCAGTACTACCTCAGCCCAGCTACTACCAGACACATCCTATATACAGCCAGTACTACCTCAGCCCGGCTACTACCAGACACATCCTGTATACAGCCAGTACTACCTCAGCCCGGCTACTACCAGACACATCCTGTATATAGCCAGTACTACCTCAGCCCGGCTACTACCAGACACATCCTGTATACAGCCAGTACTACCTCAGCCCGGCTACTACCAGACACCTCCTGTATACAGTCAGTACTACCTCAGCCCGGATACTACCAGATACATCCTGTATACAGCCAGTACTACCTCAGCCCGGCTACTACCAGACACATCCTGTATACAGCCAGTGCTACCTCAGCCCGGCTACTACCAGACACATCCTATATACAGCCAGTACTACCTCAGCCCAGCTACTACCAGACACATCCTGTATACAGCCAGTACTACCTCAGACCAGCTACTGCCAGACACATCCTGTATACAGCCAGTACTACCAGACACATCCTGTATACAGCCAGTACTACCTCAGCCCAGCTACTACCAGACACATCCTGTATACAGCCAGTACTACCTCAGCCCGGCTACTACCAGACACATTCTGTATACAGCCAGTACTACCTCAGCCCGGCCACTACCAGACACATCCTGTATACAGCCAGTACTACCTCAGCCCGGCTACTATCAGACACATCCTGTATACCGCCAGTACTACCTCAGCCCGGCTACTACCAGACACATCCTGTATACAGCCAGTACTACCTCAGCCCGGCTACTACCAGACACATCCTGTATACAGCCAGTACTACCTCAGCCCAGCTACTACCAGAAACATCCTGTATACAGCCAGTACTACCTCAGCCCAGCTACTACCAGACACATCCTGTATACAGCCAGTACTACCTCAGCCCGGCTACTACCAGACACATCCTGTATACAGCCAGTACTACCTCAGCCCAGCTACTACCAGACACATCCTGTATACATCCAGTACTACCTCAGCCCAGCTACTACCAGACACATCCTGTATACAGCCAGTAGTACCTCAGTCCAGCTATTACCAGACACATCCTGTATACAGCCAGTACTACCTCAGCCCAGCTACTACCAGACACATCCTGTATACAGCCAGTACTACCTCAGCCCAGCTACTACCAGACACATCCTGTATACATCCAGTACTACCAGACACATCCTGTATACAGCTAGTACTACCTCAACCCGGCTACTACCAGACACATCATGTATAGAGCCAGTACTACCTCTGGCCAGCTACTACCAGACACATCCAGTATACAGCCAGTACTACCTCAGCCCAGCTACTACCAGACACATCCTGTATACAGCCAGTACTACCTCAGCCCAGCTACTACCAGACACATCCTGTATACAGCAAGTACTACCTCAGCCCGGCTACTAACAGACACATCCTGTATACAGCCAGTACTACCAGACACATCCTATATACAACCAGTACTACTTCAGCCCAGCTACTACCAGACACATCCTGTATACAGCCAGTACTACCTCAGCCCAGCTACTACCAGACACATCCTGTATACAGCCAGTACCACCAGACACATCCTGTATACAGCCAGAACTACCACAGCCCAGCTACTACCAGACACATCCTGTATACAGCCAGTACTACCTCAGCCCAGCTACTACCAGACACATCCTGTATACAGCCAGTACTACCTCAGCCCAGCTACTACCAGACACATCCTGTATACAGCCAGTACTACCTCAGCCCGGCTACTACCAGACACATCCTGTATACAGCCAGTACTACCAGACACATCCTGTATACAGCCAGTACTACCAGACACATCCTGTATACAGCCAGTACAACCTCAGCCCAGCTACTACCAGACACATCCTGTATACAGCCAGTACTACCAGACACATCAAATATACAACCAGTACTACCTCAGCCCAGCTACTACCAGACACATCCTGTATACAGCCAGTACTACCTCAGCCCAGCTACTACCAGACACATCCTGTATACATCCAGTACTACCTCAGCCCGGCTACTACCAGACACATCCTGTATACAGCCAGTACTACCTCAGCCCTGCTACTACCAGACACATCCTGTATACAGCCAGTACTACCTCAGCCCAGCTATACCAGACACATCCTGTATACAGCCAGTACTACCACAGCCCAGCTACTACCAGACACATCCTGTATACAACCAGTACTACCTCAGCCCGGCTACTACCAGACACATCCTGTATACAGCCAGTACTACCTCAGCCCAGCTACTACCAGACACATCCTGTATACAGCCAATACTACCTCAGCCCAACTACTACCAGACACATCCTGTATACAGCCAATACTACCTCAGCCCAGCTACTACCAGACACATCCTGTATACAGCCAGTACTACCTCAGCCCAGCTACTACCAGACACATCCTGTATACATCCAGTACTACCTCAGCCCGGCTACTACCAGACACATCCTGTATACAGCCAGTACTACCTCAGCCCGGCTACTACCAGACACATCCTGTATACAGCCAGTACTACCTAAACCCGGCTACTACCAGACACATCCTGTATACAGCCAGTACTACCTCAGCCCGTCTACTACCAGACACATCCTGTATACAGCCAGTAGTACCTCAGCCCAGCTACTACCAGACACATCCTGTATACAGCCAGTACTACCTAAGCCCAGCTACTACCAGACACATCCTGTATACAGCCAGTACTACCTCAGCCCAGCTACTACCAGACACATCCTGTATACAGCCAGTACTACCTCAGCCCGGCTACTACCAGACACATCCTGTATACATCCAGTACTACCTCAGCCCAGCTACTACCAGACACATCCTGTATACAGCCAGTACTACCTCAGTCCAGCTATTACCAGACACATCCTGTTTACAGCCAGTACTACCTCAGCCCAGCTACTACCAGACACATCCTGTATACATCCAGTACTACCAGACACATCCTGTATACAGCCAGTACTACCTCAGCCCAGCTACTACCAGACACATCCTGTATACAGCCAGTACTACCTCAGTCCAGCTATTACCAGACACATCCTGTTTACAGCCAGTACTACCTCAGCCCAGCTACTACCAGACACATCCTGTATACATCCAGTACTACCAGACACATCCTGTATACAGCCAGTACTACCTCAGCCCAGCTACTACCAGACACATCCTGTATACAGCCAGTACTACCTCAGCCCGGCTACTACCAGACACATCCTGTATACATCCAGTACTACCTCAGCCCAGCTACTACCAGACACATCCTGTATACAGCCAGTACTACCTCAGTCCAGCTATTACCAGACACATCCTGTATACAGCCAGTACTACCTCAGCCCAGCTACTACCAGACACATCCTGTATACATCCAGTACTACCTCAGCCCAGCTACTACCAGACACATCCTGTATACAGCCAGTACTACCTCAGTCCAGCTATTACCAGACACATCCTGTTTACAGCCAGTACTACCTCCGCCCAGCTACTACCAGACACATCCTGTATACATCCAGTACTACCAGACACATCCTGTATACAGCCAGTACTACCTCAGCCCGGCTACTACCAGACATGTCCTGTATACAGCCAGTACTACCCCCTCCCTGCTACTACTAGACACATCCTGTTTACAGCTAGTACTACCTCAACCCGGCTACTACCAGACACATCATGTATAGAGCCAGTACTACCTCAGGCCAGCTACTACCAGACACATCCAGTATACAGCCAGTACTATCTCAGCCCGGCTACTACCAGACACATCCTGTATATAGCCAGTACTACCTCAGCCCAGCTACTACCAGACACATCCTGTATACAGCCAGTACTACCTCAGCCCGGCTACTACCAGACACATCCTGTATACAGCCAGTACTACCTCAGCCCAGCTACTACCAGACACATCCTGTATACAGCCAGTACTACCTCAGCCCAGCTACTACCAGACACATCCAGTATACAGCCAGTACTATCTCAGCCCGGCTACTACCAGACACATCCTGTATATAGCCAGTACTACCTCAGCCCAGCTACTACCAGACACATCCTGTATACAGCCAGTACTACCTCAGCCCGGCTACTACCAGACACATCCTGTATACAGCCAGTACTACCTCAGCCCGGCTACTACCAGACACATCCTGTATACAGCCAGTACTACCTCAGCCCAGCTACTACCAGACACATCCTGTATACAGCCAGTACTACCTCAGCCCAGCTACTACTAGACACATCCTGTTTACAGCTAGTACTACCTCAACCCGGCTACTACCAGACACATCATGTATAGAGCCAGTACTACCTCAGCCCGGCTACTACCAGACACATCCTGTATACAGCCAGTATTACCTCAGCCCGACTAGTACCAGACACATCCAGTATACAGCCAGTACTACCTCAGGCCAGCTACTACCAGACACATCCTGTATACAGCCAGTACTACCTCAGCCCGGCTACTACCAGACACATCCTGTATATAGCCAGTACTACCTCAGCCCAGCTACTACCAGACACATCCTGTATACAGCCAGTACTACCTCAGCCCGGCTACTACCAGACACATCCTGTATACAGCCAGTACTACCAGACACATCCTGTATACAGCCAGTACTACCAGACACATCCTGTATACAGCCAGTACAACCTCAGCCCAGCTACTACCAGACACATCCTGTATACAGCCAGTACTACCAGACACATCCTATATACAACCAGTACTACCTCAGCCCAGCTACTACCAGACACATTCTGTATACAGCCAGTACTACCTCAGCCCAGCTACTACCAGACACATCCTGTATACAGCCAGTACCACCAGACACATCCTGTATACAGCAAGTACTACCACAGCCCAGCTACTACCAGACAGATCCTGTATACAGCCAGTACTACCTCAGCCCAGCTACTACCAGACACATCCTGTATACAGCCAGTACTACCTCAGCCCGGCTACTACCAGACACATCCTGTATACAGCCAGTACTACCTCAGCCCGGCTACTACCAGAAACATCCTGTATACAGCCAGTACTACCTCAGCCCGGCTACTACCAGACACATCCTGTATACAGCCAGTACTACCTCAGCCCGGCTACTACCAGACACATCCTGTATACAGCCAGTACTACCTCAGCCCAGCTACTACCAGACACATCCTGTATACAGCCAATACTACCTCAGCCCAACTACTACCAGACACATCCTGTATACAGCCAATACTACCTCAGCCCAGCTACTACCAGACACATCCTGTATACAGCCAGTACTACCTCAGCCCAGCTACTACCAGACACATCCTGTATACAGCCAGTACTACCTCAGCCCAGCTACTACCAGACACATCCTGTATACAGCCAGTACTACCTCAGCCCAGCTACTACCAGACACATCCTGTATACAGCCAGTACTACCTCAGCCCAGCTACTACCAGACACATCCTGTATACATCCAGTACTACCTCAGCCCAGCTACTACCAGACACATCCTGTATACAGCCAGTACTACCTCAGTCCAGCTATTACCAGACACATCCTGTATACAGCCAGTACTACCTCAGCCCAGCTACTACCAGACACATCCTGTATACAGCCAGTACTATCTCAGCCCGGCTACTACCAGACACATCCTGTATACAGCCAGTACTACCTCAGCCCAGCTACTACCAGACACATCCTGTATACATCCAGTACTACCAGACACATCCTGTATACAGCCAGTACTACCTCAGCCCGGCTACTACCAGACATATCCTGTATACAGCCAGTACTACCCCCTCCCTGCTACTACTAGACACATCCTGTTTACAGCTAGTACTACCTCAACCCGGCTACTACCAGACACATCCTGTATACAGCCAGTATTACCTCAGCCCAGCTACTACCAGACACATCCTGTATACAGCCAGTACTACCTCAGCCCAGCTACTACCAGACACATCCTGTATACAGCCAGTACTACCTCAGCCCAGCTACTACCAGACACATCCTGTATACAGCCAGTACTACCTCAGCCCGGCTACTACCAGACACATCCTGTATACAGCCAGTACTACCAGACACATCCTGTATACAGCCAGTACTACCAGACACATCCTGTATACAGCCAGTACAACCTCAGCCCAGCTACTACCAGACACATCCTGTATACAGCCAGTACTACCAGACACATCCTATATACAACCAGTACTACCTCAGCCCAGCTACTACCAGACACATCCTGTATACAGCCAGTACTACCTCAGCCCAGCTACTACCAGACACAACCTGTATACAGCCAGTACCACCAGACACATCCTGTATACAGCCAGTACTACCACAGCCCAGCTACTACCAGACACATCCTGTATACAGCCAGTACTACCTCAGCCCAGCTACTACCAGACACATCCTGTATACAGCCAGTACTACCTCAGCCCGGCTACTACCAGACACATCCTGTATACAGCCAGTACTACCAGACACATCCTGTATACAGCCAGTACTACCAGACACATCCTGTATACAGCCAGTACAACCTCAGCCCAGCTACTACCAGACACATCCTGTATACAGCCAGTACTACCAGACACATCCTATATACAACCAGTACTACCTCAGCCCAGCTACTACCAGACACATCCTGTATACAGCCAGTACTACCTCAGCCCAGCTACTACCAGACACATCCTGTATACAGCCAGTACTACCTCAGCTCAGCTACTACCAGACACATCCTGTATACAGCCAGTACCACCAGACACATCCTGTATACAGCCAGTACTACCACAGCCCAGCTACTACCAGACACATCCTGTATACAGCCAGTACTACCTCAGCCCGGCTACTACCAGACACATCCTGTATACAGCCAGTACTACCTCAGCCCAGCTACTACCAGACACATCCTGTATACAGCCAGTACTACCTCAGCCCGGCTACTACCAGACACATCCTGTATACAGCCAGTACTACCTCCACCCGGCTACTACCAGACACATCCTGTATACAGCCAGTACTACCTCAGCCCAGCTACTACCAGACACATCCTGTATACAGCCAATACTACCTCAGCCCAACTACTACCAGACACATCCTGTATACAGCCAGTACTACCTCAGCCCAGCTACTACCAGACACATCCTGTATACAGCCAGTACTACCTCAGCCCAGCTACTACCAGAGATATCCTGTATACAGCCAGTACTACCTCAGCCCGGCTACTACCAGACACATCCTGTATACAGCCAGTACTACCTCAGCCCAGCTACTACCAGACACATCCTGTATACAGCCAGTACTACCTCAGCCCAGCTACTACCAGACACATCCTATATACAGCCAGTACTACCTCAGCCCAGCTACTACCAGATACATCCTGTATACAGCCAGTACTACCTCAGCCCGGCTACTACCAGACACATCCTGTATACAGCCAGTACTACCTCAGCCCAGCTACTACCAGACACATCCTGTATACAGCCAGTACTACCTCAGCCCCGCTACTACCAGACACATCCCGTATACAGCCATTACTACCAGATACATCCCATATGCAGCCAGTACTACCAGACACACATTTTTCCCACATTTACTTACAGTTCAGATTGAGTTTGAGCTCATTGCTGGTCTCCGTGTTCAGCAGGTTGGTGGCTGTACAGGTGAAGGGTCCGGTGTCCCCCCTGGAGACGGGGCTGATGGTGAGATTGGAGCTCGGAGGAGAATCACTCTGGGTGATGGAATATGGAGGGTTGGAGGACACTGAGGATCCATTCAGGCTCCAGGAGAAGGTGACGGCTGAACCCTGAGCGGAGCAATAGAGAGACACCGAGTCCTGTCCTGCCCAGAGCGCGGCCGATGTGTTACTGGTCAGATTAACGTCTGAGACTTTAACTGTGAACAAATAAAGATGCAGAGAAATCTGTGATATTTCAGAGGTAGAATCCGATATTCACTAAATCTATTGGGATAATTATAATATGCAACATAATGAAGAGTCAGAAAATCTACAGGGACGTTAGAGCTTTACATGCACTGAACCAGATCATAGAGGCCCTTAGACTCCTCTCCATTCCTGAGTCTCTACTTTCTCTTTGTGCCACCATCTTGTTTCCTTTTATATGGAAACTATTGTTGCTACAGATACATGAGCAAAGAGAAAAATGGTAAAATGGTTACACGTTCGGCTCCCACCAATGTTTCAGGAGATAAGAAGCCTTATACTTCTCTTCGCTATATCCGTGGCTTCTCCAGGTAATGGGCGGCTGCTCTACACACAAGTCATTAGATGACACAATTAATTAATTCAGAATTAATTCCTGGTAAAGGATTTACAAAAATATATATTTAAAACACGACCCCAACTAGACCGTCCTTCTGCACAGATGACACATAAGAGCCGGTGACAGATGTGATGAGTAGATGACACTTACCGGCCAGGCTGAGCCTCACGTCGCTGCTGTTCTGGCTGTTGAGTAAGTTTCTGGCTGTACATATGAAGGATCCGCTGTCATCAGAGGAGACCGGGCTGATAACGAGCCGCGTGTTATTCTCTGTCACATGGAATCGGCCTCCTCCAGAGATTGGCACCCCCTGTAGACTCCAGGAGTAGCTGACATCTGTACCACGAGCAGAACATCGGAGAGACACAGAATCTATTCCCGGCCACACAAGTCCCGATACATTACTGGTGACCACCACATCCGAGACCGGGGCTAAGAAACACAACACAGAGACCAGAGTCAGGATTATACATGAGGAGGAAGATATTAGTGATGTGCACAGTGTCAGGATTGTAGATGAGGAGAAGATATCAGTGATGGGGACAGTCTCAGGATTGTAGATGAGGAGGAGAAGATATCAGTGATGGGGACAGTCTCAGGATTGTAGATGAGGAGGAGAAGATATCAGTGATGTGGACAGTCTCAGGATTGTAGATGAGGGAGAAGATATCAGTGATGGGGACAGTCTCAGGATTGTAGATGAGAGGGAAGATATCAGTGATGAGGACAGTCTCAGGATTGTAGATGAGGAGAAGATATCAGTAATGGGGACAGTCTCAGGAATGTAGATGAGGAGGAGGAAGATATCAGTGATGAGGACAGTCTCAGGATTATAGATGATGAGGAGGAAGATATCAGTGATGGGGACAGTCTCAGGATTATAGATGATGAGGAGGAAGATATCAGTGATAGGGACAGTCTCAGGATTGTAGATGAGGAGAAGATATCAGTGATGAGGACAGTCTCAGGATTGTAGATGAGGAGGAGAAGATATCAGTGATGAGGACAGTCTCAGGATTATAGATGAGGAGGAAGATATCAGTGATGTGGACAGCCTCAGGATTGTAGATGAGGGAGAAGATATTATTGATGAGGACAGTCTCAGGATTGTAGATGAGGGAGAAGATATCATAGATGAGGACAGTCTCAGGATTGTAGATGAGGGAGAAGATATCAGTGATAGGCACAGTCTCAGGATTGTAGATGAGAGAGAAGATATCAGTGATGAGGACAGTCTCAGGATTGTAGATGAGGAGAAGATATCAGTGATGAGGACAGTCTCAGGATTGTAGATGAGGAGAAGATATCAGTGATGAGGACAGTCTCAGGATTGTAGATGAGGAGAAGATATCAGTGATGAGGACAGTCTCAGGATTGTAGATGAGGAGAAGATATCAGTGATGAGGACAGTCTCAGGATTGTAGATGAGGAGAAGATATCAGTGATGAGGACAGTCTCAGGATTGTAGATTAGGAGGAGAAGATATCAGTGATGGGGACAGTCTCAGGATTGTAGATGAGAAGAAGATATCAGTGATGGGGACAGTCTCAGGATTGTAGATAAGGAGGAAGATATCAGTGATGAGGACAGTCTCAGGATTGTAGATGAGGAGGAAGATATCAGTGATGGGGACAGTCTCAGGATTGTAGATGAGGAGAAGATATCATTGATATGGACAGTCTCAGGATTGTAGATAAGGAGGAAGATATCAGTGATGGGGACAGTCTCAGGATTGTAGATGAGGAGAAGATATCAGTGATGAGGACAGTCTCAGGATTGTAGATGAGGGGGAAGATATCAGTGATGGGGACAGTCTCAGGATTGTAGATGAGGAGAAGATATCATTGATATGGACAGTCTCAGGATTGTAGATAAGGAGGAAGATATCAGTGATGGGGACAGTCTCAGGATTGTAGATGAGGAGAAGATATCAGTGATGGGGACAGTCTCAGGATTGTAGATAAGGAGGAAGATATCAGTGATGAGGACAGTCTCAGGATTGTAGATGAGGGTGAAGATATCAGTGATGGGGACAGTCTCAGGATTGTAGATGAGGAGAAGATATCATTGATATGGACAGTCTCAGGATTGTAGATGAGGAGAAGATATCAGTGATGGGGACAGTCTCAGGATTGTAGATGAGGAGGAGAAGATATCAGTGATGGGGACAGTCTCAGGATTGTAGATGAGGAGGAGAAGATATCAGTGATGTGGACAGTCTCAGGATTGTAGATGAGGGAGAAGATATCAGTGATGGGGACAGTCTCAGGATTGTAGATGAGAGGGAAGATATCAGTGATGAGGACAGTCTCAGGATTGTAGATGAGGAGAAGATATCAGTAATGGGGACAGTCTCAGGAATGTAGATGAGGAGGAGGAAGATATCAGTGATGAGGACAGTCTCAGGATTATAGATGATGAGGAGGAAGATATCAGTGATGGGGACAGTCTCAGGATTATAGATGATGAGGAGGAAGATATCAGTGATAGGGACAGTCTCAGGATTGTAGATGAGGAGAAGATATCAGTGATGAGGACAGTCTCAGGATTGTAGATGAGGAGGAGAAGATATCAGTGATGAGGACAGTCTCAGGATTATAGATGAGGAGGAAGATATCAGTGATGTGGACAGCCTCAGGATTGTAGATGAGGGAGAAGATATTATTGATGAGGACAGTCTCAGGATTGTAGATGAGGAGGAGAAGATATCAGTGATGAGGACAGTCTCAGGATTGTAGATGAGGGAGAAGATATCATAGATGAGGAAAGTCTCAGGATTGTAGATGAGGGAGAAGATATCAGTGATAGGCACAGTCTCAGGATTGTAGATGAGAGAGAAGATATCAGTGATGAGGACAGTCTCAGGATTGTAGATGAGGAGAAGATATCAGTGATGGGGACAGTCTCAGGATTGTAGATGAGGAGGAGGAAAATATCAGTAATGAAGACAATCTCAGGAATGTAGATGAGGAGGAGGAAGATATCAGTGATGAGGACAGTCTCAGGATTGTAGATGAGGGAGAAAATATCATAGATGAGGACAGTCTCAGGATTGTAGATGAGGGAGAAGATATCAGTGATAGGCACAGTCTCAGGATTGTAGATGAGGAGGAAGATATCAGTGATGAGGACAGTCTCAGGATTGTAGATGAGGAGGAAGATATCACTGATGGGGACAGTCTCAGGATTGTAGATGAGGAGAAGATATCATTGATATGGACAGTCTCAGGATTGTAGATGAGGAGAAGATATCAGTGATGAGGACAGTCTCAGGATTGTAGATGAGGAGAAGATATCAGTGATGAGGACAGTCTCAGGATTGTAGATGAGGAGAAGATATCAGTGATGAGGACAGTCTCAGGATTGTAGATGAGGAGAAGAGTGGGGCGGCACGGTGGCTGAGTGAGTAGCGCTTCTGCCTTGCAGCACTGGAGTCCTGGGTTCAAATCCCACTCAGGTCAACATCTGCAAAGAGTTTGTATGTTCTCTCCGTGTTTGCGTGGGTTTCCTCCGGGTACTCCGGTTTCCTCCCACACTTCAAAACATACTGTTAGGTTGTTTAGATTGTGAGCCCCATGGGGACAGGGACCAATTTGACATGCCTGTGCAGCGCTGCGTAATCTGTGTGCGCTATATAAATAAAGAATTATTATTATTATTATTATTATAAGATATCAGTGATGAGGACAGTCTCAGGATTGTAGATGAGGAGAAGATATCAGTGATGAGGACAGTCTCAGGATTGTAGATTAGGAGGAGAAGATATCAGTGATGGGGACAGTCTCAGGATTGTAGATGAGAAGAAGATATCAGTGATGGGGACAGTCTCAGGATTGTAGATAAGGAGGAAGATATCAGTGATGAGGACAGTCTCAGGATTGTAGATGAGGAGGAAGATATCAGTGATGGGGACAGTCTCAGGATTGTAGATGAGGAGAAGATATCATTGATATGGACAGTCTCAGGATTGTAGATAAGGAGGAAGATATCAGTGATGGGGACAGTCTCAGGATTGTAGATGAGGAGAAGATATCAGTGATGAGGACAGTCTCAGGATTGTAGATGAGGGGGAAGATATCAGTGATGGGGACAGTCTCAGGATTGTAGATGAGGAGAAGATATCATTGATATGGACAGTCTCAGGATTGTAGATAAGGAGGAAGATATCAGTGATGGGGACAGTCTCAGGATTGTAGATGAGGAGAAGATATCAGTGATGGGGACAGTCTCAGGATTGTAGATAAGGAGGAAGATATCAGTGATGAGGACAGTCTCAGGATTGTAGATGAGGGTGAAGATATCAGTGATGGGGACAGTCTCAGGATTGTAGATGAGGAGAAGATATCATTGATATGGACAGTCTCAGGATTGTAGATGAGGAGAAGATATCAGTGATGGGGACAGTCTCAGGATTGTAGATGAGGAGGAGAAGATATCAGTGATGGGGACAGTCTCAGGATTGTAGATGAGGAGGAGAAGATATCAGTGATGTGGACAGTCTCAGGATTGTAGATGAGGGAGAAGATATCAGTGATGGGGACAGTCTCAGGATTGTAGATGAGAGGGAAGATATCAGTGATGAGGACAGTCTCAGGATTGTAGATGAGGAGAAGATATCAGTAATGGGGACAGTCTCAGGAATGTAGATGAGGAGGAGGAAGATATCAGTGATGAGGACAGTCTCAGGATTATAGATGATGAGGAGGAAGATATCAGTGATGGGGACAGTCTCAGGATTATAGATGATGAGGAGGAAGATATCAGTGATAGGGACAGTCTCAGGATTGTAGATGAGGAGAAGATATCAGTGATGAGGACAGTCTCAGGATTGTAGATGAGGAGGAGAAGATATCAGTGATGAGGACAGTCTCAGGATTATAGATGAGGAGGAAGATATCAGTGATGTGGACAGCCTCAGGATTGTAGATGAGGGAGAAGATATTATTGATGAGGACAGTCTCAGGATTGTAGATGAGGAGGAGAAGATATCAGTGATGAGGACAGTCTCAGGATTGTAGATGAGGGAGAAGATATCATAGATGAGGAAAGTCTCAGGATTGTAGATGAGGGAGAAGATATCAGTGATAGGCACAGTCTCAGGATTGTAGATGAGAGAGAAGATATCAGTGATGAGGACAGTCTCAGGATTGTAGATGAGGAGAAGATATCAGTGATGGGGACAGTCTCAGGATTGTAGATGAGGAGGAGGAAAATATCAGTAATGAAGACAATCTCAGGAATGTAGATGAGGAGGAGGAAGATATCAGTGATGAGGACAGTCTCAGGATTGTAGATGAGGGAGAAAATATCATAGATGAGGACAGTCTCAGGATTGTAGATGAGGGAGAAGATATCAGTGATAGGCACAGTCTCAGGATTGTAGATGAGGAGGAAGATATCAGTGATGAGGACAGTCTCAGGATTGTAGATGAGGAGGAAGATATCACTGATGGGGACAGTCTCAGGATTGTAGATGAGGAGAAGATATCATTGATATGGACAGTCTCAGGATTGTAGATGAGGAGAAGATATCAGTGATGAGGACAGTCTCAGGATTGTAGATGAGGAGAAGATATCAGTGATGAGGACAGTCTCAGGATTGTAGATGAGGAGAAGATATCAGTGATGGGGACAGTCTCAGGATTGTAGATAAGGAGGAAGATATCAGTGATGGGGACAGTCTCAGGATTGTAGATGAGGAGAAGATATCAGTGATGGGGACAGTCTCAGGATTGTAGATAAGGAGGAAGATATCAGTGATGAGGACAGTCTCAGGATTGTAGATGAGGAGGAAGATATCAGTGATGGGGACAGTCTCAGGATTGTAGATGAGGGGGAAGATATCAGTGATGGGGACAGTCTCAGGATTGTAGATGAGGAGAAGATATCATTGATATGGACAGTCTCAGGATTGTAGATAAGGAGGAAGATATCAGTGATGGGGACAGTCTCAGGATTGTAGATGAGGAGAAGATATCAGTGATGGGGACAGTCTCAGGATTGTAGATAAGGAGGAAGATATCAGTGATGAGGACAGTCTCAGGATTGTAGATGAGGGTGAAGATATCAGTGATGGGGACAGTCTCAGGATTGTAGATGAGGAGAAGATATCATTGATATGGACAGTCTCAGGATTGTAGATGAGGAGAAGATATCAGTGATGGGGACAGTCTCAGGATTGTAGATGAGGAGGAGAAGATATCAGTGATGGGGACAGTCTCAGGATTGTAGATGAGGAGGAGAAGATATCAGTGATGTGGACAGTCTCTGGATTGTAGATGAGGGAGAAGATATCAGTGATGGGGACAGTCTCAGGATTGTAGATGAGAGGGAAGATATCAGTGATGAGGACAGTCTCAGGATTGTAGATGAGGAGAAGATATCAGTAATGGGGACAGTCTCAGGAATGTAGATGAGGAGGAGGAAGATATCAGTGATGAGGACAGTCTCAGGATTATAGATGATGAGGAGGAAGATATCAGTGATGGGGACAGTCTCAGGATTATAGATGATGAGGAGGAAGATATCAGTGATAGGGATAGTCTCAGGATTGTAGATGAGGAGAAGATATCAGTGATGAGGACAGTCTCAGGATTGTAGATGAGGAGGAGAAGATATCAGTGATGAGGACAGTCTCAGGATTATAGATGAGGAGGAAGATATCAGTGATGTGGACAGCCTCAGGATTGTAGATGAGGGAGAAGATATTATTGATGAGGACAGTCTCAGGATTGTAGATGAGGAGGAGAAGATATCAGTGATGAGGACAGTCTCAGGATTGTAGATGAGGGAGAAGATATCATAGATGAGGAAAGTCTCAGGATTGTAGATGAGGGAGAAGATATCAGTGATAGGCACAGTCTCAGGATTGTAGATGAGAGAGAAGATATCAGTGATGAGGACAGTCTCAGGATTGTAGATGAGGAGAAGATATCAGTGATGGGGACAGTCTCAGGATTGTAGATGAGGAGGAGGAAAATATCAGTAATGAAGACAATCTCAGGAATGTAGATGAGGAGGAGGAAGATATCAGTGATGAGGACAGTCTCAGGATTGTAGATGAGGGAGAAAATATCATAGATGAGGACAGTCTCAGGATTGTAGATCAGGGAGAAGATATCAGTGATAGGCACAGTCTCAGGATTGTAGATGAGGAGGAAGATATCAGTGATGAGGACAGTCTCAGGATTGTAGATGAGGAGGAAGATATCACTGATGGGGACAGTCTCAGGATTGTAGATGAGGAGAAGATATCATTGATATGGACAGTCTCAGGATTGTAGATGAGGAGAAGATATCAGTGATGAGGACAGTCTCAGGATTGTAGATGAGGAGAAGATATCAGTGATGAGGACAGTCTCAGGATTGTAGATGAGGAAAAGATATCAGTGATGGGGACAGTCTCAGGATTGTAGATGAGGAGGAGGAAAATATCAGTAATGAAGACAATCTCAGGAATGTAGATGAGGAGGAGGAAGATATCAGTGATGAGGACAGTCTCAGGATTGTAGATGAGGGAGAAAATATCATAGATGAGGACAGTCTCAGGATTGTAGATGAGGGAGAAGATATCAGTGATAGGCACAGTCTCAGGATTGTAGATGAGGAGGAAGATATCAGTGATGAGGACAGTCTCAGGATTGTAGATGAGGAGGAAGATATCACTGATGGGGACAGTCTCAGGATTGTAGATGAGGAGAAGATATCATTGATATGGACAGTCTCAGGATTGTAGATGAGGAGAAGATATCAGTGATGAGGACAGTCTCAGGATTGTAGATGAGGAGAAGATATCAGTGATGAGGACAGTCTCAGGATTGTAGATGAGGAAAAGATATCAGTGATGGGGACAGTCTCAGGATTGTAGATAAGGAGGAAGATAATAGTGATGGGGACAGTCTCAGGATTGTAGATGAGGAGAAGATATCAGTGATGGGGACAGTCTCAGGATTGTAGATAAGGAGGAAGATATCAGTGATGAGGACAGTCTCAGGATTGTAGATGAGGAGGAAGATATCAGTGATGGGGACAGTCTCAGGATTGTAGATGAGGAGAAGATATCATTGATATGGACAGTCTCAGGATTGTAGATATGGAGGAAGATATCAGTGATGGGGACAGTCTCAGGATTGTAGATGAGGAGAAGATATCAGTGATGAGGACAGTCTCAGGATTGTAGATGAGGGGGAAGATATCAGTGATGGGGACAGTCTCAGGATTGTAGATGAGGAGAAGATATCATTGATATGGACAGTCTCAGGATTGTAGATAAGGAGGAAGATATCAGTGATGGGGACAGTCTCAGGATTGTAGATGAGGAGAAGATATCAGTGATGGGGACAGTCTCAGGATTGTAGATAAGGAGGAAGATATCAGTGATGAGGACAGTCTCAGGATTGTAGATGAGGGGGAAGATATCAGTGATGGGGACAGTCTCAGGATTGTAGATGAGGAGAAGATATCATTGATATGGACAGTCTCAGGATTGTAGATGAGGAGAAGATATCAGTGATGTGGACAGTCTCAGGACTGTAGATGAGGAGGAGGAAGATATCAGTGATGTGAACAGTCTCAGGATTGTAGATAAGGAGGAAGATATCAGTGATGGGGACAGTCTCAGGATTGTAGATGAGGAGAAGATATCAGTGATGGGGACAGTCTCAGGATTGTAGATAAGGAGGAAGATATCAGTGATGAGGACAGTCTCAGGATTGTAGATGAAGAGGAAGATGACAGTGATTTGGACAATCTCAGGATTATACATGAGGAGAAGATATCAGTGATGAGGACAGTCTCAGGATTGTAGATGAAGTGGAAGATGACAGTGATTTGGACAGTCTCAGGATTATACATGAGGAGAAGATATCAGTGATGAGGACAGTCTCAGGGTTGTAGATGAGGAGGAAGATATCATTGATCGGGACAGTCTCAGGATTGTAGATGATGGAGGAAGATTTCAGTGATGGGGAGAATCTCAGGATTGTAGATGAGGAGGAAGATATCAGTGATGGGGACAGTCTCAGGATTGTAGATGAGGAGAAGATATCAGTGATGAGGACAGTCTCAGGATTGTAGATGAGAAGAAGATATCAGTGATGGGGACAGTCTCAGGATTGTAGATAAGGAGGAAGATATCAGTGATGAGGACAGTCTCAGGATTGTAGATGAGGAGGAGATATCAGTGATGGGGACAGTCTCAGGATTGTAGATGAGGAGGAAGATATCAGTGATGGGGACAGTCTCAGGATTGTAGATGAGGAGAAGATATCAGTGATGGGGACAGTCTCAGGATTGTAGATGAGGAGGAGAAGATATCAGTGATGGGGACAGTCTCAGGACTGTAGATGAGGAGGAAGATATCAGTGATGAGGACAGTCTCAGGATTGTAGATGAGGAGGAAGATATCAGTGATGTGGACAGTCTCAGGATTGTAGATGAGGAGGAGATATCAGTGATGGGGACAGTCTCAGGATTGTAGATGAGGAGGAGAAGATATCAGTGATGGGGACAGTCTCAGGATTGTAGATGAGGAGGAAGATATCAGTGATGGGGACAGTCTCAGGATTGTAGATGAGGAGGAGGAAGATATCAGTGATGGGGACAGTCTGAGGATTGTAGATGAGGAGAAGATATCATTAATGTGGACAGTCTCAGGATTGTATATGAGGAGAAGGAAGATATCATTGATGTGGACAGTCTCAGGATTGTAGATGAGGGAGAAGATATCAGTGATGTGGGCAGTCTCAGGATTGTAGATGAGGAGGAGGAAGATATCAGTGATGTGGACAGTCTCAGGATTGTAGATGAGGGGGAAGATATCAGTGATGTGGACAGTCTCAGGATTGTAGATGAGGAGGAGATATCAGTGATGAGGACAGTCTCAGGATTGTAGATGAGGAGGAGGAAGATATCAGTGATGTGGACAGTCTCAGGATTGTAGATGAGGAGAAGATATCAGTGATAGGGACAGTCTCAGGATTGTAGATGAGGAGGAAGATATCAGTGATGGGGACAGTCTCAGGATTGTAGATGAGGAGGAGGAAGATATCAGTGATGGGGACAGTCTGAGGATTGTAGATGAGGAGAAGATATCATTAATGTGGACAGTCTCAGGATTGTATATGAGGAGAAGGAAGATATCATTGATGTGGACAGTCTCAGGATTGTAGATGAGGGGGAAGATATCAGTGATGTGGACAGTCTCAGGATTGTAGATGAGGAGGAGGAAGATATCAGTGATGTGGACAGTCTCAGGATTGTAGATGAGGAGAAGATATCAGTGATAGGGACAGTCTCAGGATTGTAGATGAGGAGGAGAAGATATCAGTGATGGGGACAGTCTCAGGATTGTAGATGAGGAGGAGAAGATATCAGTGATGGGGACAGTCTCAGGATTGTAGATGAGGAGGAGGAAGATATCAGTGATGAGGACAATCTCAGGATTGTAGATGAGGGAGAAGATATCAGTGATGTGGACAGTCTCAGGATTGTAGATGAGGAGAAGATATCAGTGATGGGGATAGTCTCAGGATCATAGATGAGGAGAAGATATCATTGATGAGGAGAATCTCAGGATTGTAGATGAGGGAGAAGATATCAGTGATGAGGACAGTCTCAGGATTGTAGATGAGGTGAAGATATCAGTGATGTGGACAGTCTCACGATTGTAGATGAGGAGGAAGATATCAGTGATGGGGACAGTCTCAGGATTGTAGATGAGAAGGAAGATAACAGTGATGGGGACAGTCTCAGGATTGTAAATGAGGGGGACGATATCAGTGATGGGGACAGTCTCAGGATTGTAGATGAGGAGGAAGATATCAGTGATGTGGACAGTCTCAGGATTGTAGATGAGGGAGAAGATATCAGTGATGTGGACAGTCTCAGGATTGTAGATGAGGAGAAGATATCAGTGATGGGGATAGTCTCAGGATTGTAGATGAGAAGGAAGATAACAGTGATGGGGACAGTCTCAGGATTGTAAATGAGGGGGACGATATCAGTGATGGGGACAGTCTCAGGATTGTAGATGAGGAGGAAGATATCAGTGATGTGGACAGTCTCAGGATTGTAGATGAGGGAGAAGATATCAGTGATGTGGACAGTCTCAGGATTGTAGATGAGGGAGAAGATATCAGTGATGGGGACAGTCTCAGGATTGTAGATGAGGAGAAGATATCAGTGATGGGGACAGTCTCAGGATTGTAGATGAGGAGAAGATATCAGTGATGAGGACAGTCTCAGGATTGTAAATGAGGGGGACGATATCAGTGATGGGGACAGTCTCAGGATTGTAGATGAGGAGGAAGATATCAGTGATGTGGACAGTCTCAGGATTGTAGATGAGGGAGAAGATATCAGTGATGAGGACAGTCTCAGGATTGTAGATGAGGAGAAGATATCAGTGATGGGGACAGTCTCAGGATTGTAGATGAGGAGAAGGAAGATATCAGTGATGAGGACAGTCTCTGGATTGTAGATGAGGGAGAAGATATCAGTGATGGGGACAGTCTCAGGATTGTAGATGAGGAGGAAGATATCAGTGATGAGGACAGTCTCAGGATTGTAGATGAGGAGAAGATATCAGTGATGAGGCCAGTCTAGGGATTGAAGATGAGGTGAAGATATCAGTGATGGGGACAGTCTCAGGATTGTAGATGAGGGGGACATATCAGTGATGGGGACAGTCTCAGGATTGTAGATGAGGAGGAAGATATCAGTGATGAGGACAGTCTCAGGATTGTAGATGAGGAGAAGATATCAGTGATGAGGACAGTCTCAGGATTGTAGATGCGGAGAAGATATCAGTGATGTGGACAGTTTCAGGATTGTAGATGAGGGAGAAGATATCAGTGATGTGGACAGTCTCAGGATTGTAGATGAGGAGAAGATATCAGTGATGGGGATAGTCTCAGGATTGTAGATGAGGAGGAGGAAGATATCAGTGATGAGGACAGTCTCAGGATTGTAGATGAGGAGGAGGAAGATATCAGTGATGAGGACAATCTCAGGATTGTAGATGAGGGAGAAGATATCAGTGATGTGGACAGTCTCAGGATTGTAGATGAGGTGAAGATATCAGTGATGGGGATAGTCTCAGGATTGTAGATGAGGAGAAGATATCATTGATGAGGAGAATCTCAGGATTGTAGATGAGGGAGAAGATATCAGTGATGAGGACAGTCTCAGGATTGTAGATGAGGTGAAGATATCAGTGATGTGGACAGTCTCAGGATTGTAGATGAGGAGGAAGATATCAGTGATGGGGACAGTCTCAGGATTGTAGATGAGAAGGAAGATATCAGTGATGGGGACAGTCTCAGGATTGTAAATGAGGGGGACGATATCAGTGATGAGGACAGTCTCAGGATTGTAGATGAGGAGGAAGATATCAGTGATGGGGACAGTCTCAGGATTGTAGATGAGAAGGAAGATATCAGTGATGGGGACAGTCTCAGGATTGTAAATGAGGGGGACGATATCAGTGATGAGGACAGTCTCAGGATTGTAGATGAGGGAGAAGATATCAGTGATGAGGACAGTCTCAGGATTGTAGATGAGGAGAAGATATCAGTGATGGGGACAGTCTCAAGATTGTAGATGAGGAGAAGATATCAGTGATGTGGACAGTCTCAGGATTGTAGATGAGGAGAAGATATCAGTGATGGGGATAGTCTCAGGATTGTAGATGAGAAGGAAGATAACAGTGATGGGGACAGTCTCAGGATTGTAAATGAGGGGGACGATATCAGTGATGGGGACAGTCTCAGGATTGTAGATGAGGAGGAAGATATCAGTGATGTGGACAGTCTCAGGATTGTAGATGAGGGAGAAGATATCAGTGATGAGGACAGTCTCAGGATTGTAGATGAGGTGAAGATATCAGTGATGGGGACAGTCTCAGGATTGTAGATGAGGAAGAAGATATCAGTGATGAGGCCAGTCTAGGGATTGAAGATGAGGTGAAGATATCAGTGATGGGGACAGTCTCAGGATTGTAGATGAGGGGGACATATCAGTGATGGGGACAGTCTCAGGATTGTAGATGAGGAGGAAGATATCAGTGATGAGGACAGTCTCAGGATTGTAGATGAGGAGAAGATATCAGTGATGAGGACAGTCTCAGGATTGTAGATGCGGAGAAGATATCAGTGATGTGGACAGTCTCAGGATTGTAGATGAGGGAGAAGATATCAGTGATGTGGACAGTCTCAGGATTGTAGATGAGGAGAAGATATCAGTGATGGGGATAGTCTCAGGATTGTAGATGAGGAGGAGGAAGATATCAGTGATGAGGACAGTCTCAGGATTGTAGATGAGGAGGAGGAAGATATCAGTGATGAGGACAATCTCAGGATTGTAGATGAGGGAGAAGATATCAGTGATGTGGACAGTCTCAGGATTGTAGATAAGGTGAAGATATCAGTGATGGGGATAGTCTCAGGATTGTAGATGAGGAGAAGATATCATTGATGAGGAGAATCTCAGGATTGTAGATGAGGGAGAAGATATCAGTGATGAGGACAGTCTCAGGATTGTAGATGAGGTGAAGATATCAGTGATGTGGACAGTCTCAGGATTGTAGATGAGGAGGAAGATATCAGTGATGGGGACAGTCTCAGGATTGTAGATGAGAAGGAAGATATCAGTGATGGGGACAGTCTCAGGATTGTAAATGAGGGGGACGATATCAGTGATGAGGACAGTCTCAGGATTGTAGATGAGGAGGAGAAGATATCAGTGATGAGGACAGTCTCAGGATTGTAGATGAGGAGGAAGATATCAGTGATGGGGACAGTCTCAGGATTGTAGATGAGAAGGAAGATATCAGTGATGGGGACAGTCTCAGGATTGTAAATGAGGGGGACGATATCAGTGATGAGGACAGTCTCAGGATTGTAGATGAGGGAGAAGATATCAGTGATGAGGACAGTCTCAGGATTGTAGATGAGGAGAAGATATCAGTGATGGGGACAGTCTCAAGATTGTAGATGAGGAGGAAGATATCAGTGACAGGGACAGTCTCAGGATTGTAGATGAGGAGAAGATATCAGTGATAGGGACAGTCTCAGGATTGTAGATGAGGAGAAGATATCAGTGATGGGGACAGTCTCAGGATTGTAGATGAGGAGAAGATATCAGTGATGAGGACAGTCTCAGGATTGTAGATGAGGAGGAGGAAGATATCAGTGATGTGGACAGTCTCAGGATTTTAGATGAGGAGAAGATATCAGTGATGGGGACAGTCTCAGGATTGTAGATGAGGAGGAAGATATCAGTGATGTGGACAGTCTCAGGATTGTAGATGAGGGAGAATATATCAGTGATGAGGACAGTCTCAGGATTGTAGATGAGGTGAAGATATCAGTGATGGGGACAGTCTCAGGATTGTAGATGAGGGAGAAGATATCAGTGATGAGGACAGTCTCAGGATTGTAGATGAGGAGAAGATATCAGTGATGGGGACAGTCTCAGGATTGTAGATGAGGGGGACGATATCAGTGATGGGGACAGTCTCAGGATTGTAGATGAGGAGGAAGATATCAGTGATGTGGACAGTCTCAGGATTGTAGATGAGGGAGAAGATATCAGTGATGGGGACAGTCTCAGGATTGTAGATGAGGAGAAGATATCAGTGATGGGGACAGTCTCAGGATTGTAGATGAGGAGGAAGATATCAGTGATGGGGACAGTCTCAGGATTGTAGATGAGGAGGAGGAAGATATCAGTGATGAGGACAGACTCAGGATTGTAGATGAGGAGAAGATATCAGTGATGAGGACAGTCTCAGGATTGTAGATGAGGAGAAGATATCAGTGATGAGGACAGTCTCAGGATTGTAGATGAGGAGAAGATATCATCGATGAGGACAGTCTCAGGATTGTAGATGAGGAGAAGATATCAGTGATTGGGACAGTCTCAGGATTGTAAATTAGGAGAAGATATCATTGATGGGGACAGTCTCAGGATTGTAGATGAGGAGAAGATATCAGTGATGAGGACAGTCTCAGGATTGTAGATGAGGAGGAAGATATCAGTAATGGGGACAGTCTCAGTATTGTAGATGAGGAGGAGGAAGATATCAGTGATGAGGACAGTCTCAGGATTGTAGATGAGGAGAAGGAAGTCATCAGTGATGAGGACAGTCTCAGGATTGTAAATTAGGGGGACGATATCAGTGATGAGGACAGTCTCAGGATTGTAAATGAGGGGGACGATATCAGTGATGAGGACAGTCTCAGGATTGTAGATGAGGAGGAGAAGATATCAGTGATGGGGACAGTTTTAGGATTGTATATAAGGAGAAGATATCAGTGATGAGGACAGTCTCAGGATTGTCGATGAGGAGGAGGAAGATATCAGTGATGTGGACAGTCTCAGGATTGTAGATGAGGAGAAGATATCAGTGATGGGGACAGTCTCAGGATTGTAGATGAGGAGGAAGATATCAGTGATGTGGACAGTCTCAGGATTGTAGATGAGGGAGAAGATATCAGTGATGAGGACAGTCTCAGGATTGTAGATGAGGTGAAGATATCAGTGATAGGGACAGTCTCAGGATTGTAGATGAGGGAGAAGATATCAGTGATGAGGACAGTCTCAGGATTGTAGATGAGAAGAAGATATCAGTGATGGGGACAGTCTCAGGATTGTAGATGAGGGGGGCGATATCAGTGATGGGGACAGTCTCAGGATTGTAGATGAGGAGGAAGATATCAGTGATGTGGACAGTCTCAGGATTGTAGATGAGGAGAAGATATCAGTGATGGGGACAGTCTCAGGATTGTAGATGAGGGAGAAGATATCAGTGATGGGGACAGTCTCAGGATTGTAGATGAGGAGAAGATATCAGTGATGGGGACAGTCTCAGGATTGTAGATGAGGAGGAAGATATCAGTAATGGGGACAGTCTCAGGATTGTAGATGAGGAGGAGGAAGATATCAGTGATGAGGACAGACTCAGGATTGTAGATGAGGAGAAGATATCAGTGATGAGGACAGTCTCAGGATTGTAGATGAGGAGAAGATATCAGTGATGAGGACAGTCTCAGGATTGTAGATGAGGAGAAGATATCATCGATGAGGACAGTCTCAGGGTTGTAGATGAGGAGAAGATATCAGTGATTGGGACAGTCTCAGGATTGTAAATGAGGAGAAGATATCATTGATGGGGACAGTCTCAGGATTGTAGATGAGGAGAAGATATCAGTGATGAGGACAGTCTCAGGATTGTAGATGAGGAGGAAGATATCAGTAATGGGGACAGTCTCTGGATTGTAGATGAGGAGGAGGAAGATATCAGTGATGAGGACAGTCTCAGGATTGTAGATGAGGAGAAGGAAGTCATCAGTGATGAGGACAGTCTCAGGATTGTAGATGAGGAGAAGATATCAGTGATGGGGACAGTCTCAGGATTGTAGATGAGGAGAAGATATCATCGATGAGGACAGTCTCAGGATTGTAGATGAGGAGAAGATATCAGTGATGAGGACAGTCTCAGGATTGTAGATGAGGAGAAGGAAGATAACAGTGATGAGGACAGTCTCAGGATTGTAGATAAGGAGAAGGAAGATATCAGTGATGAGGACAGTCTCAGGATTGTAGATGAGGAGAAGATATCAGTGATGTGGACAGTCTCAGGATTGTAGATGAGAAGAAGATATCATCGATGAGGACAGTCTCAGGATTGTAGATGAGGAGAAGATATCAGTGATGAGGACAGTCTCATGATTGTAGATGAGGAGAAGATATCATCGATGAGGACAGTCTCAGGATTGTAGATGAGGAGAAGATATCAGTGATGAGGACAGTCTCAGGATTGTAGATGAGGAGAAGATTTCAGTGATGGGGACAGTCTCAGGATTGTAGATGAGGAGAAGATATCATCGATGAGGACAGTCTCAGGATTGTAGATGAGGAGAAGATATCAGTGATGAGGACAGTCTCAGGATTGTAGATGAGGAGAAGATTTCAGTGATGTGGACAGTCTCATGATTGTAGATGAGGAGAAGATATCATCGATGAGGACAGTCTCAGGATTGTAGATGAGGAGAAGATATCAGTGATGAGGACAGTCTCAGGATTGTAGATGAGGAGAAGATTTCAGTGATGGGGACAGTCTCAGGATTGTAGATGAGGAGAAGATATCATCGATGAGGACAGTCTCAGGATTGTAGATGAGGAGAAGATATCAGTGATGGGGACAGTCTCAGGATTGTAGATGAGGAGAATATATCATCGATGAGGACAGTCTCAGGATTGTAGATGAGGGAGAAGATATCATTGATGAGGACAGTCTCAGGATTGTAGATAAGGGGGAGGAAGATATCAGTGATGTGGACAGTCTCAGGATTGTAGATGAGGAGAAGATATCAGTGATGGGGACAGTCTCAGGATTGTAGATGAGGAGAAGATATCATCGATGAGGACAGTCTCGGGATTGTAGATGAGGAGAAGATATCAGTGATGAGGACAGTCTCAGGATTGTAGATGAGGAGAAGATATCAGTGATGGGGACAGTCTCAGGATTGTAGATGAGGAGGAGGAAGATATCATTGATGTGGAAAGTCTCAGGATTGTAGATGAGGAGGAGGAAGATATCAGTGATGTGGACAGTCTCAGGATTGTAGATGAGGAGAAGTTATCAGTGATGGGGACAGTCTCAGGATTGTAGTTGTGGAGAAGATATCAGTGATGGGGACAGTCTCAGGATTGTAGATGAGGAGGAGGAAGATATCAGTGATGTGGACAGTCTCAGGATTGTAGATGAGGAGAAGATACCATTGATGTGGACAGTCTCAGGAATGTAGATGAGGAGAAGATATCAGTGATGGGGACAGTCTCAGGATTGTAGATGAGGAGGGAAGATATCAGTGATGAGGACAGTCTCAGGATTGTAGATGAGGAGGGAGATATCATTGATGAGGACATTCTCAGGATTATAGATGAGGAGGAAGATATCAGTGATGTGAACAGTCTCAGGACTGTAGATGAGGAGGAGGAAGATATCAGTGATGTGGACAGTCTCAGGATTGTAGATGAGGAGGAGGAAGATATCAGTGATGAGGACATTCTCAGGACTGTAGATGAGGAGGAGGAAGATATCAGTGATGTGGACAGTCTCAGGATTGTAGATGAGAAGAAGATACCATTGATGTGGACAGTCTCAGGATTGTAGATGAGGAGAAGATATCATTGATGAGGAGAATCTCAGGATTGTAGATGAGGGAGAAGATATCAGTGATGTGGACAGTCTCAGGATTGTAGATGAGGAGGAGGAAGATATCAGTGATGTGGACAGTCTCAGGATTGTAGATGAGGAGGAGGAAGATATCAGTGATGTGGACAGCCTCAGGACTGTAGATGAGGAGGAGGAAGATATCAGTGATGTGGACAGTCTCAGGATTGTAGATGAGGAGAAGATACCATTGATGTGGACAGTCTCAGGATTGTAGATGAGGAGGAGGATATCAGTGATGAGGACAGTCTCAGGATTGTAGATGAGGAGGGAGATATCATTGATGAGGACATTCTCAGGATTATAGATGAGGAGGAAGATATCAGTGATGTGGGCAGTCTCAGGATTGTAGATGAGAAGAAGATACCATTGATGTGGACAGTCTCAGGATTGTAGATGAGGAGGAAGATATCATTGATGTGGACAGTCTCAGGATTGTAGATGAGGAGGAGGAAGATATCAGTGATGTGGACAGTCTCAGGATTGTAGATGAGGAGGAGAAGATATCAGTGATGGGGACAGTCTCAGGATTGTAGATGAGGAGAAGATATCAGTGATGGGGACAGTCTCAGGATTGTAGATGAGAAGAAGATACCATTGATGTGGACAGTCTCAGGATTGTAGATGAGGAGGAGGAAGATATCAGTGATGTGGACAGTCTCAGGAATGTAGATGAGGAGGAGGAAGATATCAGTGATGTGAACAGTCTCAGGATTGTAGATGAGGAGAAGATATCAGTGATGGGGACAGTCTCAGGAATGTAGATGAGGAGGAGGAAGATATCAGTGATGTGAACAGTCTCAGGATTGTAGATGGGGAGAAGATATCAGTGATGGGGACAGTCTCAGGATTGTAGATGAGGAGGAAGATATCATTGATGTGGACAGTCTCAGGATTGTAGATGAGGAGGAGATATCAGTGATGTGGACAGTCTCAGGATTGTAGATGAGGAGAAGATATTATTGATGTGGACAGTCTCAGGATTGTAGATGAGGAGGAGATATCAGTGATGAGGACAGTCTCAGGATTGTAGATGAGGAGGAGGAAGATATCAGTGATGTGGACAGTCTCAGGATTGTAGATGAGGAGGAGGATATCAGTGATGAGGACAGTCTCAGGATTGTATATGAGGAGAAGGAAGATATCATTGATGAGGACATTCTCAGGATTATAGATGAGGAGAAGATATCAGTGATGGGGACAGTCTCAGGATAGTAGATGAGGAGAAGATATCATTGATGTGGACAGTCTCAGGACTGTAGATGAGGAGGAAGATATCAGTGATGTGGACAGTCTCAGGATTGTAGATGAGGAGGAGGAAGATATCAGTGATGTGGACAGTCTCAGGACTGTAGATGAGGAGGAGGAAGATATCAGTGATGTGAACAGTCTCAGGATTGTAGATGAGGAGGAGGAAGATATCAGTGATGTGGACAGTCTCAGGATTGTAGATGAGGAGGAGATATCAGTGATGTGGACACTCTCAGGATTGTAGATGAGGAGAAGATATCAGTGATGAGGACAGTCTCAGGATTGTGGATGAGGAGAAGATATCAGTGATGGGGACAGTCTCAGGATTGTAGATGAGGAGGAAGATATCAGTGATGGGGACAGTCTCAGGATTGTAGATGAGAAAGAAGATATCAGTGATGAGGACAGTCTCAGGATTGTAGATAAGGAGGAGGAAGATATCAGTGATGTGGACAGTCTCAGGATTGTAGATGAGGAGAAGATATCAGTGATGGGGACAGACTCAGGATTGTAGATGAGGAGGAAGATATCATTGATTTGGACAGTCTCAGGATTGTAGATGAGGAGAAGATATTATTGATGTGGACAGTCTCAGGATTGTAGATGAGGAGGAAGATATCAGTGATGAGGACAGTCTCAAGATTGTAGATGAGGAGGAAGATATCATTGATTTGGACAGTCTCAGGATTGTAGATGAGGAGGAGGAAGATATCAGTGATGGGGACAGTCTCAGGATTGTAGATGAGAAGAAGATATTATTGATGTGGACAGTCTCAGGATTGTAGATGAGGAGGAGATATCAGTGATGTGGACAGTCTCAGGATTGTAGATGAGGAGAAGATATTATTGATGTGGACAGTCTCAGGATTGTAGATGAGGAGGAGATATCAGTGATGAGGACAGTCTCAGGATTGTAGATGAGGAGGAGGAAGATATCAGTGATGTGGACAGTCTCAGGATTGTAGATGAGGAGGAGGATATCAGTGATGAGGACAGTCTCAGGATTGTAGATGAGGGGGAAGATATCAGTGATGTGGACAGTCTCAGGATTGTAGATAAGGAGGAAGATATCAGTGATGAGGACAGTCTCAGGATTGTAGATGAGGAGAAGATATCAGTGATGAGGACAGTCTCAGGATTGTAGATGAGGAGAAGATATCAGTGATGAGGACAGTCTCAGGATTGTAGATGAGGAGAAGATATCAGTGATGGGGACAGTCTCAGGATTGTAGATGAGGGGGAAGATATCAGTGATGAGGACAGTCTCAGGATTGTGGATGAGGGGGAAGATATCAGTGATGGGGACAGTCTCAGGATTGTAGATGAGGAGGAAGATATCATTGATGAGGACATTCTCAGGATTATAGATGAGGAGAAGATATCAGTGATGAGGACAGTCTCAGGATTGTAGATGAGGAGAAGATATCAGTGATGGGGACAGTCTCAGGATAGTAGATGAGGAGAAGATATCATTGATGTGGACAGTCTCAGGACTGTAGATGAGGAGGAGGAAGATATCAGTGATGTGGACAGTCTCAGGATTGTAGATGAGGAGGAGGAAGATATCAGTGATGTGGACAGTCTCAGGACTGTAGATGAGGAGGAGGAAGATATCAGTGATGTGAACAGTCTCAGGATTGTAGATGAGGAGAAGATATCAGTGATGAGGACAGTCTCAGGATTGTGGATGAGGAGAAGATATCAGTGATAGGCACAGTCTCAGGATTGTAGATGAGAGAGAAGATATCAGTGATGAGGACAGTCTCAGGATTGTAGATAAGGAGGAGGAAGATATCAGTGATGTGGACAGTCTCAGGATTGTAGATGAGGGGGAAGATATTGATGTGGACAGTCTCAGGATTGTAGATGAGGAGAAGATAGCAGTGATATGGACAGTCCCAGGATTGTAGATGAGGAGGAAGATATCATTGATGGGGACAGTCTCAGGATTGTAGATGAGGGAGAAGATATCAGTGATGTGTACAGTCTCAGGGTTGTAGATGAGGAGGAGGAAGATATCATTGATGTGGACAGTCTCAGGATTGTAGATGAGGAGAAGATATCAGTGATGGGGACAGTCTCAGCATTGTAGATGAGGAGGAGGAAGATATCAGTGATGTGGACAGTCTCAGGATTGTAGATGAGGAGAAGATATCAGTGATGGGGATAGTCTCAGGATTGTAGATGAGGAGAAGATATCAGTGATGAGGACAATTTCAGGATTGTAGATGAGGGAGAAGATATGAGTGATGAGGACAGTCTCAGGATTGTAGATGAGGAGAAGATATCAGTGATGGGGATAGTCTCAGGATTGTAGATGAGGAGAAGATATCAGTGATGAGGACAATTTCAGGATTGTAGATGAGGGAGAAGATATCAGTGATGGGGACAGTCTCAGGATTGTAGATGAGGAGAAGATATCAGTGATGGGGACAGTCTCAGGATTGTAGATGAGGAGAAGATATCAGTGATGAGGACAGTCTCAGGATTGTAGATGAGGAGTAGATATCATTGATGGGGACAGTCTCAGGATTTTAGATGAGGAGGAGGATATCAGTGATGAGGACAGTCTCAGGATTGTAGATGAGGAGGAAGATATCAGTGATGGGGACAGTCTCAGGATTGTAGATGAGGGGGAAGATATCAGTGATGAGGACAGTCTCAGGATTGTAGATGAGGAGGAAGATATCAGTGATGGGGACAGTCTCAGGATTGTAGATGAGAAGAAGATATCAGTGATGGGGACAGTCTCAGGATTTTAGATGAGGAGGAAGATATCATTGATGTGGACAGTCTCAGGATTGTAGATGGGGAGGAAGATATCATTGATGTGGACTGTCTCAGGATTGTAGATGAGGGAGAAGATATCATTGATGAGGACAGTCTCAGGGTTGTAGATGAGGAGGAGGAGGAAGATATCAGTGATGGGGACAGTCTCAGGATTGTAGATGAGGAGGAGATATCAGTGATGGGGACAGTCTCAGGATTGTAGATGAGGAGAAGATATCAGTGATGGGGACAATCTCAGGATTGTAGATGAGGAGAAGATATCAGTGATGAGGACAGTCTCAGGATTGTAGATGAGGAGAAGATATTAGTGATGAGGACAGTCTCAGGATTGTAGATGAGGAGAAGATATCAGTGATGAGGACAGTCTCAGGATTGTAGATGAGGAGAAGATATCAGTGATGGGGACAGTCTCAGGATTGTAGATGAGGAGGAAGATATCAGTGATGGGGATTGTCTCAGGATTGTAGATGAGGAGAAGATATCAGTGATGAGGACAATCTCAGGATTGTAGATGAGGGAGAAGATATCAGTGATGAGGACAGTCTCAAGATTGTAGATGAGGAGGAAGATATCATTGATGTGGACATATCCAAAAAAATGTGGACTTATGAGACTGAGTCCATATTTCAATACTATTTACAAAAAAGGCCGTTAGGCCTCACTGAGACTCATTTGTCTTTAAAACTTCACCTTTATTTATATATATTTAAAAAGTGGTTGTAACTTTCAACCACTAGAGTAGAATATTTTCACTAGGACAAATGTCGGATTTGTGTTAAAATTATGCAGATCGTCGTGGAAACATAATTGTGTGGTATACGCTGAAACTATGAAGACTGACTATAAGAGAACATAGGATCTTGATATATATATCAACGGCCACTAGATGTCAGTATAGTGCTGTTTAAACTGACGTTATTCAGCAGATTGGATGATATTGCTACAATGTTGTAGCTCTCAAATACATTATTGAGATATTGTGGCTGTGATAGCTCTGAATTTTTAGTATAACTGTTTTGAGTGCCCAGTACACTAGTTGGAAGAAAGCCGACACTTGTGTCATTTGCAGTTATTAATCACTGCCAGTCAACTGGTTACACTCTAACACTGTGTACTGAAGATCCTATGTATCTAGTGCTCTTTTCTGTAGTATCATTATACCTGTATTAGTCTAGCCCTAGTATTCATTCAAGCAATTTGTACCACACACACACTTTGTCTGCTCTCTAAAAACTAATCACACTAACGCCCCCCCGACATGTTTCGCCACATTCGTGGCGTCCTCAGGGGTGCCGGGGCTAAAGTGTGCTCGCTCGAGCTAAGTTCCGGCTTTTTATCACCTCTGTTTGTACCATCACTGTGTCGTCACTGAATCATCCACCTATCATAGGAGCCTTCTAACGCGCGTGCGCCGAACCTATACAGAGATTGGCAGGTAGATGGTTCTAGGCGCACGCGCGATTTGGAATTTCGCGACAGAGTATTACCGGCACGCGTGCGCAAGAATCAAAAAAGTGTCGCGCGTGCGCAGAGACCTGTGCGTATTGGGTACAATGACCCAGTCTATGCGCATGCGCGAGAACTCGATGTTTCAACTGAGAATAGAGATAATGCGCATGCGTGCGGGACTTAGAGTTCAGGTAAGATCTATCAAAGTACGCGTGCGCCAAAACTTAGAATTATTTTCTGCGTTGGCCAGATCTTTAGCGCACGCGTGGGGACTTTAAATTAGATCGTAATTTCAACGTAGCCAATACTACTGTCATTGAAGATATGTACCAAGATTATTCCACTTGGGTTATGTTTCCACGACGGTCTGCATAATTTTAACACAAATCCGACATTTGTCCTAGTGAAAATATTCTACTCTAGTGGTTGAAAGTTACAACCACTTTTTAAATATATATAAATAAAGGTGAAGTTTTAAAGACAAATGAGTCTCAGTGAGGCCTAACGGCCTTTTTTGTAAATAGTATTGATGTGGACAGTCTCATGATTGTAGATGAGGAGAAGATATCATTGATGGGGACAGTCTCAGGATTGTAGATAAGGGAGAAGATATCAGTGATGGGGACAGTCTCAGGATTGTAGATGAGGAGGAAGATATCAGTGATAGGGACAGTCTCATGATTGTAGATGAGGAGAAGATATCATTGATGGGGACAGTCTCAGGATTGTAGATAAGGGAGAAGATATCAGTGATGGGGACAGTCCCAGGATTGTTGATGAGGGAGAAGATATCAGTGATGTGGACAGTCTCAGGATTGTAGATGAGGAGGAGGAAGATATCAGTGATGGGGACAGTCTCAGGATTGTAGATGAGGGAGAAGATATCAGTGATGGGGACAGTCCCAGGATTGTTGATGAGGGAGAAGATATCAGTGATGTGGACAGTCTCAGGATTGTAGATGAGGAGGAGGAAGATATCAGTGATGGGGACAGTCTCAGGATTGTAGATGAGGGAGAAGATATCAGTGATGTGGACAGTCTCAGGATTGTAGATGTGGAGATGATATCAGTGATGTGGACAGTCTCAGGATTGTAGATGAGGAGGAGGAAGATATCAGTGCTGAGGACAATCTCAGGATTGTAGATGAGGGAGAAGATATCAGTGATGTGGACAGTCTCAGGATTGTAGATGAGGAGAAGATATCAGTGATGGGGACAGTCTCAGGATTGTAGATGAGGAGAAGATATCAGTGATGAGGACAGTCTCAGGATTGTAGATGAGGAGAAGATATCAGTGATGAGGACAGTCTCAGTATTGTAGATGAGGAGAAGATATCAGTGATGAGGACAGTCTCAGGATTGTAGATGAGGAGAAGATATCAGTGATGGGGACGGTCTCAGGATTGTAGATGAGGAGAAGATATCAGTGATGAGGACAGTCTCAGGATTGTAGATGAGGAGAAGATATCAGTGATGTGGACAGTCTCACGATTGTAGATGAGGAGAAGATATCAGTGATGAGGACAGTCTCAGGATTGTAGATGAGGAGAAGATATCAGTGATGGGGACAGTCTCAGGATTGTAGATGAGGAGGAGGAAGATATCAGTGATGTGGACAGTCTCAGGATTGTAGATGAGGAGGAGGAAGATATCAGTGATGTGGGCAGTCTCAGGATTGTAGATGAGGAGGAGAAAGATATCAGTGATGTGGACAGTCTCAGGATTGTAGATGAGGAGGAGGAAGATATCAGTGATGGGGACAGTCTCAGGATTGTAGATGAGGAGAAGATATCAGTGATGGGGACAGTCTCAGGATTGTAGATGAGGAGAAGATATCATTGATGAGGACAGTCTCAGGATTGTAGATGAGGAGGAGGAAGATATCAGTGATGTGGACAGTCTCAGGATTGTAGATGAGGAGGAGGAAGATATCAGTGATGGGGACAGTCTCAGGATTGTAGATGAGGGAGAAGATATCAGTGATGTGGACAGTCTCAGGATTGTAGATGTGGAGATGATATCAGTGATGTGGACAGTCTCAGGATTGTAGATGAGGAGGAGGAAGATATCAGTGCTGAGGACAATCTCAGGATTGTAGATGAGGGAGAAGATATCAGTGATGTGGACAGTCTCAGGATTGTAGATGAGGAGAAGATATCAGTGATGGGGACAGTCTCAGGATTGTAGATGAGGAGAAGATATCATTGATGAGGAGAATCTCAGGATTGTAGATGAGGGAGAAGATATCAGTGATGAGGACAGTCTCAGGATTGTAGATCAGGGAGAAGATATCAGTGATGTGGACAGTCTCAGGATTGTAGATGAGGAGGAAGATATCAGTGATGGGGACAGTCTCAGGATTGTAGATGAGGGAGAAGATATCATTGATGTGGACAGTCTCAGGATTGTAGATGAGGAGGAAGATATCAGTGATGAGGACAGTCTCAGGATTGTAGATGAGGAGAAGATATCAGTGATGAGGACAGTCTCAGGATTGTAGATGAGGAGAAGATATCAGTGTTGGGGACAGTCTCAGGATTGTAGATGAGGAGAAGATATTAGTGATGGGGACAGTCTCAGGATTGTAGATGAGGAGAAGATATCAGTGATGAGGACAGTCTCAGGATTGTAGATGAGGAGGAGGAAGATATCAGTGATGAGGACAGTCTCAGGATTGTAGATGAGGAGAAGATATCAGTGATGGGGACAGTCTCAGGATTGTAGATGAGGGAGAAGATATCATTGATGTGGACAGTCTCAGGATTGTAGATAAGGGAGAAGATATCATTGATGTGGACAGTCTCAGGATTGTAGATGAGGAGAAGATATCAGTGATGAGGACAGTCTCAGGATTGTAGATGAGGAGAAGATATGAATGATGAGGACAGTCTCAGGATTGTAGATGAGGAGAAGATATCAGTGATGAGGACAGTCTCAGGATTGTAGATGAGGAGAAGATATCATTGATGGGGACAGTCTCAGGATTGTAGATGAGGAGAAGATATCAGTGATGGGGACAGTCTCGGGATTGTAAATGAGGAGAAGATATCATTGATGGGGACAGTTTCAGGATTGTAGATGAGGAGGAAGATATCATTGATGGGGACAGTCTCAGGATTGTAGATGTGGAGATGATATCAGTGATGTGGACAGTCTCAGGATTGTAGATGAGGAGGAGGAAGATATCAGTGCTGAGGACAATCTCAGGATTGTAGATGAGGGAGAAGATATCAGTGATGTGGACAGTCTCAGGATTGTAGATGAGGAGAAGATATCAGTGATGGGGACAGTCTCAGGATTGTAGATGAGGAGAAGATATCATTGATGAGGACATTCTCAGGATTGTAGATGAGGAGGAGGAAGATATCAGTGATGTGGACAGTCTCAGGATTGTAGATGAGGAGGAGGAAGATATCAGTGATGGGGACAGTCTCAGGATTGTAGATGAGGAGAAGATATCAGTGATGGACACAGTCTCAGGATTGTAGATGAGGAGGAAGATATCAGTGATGAGGACAGCCTCAGGATTGTAGATGAGGGAGAAGATATCAGTGATGTGGACAGTCTCAGGATTGTAGATGAGGAGGAGGAAGATATCAGTGCTGAGGACAGTCTCAGGATTGTAGATGAGGGAGAAGATATCAGTGATGTGGACAGTCTCAGGATTGTAGATGTGGAGATGATATCAGTGATGTGGACAGTCTCAGGATTGTAGATGAGGAGGAGGAAGATATCAGTGCTGAGGACAATCTCAGGATTGTAGATGAGGGAGAAGATATCAGTGATGTGGACAGTCTCAGGATTGTAGATGAGGAGAAGATATCAGTGATGGGGACAGTCTCAGGATTGTAGATGAGGAGAAGATATCATTGATGAGGAGAATCTCAGGATTGTAGATGAGGGAGAAGATATCAGTGATGAGGACAGTCTCAGGATTGTAGATCAGGGAGAAGATATCAGTGATGTGGACAGTCTCAGGATTGTAGATGAGGAGGAAGATATCAGTGATGGGGACAGTCTCAGGATTGTAGATGAGGGAGAAGATATCATTGATGTGGACAGTCTCAGGATTGTAGATGAGGAGGAAGATATCAGTGATGAGGACAGTCTCAGGATTGTAGATGAGGAGAAGATATCAGTGATGAGGACAGTCTCAGGATTGTAGATGAGGAGAAGATATCAGTGTTGGGGACAGTCTCAGGATTGTAGATGAGGAGAAGATATTAGTGATGGGGACAGTCTCAGGATTGTAGATGAGGAGAAGATATCAGTGATGAGGACAGTCTCAGGATTGTAGATGAGGAGGAGGAAGATATCAGTGATGAGGACAGTCTCAGGATTGTAGATGAGGAGAAGATATCATTGATGTGGACAGTCTCAGGATTGTAGATAAGGGAGAAGATATCATTGATGTGGACAGTCTCAGGATTGTAGATGAGGAGAAGATATCAGTGATGAGGACAGTCTCAGGATTGTAGATGAGGAGAAGATATGAATGATGAGGACAGTCTCAGGATTGTAGATGAGGAGAAGATATCAGTGATGAGGACAGTCTCAGGATTGTAGATGAGGAGAAGATATCATTGATGGGGACAGTCTCAGGATTGTAGATGAGGAGAAGATATCAGTGATGGGGACAGTCTCGGGATTGTAAATGAGGAGAAGATATCATTGATGGGGACAGTTTCAGGATTGTAGATGAGGAGGAAGATATCATTGATGGGGACAGTCTCAGGATTGTAGATGTGGAGATGATATCAGTGATGTGGACAGTCTCAGGATTGTAGATGAGGAGGAGGAAGATATCAGTGCTGAGGACAATCTCAGGATTGTAGATGAGGGAGAAGATATCAGTGATGTGGACAGTCTCAGGATTGTAGATGAGGAGAAGATATCAGTGATGGGGACAGTCTCAGGATTGTAGATGAGGAGAAGATATCATTGATGAGGACATTCTCAGGATTGTAGATGAGGAGGAGGAAGATATCAGTGATGTGGACAGTCTCAGGATTGTAGATGAGGAGGAGGAAGATATCAGTGATGGGGACAGTCTCAGGATTGTAGATGAGGAGAAGATATCAGTGATGGACACAGTCTCAGGATTGTAGATGAGGAGGAAGATATCAGTGATGAGGACAGCCTCAGGATTGTAGATGAGGGAGAAGATATCAGTGATGTGGACAGTCTCAGGATTGTAGATGAGGAGGAGGAAGATATCAGTGCTGAGGACAATCTCAGGATTGTAGATGAGGGAGAAGATATCAGTGATGTGGACAGTCTCAGGATTGTAGATGAGGAGAAGATATCAGTGATGGGGACAGTCTCAGGATTGTAGATGAGGAGAAGATATCATTGATGAGGAGAATCTCAGGATTGTAGATGAGGGAGAAGATATCAGTGATGAGGACAGTCTCAGGATTGTAGATCAGGGAGAAGATATCAGTGATGTGGACAGTCTCAGGATTGTAGATGAGGGAGAAGATATCATTGATGTGGACAGTCTCAGGATTGTAGATGAGGAGGAAGATATCAGTGATGAGGACAGTCTCAGGATTGTAGATGAGGAGAAGATATCAGTGATGAGGACAGTCTCAGGATTGTAAATTAGGAGAAGATATCAGTGTTGGGGACAGTCTCAGGATTGTAGATGAGGAGAAGATATCAGTGATGGGGACAGTCTCAGGATTGTAGATGAGGAGAAGATATCAGTGATGGGGACAGTCTCAGGATTGTAGATGAGGAGGAGGAAGATATCAGTGATGAGGACAGTCTCAGGATTGTAGATGAGGAGAAGATATCAGTGATGGGGACAGTCTCAGGATTGTAGATGAGGGAGAAGATATCATTGATGTGGACAGTCTCAGGATTGTAGATGAGGGAGAAGATATCATTGATGTGGACAGTCTCAGGATTGTAGATGAGGAGAAGATATCAGTGATGAGGACAGTCTCAGGATTGTAGATGAGGAGAAGATATGAATGATGAGGACAGTCTCAGGATTGTAGATGAGGAGAAGATATCAGTGATGAGGACAGTCTCAGGATTGTAGATGAGGAGAAGATATCATTGATGAGGACAGTCTCAGGATTGTAGATGAGGATAAGATATCAGTGATGGGGACAGTCTCGGGATTGTAAATGAGGAGAAGATATCATTGATGGGGACAGTTTCAGGATTGTAGATGAGGAGGAAGATATCATTGATGGGGACAGTCTCAGGATTGTAGATGAGGAGGAAGATATCAGTGATGGGGACAGTCTACGGATTGTAGATGAGGAGGAAGATATCAGTGATGGGGACAGTCTCAGGATTGTAGATGTGGAGGAGAAGATATCAGTGATGAGGACAGTCTCAGGATTGTAGATGAGGAGGAGAAGATATCAGTGATGGGGACAGTCTACGGATTGTAGATGAGGAGGAAGATATCAGTGATGGGGACAGTCTCAGGATTGTAGATGTGGAGGAGAAGATATCAGTGAAGGGGACAGTCTCAGGATTGTAGATGAGGAGGAGAAGATATCAGTGATGAGGACAGTCTCAGGATTGTAGATGAGGAGGAGGAAGATATCAGTGATGAGGACAGTCTCAGGATTGTAGATGGGGGGGGGGGGGGGCGTTAGAAATCATTGATGGAGAGTTTTTCTCTGAAAGCAGTAGCATTTACATCTTTAATTTCTGGATATTACTGACCATTTTGACCTAAATTCCTTACAAATCTCTAGATATAAACTTATCTTTGCACTTATTTTGCTTTCTTGTTATATTCCACAGAAATGTTTGTTTTGTATTGTGTTATAATGTCACCTATTATAATCACAATCAGATAAGTCTGACATAGGAAAACTTCTAAAATTCCTCATTATACTTTATGTATCAATGAAGCTCATTTGCATAGTCCTCTATCCTCTTTCAGAAAACATTTCTTCCATGTGATGCTCATGCACGTTCTGATAACCTTGGAGCATATACGCAGCCCTGTACCTGTGTGTCTATCACATCCCAGGACACAAGCACAACAACTGCAAGAGATCAATTGAGAATCACCTCCAATAATTCCAAGCAGTAGAGATAGAAGAATAGATTCATATCTTCTCATTATCTCATATCTCATTTTTCCCACATTTTACTCTATAAAACACTGTTCTCACCGTATACGTTCAGATTTAGGGAGAGGCTGGTGCTGTTGCTGACCGGGTTCTGGATGGAGCAGGTGTAGGATCCACTGTCCTTCTCAGTTATTGGGGTGAAGTCCAGGTATCGCCCCCTGCAGGTCACATGGGGCTCGGAGCAGATCGTCTTCTCATCCCGGTAGAAAGTGTAAGAAGTCACATCCTGACTCCCGGCATCACAGTCCAGGGTCACGTAGGAGCCATTGATAAGGGGAGCGCTGGTGTCATTGGAGCGCAGGACAGGGGGGAGGAGTGCGGCTGAAACCCCAAATAAAAAATATCAGTAACTGTTTCTATGTATTCATTATATAACTACATTGTAACTGAAATAAAACAAATAGTTGAACGGGACGAGCTTACTGCTGGTTATTGTGTAGCCTTAGAAATATTTTAATAAATATACCCTATAAAACAGCATAACCATGGGTGAATGAAGGCTCAGTCCTGTCAGTTTAGGCTGATTCTATACAGAGGTAAGTAGAAGACAGAACTGATGGGAAGTGGTTCACTTTTAGTATCTAGACTGGTACTGGAGGACGCTATGCATGTATGGGCACTTGTTTGTTCTGGAGCATTACAGAGGGATTTGTGGAAGTTTAAGAATTGGACTGATAAGAAACTGAACTGAAAGACCAGCCAATTAAGTACAGATATTATAGGACATCTACCACCTGGATAAATGACTGAATGCAAATGACTCTGAGGGGCTCCAGGCTCTATTAACACCTATGCAGTCTGGAGCCCCTCAGGCTCATTTGCATACAATCCTTCATCCTGGTGTAGATGCCCTTTAAGCCTGCATTGATCACCTGCTAATTCTCCATATCATCACATATTCTGCCCACTCACCCTAATGGTCTCTGCTGATGCTTATCAAAGCACTACACTCTAGCTTCGAAAATGGGAGCAACCACCTAATTCTCTATCCTTCTCCCACCTGCTCTATGTCTTCTTGCCTCTAGTGACATCTCTCCCAATCCAGGGCTTTTAAGGGTGCATATATTTTTTTTTTCCATGTAGAGCTGTGTAAGGCTTATTTTCTGCGTAACACATTTTACTTCAGTGACATTATTTATTTTTCCCTGCCATGTACTGGGAAGCTGGAAAATTTTCAATTGTGGTTAAATTGGTGAAAAACCTTCACTTTCTTGTGGGCTCAGTTTTTACATCTTCCACTTGTCATACAAGCAGGTGGTCTTCACCTACAAATGCACAGTTCTGTATACTAAAGAGAATTATTTCACAACCCCAGACAATTATTTTCTACCTTGAATTTTGTTCCTCCCACACTTTCATCTCTGCTGTGGACAGACGACATCAGCGAAAGCTTAAACCTTCAACACACCTTCAATGCCCCCCCCCACTTAAGCACCTTCTCTTCCCTCACTAATGTGAACGTTTTCCCTCCATGATGTAAAGCTCACCTTCATATACTGTGCTTTTACTGTGTTTAACCTCACCCCTGTGCTCATCGCAGACCTAAGTCAGATCTTTGACCTTCTCGCTATCCAACTGTCTTGATCCATCTTCCTTTAAACATGAAACTCTCACACTCCTCCTAAAGAAGCCATCTCTTGACCCACTTACTCCACTGAACCATCGCCCTATCTCACTCTTTGCCAAATTACAATTTGTTTTTTCCACTGAGACTGCCCTGACCAAAGTCACTAATGACCTACTGTATGCCAAGGCAAAACATCACTACTCTGCTGTCCTCCTTCTCTGTCTTCCATCCTTTGACACTGTTGACCATTCTCTCCTGCTGACACTATGTTCTCTTGGCATCACTGACCTGACCCGCTCCTGGATCTCCTCATATCTTTCCAACCAGATGTTCAGTGTCTTTCACATCTTCACATCTCACCGTCTCTGTTGCTGTCCCACAAGGTCCTGTCCTTAGACCCCTTCTCTTCTCCATCTACACATCTGGCCTAGGGCGGAATATGAAGTCCAATTGCTTTTACTATTTCTCCTATGCATATTACACAAAGATCTACATTTCTGGTCCAGATATCTCTTTTAGCCAGACTTTCAGAGTGTCATATATTCCTTATTCTCTTCACATTTCCAAAACTAAACAAAACAGAAATCATAATCTTTTCTCCACCTAACACATCCCTCCCACTAGACCTAACCGTCATAATTTATGGCTCCTCACTCTTCCCAGTCCACAAACTCAGCTGCCTTGGAGCCACCTTTGACTCTGCCTCATTCTTTAGGCCTCACATCCAACCCTTCCTCAATCCAGAGTTTACTAACTTGTTTGTCCATGCCCTCATCATCTCACGCTTGGACTACTGCAATATTCTTCTCTGTGGTCTCCTAGCTAACTCTCTAACACCCCTCCAATCAATCCATAACTCTGTCTCTATATATCTCTGAGCTTGTCAGCCAATACCATCCCACATGTAATCTCCATTCTTTACATAACATTCTGCTTCTCTCTATATTACCATATGCTCTTCTCACAATGGTATCCATGATGTCTCCCATGTATATCTCTATCTGGAACCCTCTACCAAAATCTGTAAACCTGTCCCCCACTTTCCAAACCATTAAATGTAACCTGAAAACCCACCAGTTTAGCATCTACAGCAAAAAATGGGGGTCATTTACTAAGGGCCCGATTCGCGTTTTCCCGACGTGTTACCCGAATATTTCCGATCTGCGCCAATTTTCCCTGTATTGCCCCGGGATTTTGGAACACGCAATCAGATTGTGGCGCATCGGCGCTGGCATACACGCGACGGAAATCGGAGGGAGTGGCCGAACGAAAACCCGACGGATTCGAAAAAACCGCCGCATTAAAAAAAAAAAAAGTGTCGCGGGACTTGCACATACCTTCACCAGGAATAGGCCGGTGAACTTCAGTGCATTCTAGAGGGTCTCGGGGAAATTCAGCGCAGCAGCACCACCTGGTGGACGTCGGAGGAACTACCTTAGTGAATCCCGGCCGGAACCGAATCCACTGCAAAGAACGCACCGCTGGATCGCGAATGGACCGGGTAAGTAAATCTGCCCCAATAACTGCTCTGCTCCCTTACCGTGTGTCACCATCTACCCTCCAAATAGATTGTGTCCTCGCCTCGTGTCTCCATCTACCCTCCATATAGATTGTGTACTCGCCTCGTGTCTCCATCTCCCCTCCAAATAGATTGTGTCCTCGCCTCGTGTCTCCATCTACCCTCCATATAGATTGTGTCCTCGCCTCGTGTCTCCATCTACCCTCCATATAGATTGTGTCCTCACCTCGTGTCTCCATCTACCCTCCATATAGATTGTGTCCTCACCTCGTGTCTCCATCTACCCTCCAAATAGATTGTGTCCTCGCCTCGTGTCTCCATCTACCCTCCATATAGATTGTGTCCTCACCTCGTGTCTCCATCCCCCTTCCATATAGATTGTGTCCTCACCTCGTGTCTCCATCTCCCCTCCATATAGATTGTGCCCTCACCTCGTGCATCCATCCACCCTCCATATAGATTGTGCCCTCACCTCGTGTCTCCATCTACCCTCCATATAGATTATGTCTTCACCTCGTGTCTCCATCTACCCTCCATATAGATTGTGCCCTCACCTCGTGCCTCCATCCACCCTCCATATAGATTGTGTCCTCACCTCGTGTCTCCATCTACCCTCCATATAGATTGTGTCCTCACCTCGTGTCTCCATCTTCTCTCCATATAGATTGTGTCCTCACCTCATGTCTCCATCTACCCTCCATATAGATTGTGTCCTCACCTCGTGTCTCCATCTACCCTCCATTTAGATTGTGACCTCACCTCGTGTCTCCATCTTCCCTCCATATAGATTGTGTCCTCACCTTGTGTCTCCATCTACCCTCCATATAGATTGTGTTCTCACCTCGTGTCTCCATCTACCCCCATATAGATTGTGTCCTCACCTCGTGTCTCCATCTCCCCACCGTATAGATTGTGTCCTCGGCTCGTGTCTCCATCTACCCTCCATATAGATTGTGTCCTCACCTTGTGTCTCAATATACCCTCCATATAGATTGTGTTCTCACCTCGTGTCTCCATCTACCCCCATATAGATTGTGTCCTCACCTCGTGTCTCCATATACCCTCCATATAGATTGTGTCCTCACCTCGTGTCTCCATATACCCTCCATATAGATTGTGTCTTCACCTCGTGTCTCCATCTACCCCCTATATAGATTGTGTCTTCACCTCGTGTCTCCATCTACCCTCCATATAGATTCTGTTCTCACCTCGTGTCTCCATCTACCCTCCATATAGATTGTTTCCTCACCTCATGTCTCCATCTACCCTCCATATAGATTGTGTCCTCACCTCGTGTCTCCATCTCCCCCCATATAGATTGTGTCCTCACCTTGTGTCTCCATCTCCCCTCCATATAGATTGTGTCCTCACCTCGTGTCTCCATCTCCCCTCCATATAGATTGTGTCCTCCCATCGTGTCTCCATCTACCCTCCATATAGATTGTGTCCTCACCTCGTGTCTCCATCTACCCTCCATATAGATTGTGTCCTCACCTCGTGTCTCCATCTACCCTCCATGTAGATTGTGTCCTCACCTCGTGTCTCCATCTACCCTCCATGTAGATTGTGTCCTCACCTCGTGTCTCCATCTCCCCTCCATATAGATTGTGTCCTCTCATTGTGTCTCCATCTACCCTCCATATAGATTGTGTCCTCACCTCGTGTCTCCATCTACCCTCCATATAGATTGTGCCCTCACCTCGTGCATCCATCCACCCTCCATATAGATTGTGCCCTCACCTCGTGTCTCCATCTACCCTCCATATAGATTTTGTCTTCACCTCGTGTCTCCATCTACCCTCCATATAGATTGTGCCCTCACCTCGTGCCTCCATCCACCCTCCATATAGATTGTGTCCTCACCTCGTGTCTCCATCTACCCTCCATATAGATTGTGTCCTCACCTCGTGTCTCCATCTTCTCTCCATATAGATTGTGTCCTCACCTCGTGTCTCCATCTACCCTCCATATAGATTGTGTCCTCACCTCGTGTCTCCATCTACCCTCCATTTAGATTGTGACCTCACCTCGTGTCTCCATCTTCCCTCCATATAGATTGTGTCCTCACCTTGTGTCTCCATCTACCCTCCATATAGATTGTGTTCTCACCTCGTGTCTCCATCTACCCCCATATAGATTGTGTCCTCACCTCGTGTCTCCATCTCCCCACCGTATAGATTGTGTCCTCGGCTCGTGTCTCCATCTACCCTCCATATAGATTGTGTCCTCACCTTGTGTCTCAATCTACCCTTCATATAGATTGTGTTCTCACCTCGTGTCTCCATCTACCCCCATATAGATTGTGTCCTCACCTCGTGTCTCCATATACCCTCCATATAGATTGTGTCCTCACCTCGTGTCTCCATATACCCTCCATATAGATTGTGTCTTCACCTCGTGTCTCCATCTACCCCCTATATAGATTGTGTCTTCACCTCGTGTCTCCATCTACCCTCCATATAGATTCTGTTCTCTCCTCGTGTCTCCATCTACCCTCCATATAGATTGTTTCCTCACCTCATGTCTCCATCTACCCTCCATATAGATTGTGTCCTCACCTCGTGTCTCCATCTCCCCCCATATAGATTGTGTCCTCACCTTGTGTCTCCATCTCCCCTCCATATAGATTGTGTCCTCACCTCGTGTCTCCATCTCCCCTCCATATAGATTGTGTCCTCCCATCGTGTCTCCATCTACCCTCCATATAGATTGTGTCCTCACCTCGTGTCTCCATCTACCCTCCATATAGATTGTGTCCTCACCTCGTGTCTCCATCTACCCTCCATGTAGATTGTGTCCTCACCTCGTGTCTCCATCTACCCTCCATGTAGATTGTGTCCTCACCTCGTGTCTCCATCTCCCCTCCATATAGATTGTGTCCTCTCATTGTGTCTCCATCTACCCTCCATATAGATTGTGTCCTCACCTCGTGTCTCCATCTACCCTCCATATAGATTGTGTCCTCACCTCGTGTCTCCATCTCCCCTCCATATAGATTGTGCCCTCACCTCGTGCATCCATCCACCCTCCATATAGATTGTGCCCTCACCTCGTGTCTCCATCTACCCTCCATATAGATTTTGTCTTCACCTCGTGTCTCCATCTACCCTCCATATAGATTGTGCCCTCACCTCGTGCCTCCATCCACCCTCCATATAGATTGTGTCCTCACCTCGTGTCTCCATCTACCCTCCAAATAGATTGTGTCCTCACCTCGTGTCTCCATCTTCTCTCCATATAGATTGTGTCCTCACCTCGTGTCTCCATCTACCCTCCATATAGATTGTGTCCTCACCTCGTGTCTCCATCTACCCTCCATTTAGATTGTGACCTCACCTCGTGTCTCCATCTTCCCTCCATATAGATTGTGTCCTCACCTTGTGTCTCCATCTACCCTCCATATAGATTGTGTTCTCACCTCGTGTCTCCATCTACCCCCATATAGATTGTGTCCTCACCTCGTGTCTCCATCTCCCCACCGTATAGATTGTGTCCTCGGCTCGTGTCTCCATCTACCCTCCATATAGATTGTGTCCTCACCTTGTGTCTCAATCTACCCTCCATATAGATTGTGTTCTCACCTCGTGTCTCCATCTACCCCCATATAGATTGTGTCCTCACCTCGTGTCTCCATATACCCTCCATATAGATTGTGTCCTCACCTCGTGTCTCCATATACCCTACATATAGATTGTGTCTTCACCTCTTGTCTCCATCTACCGCCTATATAGATTGTGTCTTCACCTCGTGTCTCCATCTACCCTCCATATAGATTCTGTTCTCACCTCGTGTCTCCATCTACCCTCCATATAGATTGTTTCCTCACCTCATGTCTCCATCTACCCTCCATATAGATTGTGTCCTCACCTCGTGTCTCCATCTCCCCCCATATAGATTGTGTCCTCACCTTGTGTCTCCATCTCCCCTCCATATAGATTGTGTCCTCACCTCGTGTCTCCATCTCCCCTCCATATAGATTGTGTCCTCCCATCGTGTCTCCATCTACCCTCCATATAGATTGTGTCCTCACCTCGTGTCTCCATCTCCCCTCCATATAGATTGTGTCCTCACCTCGTGTCTCCATCTACCCTCCATGTAGATTGTGTCCTCACCTCGTGTCTCCATCTACCCTCCATGTAGATTGTGTCCTCACCTCATGTCTCCATCTACCCTCCATATAGATTGCGTCCTCACCTCGTGTCTCCATCTACCCTCCATATAGATTGTGTCCTCACCTTGTGTCTCCATCTACTCTCCATATAGATAGTGTCCTCACCTCGTGTCTCCATCTACCCTCCATATAAATTGTGTCCTCACCTCAAGTCTCCATCTACCCTCCATATAGATTGTGTCCTCACCTCGTGTCTCCATCTCCCCTCCATATAGATTGTGTCCTCACCTCGTGTCTCCATCTACCCTCCATATAGATTGTGTCCTCACCTTGTGTCTCCATCTACCCTTCATATACATTGTGTCCTCCCCTCGTGTCTCTATCTCCCCTCCCTATAGATTGTGTCCTCACCTCGTGTCTCCATCTGCCCTCCATATAGATTGTGTCCTCACCTCAAGTCTCCATCTACCCTCCATATAGATTGTGTCCTCGCCTCGTGTCTCCATCTACCCTCCATATAGATTGTGTCCTCACCTCGTGTCTCCATCTTCTCTCCATATAGATTGTGTCCTCACCTCGTGTCTCCATCTACCCTCCATATAGATTGTGTCCTCACCTCGTGTCTCTATCTACCCTCCATTTAGATTGTGACCTCACCTCGTGTCTCCATCTTCCCTCCATATAGATTGTGTCCTCACCTTGTGTCTCCATCTACCCTCCATATAGATTGTGTTCTCACCTCGTGTCTCCATCTACCCCCATATAGATTGTGTCCTCACCTAGTGTCTCCATCTCCCCACCGTATAGATTGTGTCCTCGGCTCGTGTCTCCATCTACCCTCCATATAGATTGTGTCCTCACCTTGTGTCTCAATATACCCTCCATATAGATTGTGTTCTCACCTCGTGTCTCCATCTACCCCCATATAGATTGTGTCCTCACCTCGTGTCTCCATATACCCTCCATATAGATTGTGTCCTCACCTCGTGTCTCCATATACCCTCCATATAGATTGTGTCTTCACCTCGTGTCTCCATCTACCCCCTATATAGATTGTGTCTTCACCTCGTGTCTCCATCTACCCTCCATATAGATTCTTTTCTCACCTCGTGTCTCCATCTACCCTCCATATAGATTGTTTCCTCACCTCATGTCTCCATCTACCCTCCATATAGATTGTGTCCTCACCTCGTGTCTCCATCTCCCCCCATATAGATTGTGTCCTCACCTTGTGTCTCCATCTCCCCTCCATATAGATTGTGTCCTCACCTCGTGTCTCCATCTCCCCTCCATATAGATTGTGTCCTCCCATCGTGTCTCCATCTACCCTCCATATAGATTGTGTCCTCACCTCGTGTCTCCATCTACCCTCCATATAGATTGTGTCCTCACCTCGTGTCTCCATCTACCCTCCATGTAGATTGTGTCCTCACCTCGTGTCTCCATCTACCCTCCATGTAGATTGTGTCCTCACCTCGTGTCTCCATCTCCCCTCCATATAGATTGTGTCCTCCCATCGTGTCTCCATCTACCCTCCATATAGATTGTGTCCTCACCTCGTGTCTCCATCTACCCTCCATATAGATTGTGTCCTCACCTCGTGTCTCCATCTCCCCTCCATATAGATTGTGCCCTCACCTCGTGCATCCATCCACCCTCCATATAGATTGTGCCCTCACCTCGTGTCTACATCTACCCTCCATATAGATTATGTCTTCACCTCGTGTCTCCATCTACCCTCCATATAGATTGTGCCCTCACCTCGTGCCTCCATCCACCCTCCATATAGATTGTGTCCTCACCTCGTGTCTCCATCTACCCTCCATATAGATTGTGTCCTCACCTCGTGTCTCCATCTTCTCTCCATATAGATTGTGTCCTCACCTCGTGTCTCCATCTACCCTCCATATAGATTGTGTCCTCACCTCGTGTCTCCATCTACCCTCCATTTAGATTGTGACCTCACCTCGTGTCTCCATCTTCCCTCCATATAGATTGTGTCCTCACCTTGTGTCTCCATCTACCCTCCATATAGATTGTGTTCTCACCTCGTGTCTCCATCTACCCCCATATAGATTGTGTCCTCATCTCGTGTCTCCATCTCCCCACCGTATAGATTGTGTCCTCGGCTCGTGTCTCCATCTACCCTCCATATAGATTGTGTCCTCACCTTGTGTCTCAATCTACCCTCCATATAGATTGTGTTCTCACCTCGTGTCTCCATCTACTCCCATATAGATTGTGTCCTTACCTCGTGTCTCCATATACCCTCCATATAGATTGTGTCCTCACCTCGTGTCTCCATATACCCTCCATATAGATTGTGTCTTCACCTCGTGTCTCCATCTACCCCCTATATAGATTGTGTCTTCACCTCGTGTCTCCATCTACCCTCCATATAGATTCTGTTCTCACCTCGTGTCTCCATCTACCCTCCATATAGATTGTTTCCTCACCTCATCTCTCCATCTACCCTCCATATAGATTGTGTCCTCACCTCGTGTCTCCATCTCCCCCCATATAGATTGTGTCCTCACCTTGTGTCTCCATCTCCCCTCCATATAGATTGTGTCCTCACCTCGTGACTCCATCTCCCCTCCATATAGATTGTGTCCTCCCATCGTGTCTCCATCTACCCTCCATATAGATTGTGTCCTCACCTCGTGTCTCCATCTACCCTCCATATAGATTGTGTCCTCACCTCGTGTCTCCATCTACCCTCCATGTAGATTGTGTCCTCACCTCGTGTCTCCATCTACCCTCCATGTAGATTGTGTCCTCACCTCGTGTCTCCATCTACCCTCCGTATAGATTGCGTCCTCACCTCGTGTCTCCATCTACCCTCCATATAGATTGTGTCCTCACCTTGTGTCTCCATCTACTCTCCATATAGATAGTGTCCTCACCTCGTGTCTCCATCTACCCTCCATATAAATTGTGTCCTCACCTCAAGTCTCCATCTACCCTCCATATAGATTGTGTCCTCACCTCGTGTCTCCATCTCCCCTCCGTATAGATTGTGTCCTCACCTCGTGTCTCCATCTACCCTCCATATAGATTGTGTCCTCACCTTGTGTCTCCATCTACCCTTCATATACATTGTGTCCTCCCCTCGTGTCTCTATCTCCCCTCCCTATAGATTGTGTCCTCACCTCGTGTCTCCATCTACCCTCCATATAGATTCTTTTCTCACCTCGTGTCTCCATCTACCCTCCATATAGATTGTTTCCTCACCTCATGTCTCCATCTACCCTCCATATAGATTGTGTCCTCACCTCGTGTCTCCATCTCCCCCCATATAGATTGTGTCCTCACCTTGTGTCTCCATCTCCCCTCCATATAGATTGTGTCCTCACCTCGTGTCTCCATCTCCCCTCCATATAGATTGTGTCCTCCCATCGTGTCTCCATCTACCCTCCATATAGATTGTGTCCTCACCTCGTGTCTCCATCTACCCTCCATATAGATTGTGTCCTCACCTCGTGTCTCCATCTACCCTCCATGTAGATTGTGTCCTCACCTCGTGTCTCCATCTACCCTCCATGTAGATTGTGTCCTCACCTCGTGTCTCCATCTCCCCTCCATATAGATTGTGTCCTCCCATCGTGTCTCCATCTACCCTCCATATAGATTGTGTCCTCACCTCGTGTCTCCATCTACCCTCCATATAGATTGTGTCCTCACCTCGTGTCTCCATCTCCCCTCCATATAGATTGTGCCCTCACCTCGTGCATCCATCCACCCTCCATATAGATTGTGCCCTCACCTCGTGTCTACATCTACCCTCCATATAGATTATGTCTTCACCTCGTGTCTCCATCTACCCTCCATATAGATTGTGCCCTCACCTCGTGCCTCCATCCACCCTCCATATAGATTGTGTCCTCACCTCGTGTCTCCATCTACCCTCCATATAGATTGTGTCCTCACCTCGTGTCTCCATCTTGTCTCCATATAGATTGTGTCCTCACCTCGTGTCTCCATCTACCCTCCATATAGATTGTGTCCTCACCTCGTGTCTCCATCTACCCTCCATTTAGATTGTGACCTCACCTCGTGTCTCCATCTTCCCTCCATATAGATTGTGTCCTCACCTTGTGTCTCCATCTACCCTCCATATAGATTGTGTTCTCACCTCGTGTCTCCATCTACCCCCATATAGATTGTGTCCTCATCTCGTGTCTCCATCTCCCCACCGTATAGATTGTGTCCTCGGCTCGTGTCTCCATCTCCCCTCCATATAGATTGTGCCCTCACCTCGTGCCTCCACCCACCCTCCATATAGATTGTGCCCTCACATCATGTCTCCATCTACCCTCCATATAGATTATGTCTTCACCTCGAGTCTCCATCTACCCTCCATATAGATTGTGCCCTCACCTCGTGCCTCCATCCACCCTCCATATAGATTGTGTCCTCACCTCGTGTCTCCATCTACCCTCCATATAGATTGTGTCCTCACCTCGTGTCTCCATCTTCTCTCCATATAGATTGTGTCCTCACCTCGTGTCTCCATCTACCCTCCATATAGATTGTGTCCTCACCTCGTGTCTCCATCTACCCTCCATATAGATTGTGACCTCACCTCGTGTCTCCATCTTCCCTCCATATAGATTGTGTCCTCACCTTGTGTCGCCATCTACCCTCCATATAGATTGTGTTCTCACCTCGTGTCTCCATCTACCCCCATATAGATTGTGTCCTCACCTCGTGTCTCCATCTCCCCACCGTATAGATTGTGTCCTCTCCTCGTGTCTCCATCTACCCTCCATATAGATTGTGTCCTCACCTTGTGTCTCCATCTACCCTCCATATAGATTTTGTTCTCACCTCGTGTCTCCATCTACGCCCATATAGATTGTGTCCTCACCTCGTGTCTCCATATACCCTCCATATAGATTGTGTCCTCACCTCGTGTCTCCATCTCCCCTCCATATAGATTGAGTCCTCACCTCGTGTCTCCATCTACCCTCCATATAGCTTATGTCCTCACCTCGTGTCTCCATCTACCCCTCCATATAGATTGTGCCCTCACCTCGTGCCTCCATCCACCCTCCATATAGATTGTGCCCTCACCTCATGTCTCCATCTACCCTCCATATAGATTATGTCTTCACCTCGTGTCTCCATCTACCCTCCATATAGATTGTGCCCTCACCTCGTGCCTCCATCCACCCTCCATATAGATTGTGTCCTCACCTCGTGTCTCCATCTACCCTCCATATAGATTGTGTCCTCACCTCGTGTCTCCATCTTCTCTCCATATAGATTGTGTCCTCACCTCGTGTCTCCATCTACCCTCCATATAGATTGTGTCCTCACCTCGTGTCTCCATCTACCCTCCATATAGATTGTGACCTCACCTCGTGTCTCCATCTTCCCTCCATATAGATTGTGTCCTCACCTTGTGTCTCCATCTACCCTCCATATAGATTGTGTTCTCACCTCGTGTCTCCATCTACCCCCATATAGATTGTGTCCTCACCTCGTGTCTCCATCTCCCCACCGTATAGATTGTGTCCTCTCCTCGTGTCTCCATCTACCCTCCATATAGATTGTGTCCGCACCTTGTGTCTCCATCTACCCTCCATATAGATTTTGTTCTCACCTCGTGTCTCCATCTACCCCCATATAGATTGTGTCCTCACCTCGTGTCTCCATCTACCCTCCATATAGATTGTGACCTCACCTCGTGTCTCCATCTTCCCTCCATATAGATTGTGTCCTCACCTTGTGTCTCCATCTACCCTCCATATAGATTGTGTTCTCACCTCGTGTCTCCATCTACCCTCCATATAGATTGTGTCCTCACCTCGTGTCTCCATCTACCCTCCATATAGATTGTGACCTCACCTCGTGTCTCCATCTTCCCTCCATATAGATTGTGTCCTCACCTTGTGTCTCCATCTACCCTCCATATAGATTGTGTTCTCACCTCGTGTCTCTATCTACCCCCATATAGATTGTGTCCTCACCTCGTGTCTCCATCTCCCCACCGTATAGATTGTGTCCTCTCCTCGTGTCTCCATCTACCCTCCATATAGATTGTGCCCTTACCTCGTGCCTCCATTCACCCTCCATATAGATTGTGTCCTCACCTCGTGTCTCCATCTACCCTCCATATAGATTGTGTCCTCACCTCGTGTCTCCATCTTCTCTCCATATAGATTGTGTCCTCACCTCATGTCTCCATCTACCCTCCATATAGATTGTGTCCTCACCTCGTGTCTCCATCTACCCTCCATTTAGATTGTGACCTCACCTCGTGTCTCCATCTTCCCTCCATATAGATTGTGTCCTCACCTTGTGTCTCCATCTACCCTCCATATAGATTGTGTTCTCACCTCGTGTCTCCATCTACCCCCATATAGATTGTGTCCTCACCTCGTGTCTCCATATACCCTCCATATAGATTGTGTCCTCACCTCGTGTCTCCATATACCCTCCATATAGATTGTGTCTTCACCTCGTGTCTCCATCTACCCCCTATATAGATTGTGTCTTCACCTCGTGTCTCCATCTACCCTCCATATAGATTCTGTTCTCACCTCGTGTCTCCATCTACCCTCCATATAGATTGTTTCCTCACCTCATGTCTCCATCTACCCTCCATATAGATTGTGTCCTCACCTCGTGTCTCCATCTCCCCCCATATAGATTGTGTCCTCACCTTGTGTCTCCATCTCCCCTCCATATAGATTGTGTCCTCACCTCGTGTCTCCATCTCCCCTCCATATAGATTGTGTCCTCCCATCGTGTCTCCATCTACCCTCCATATAGATTGTGTCCTCACCTCGTGTCTCCATCTACCCTCCATATAGATTGTGTCCTCACCTCGTGTCTCCATCTACCCTCCATGTAGATTGTGTCCTCACCTCGTGTCTCCATCTACCCTCCATGTAGATTGTGTCCTCACCTCGTGTCTCCATCTCCCCTCCATATAGATTGTGTCCTCTCATTGTGTCTCCATCTACCCTCCATATAGATTGTGTCCTCCCATCGTGTCTCCATCTACCCTCCATATAGATTGTGTCCTCACCTCGTGTCTCCATCTACCCTCCATATAGATTGTGTCCTCACCTCGTGTCTCCATCTACCCTCCATGTAGATTGTGTCCTCACCTCGTGTCTCCATCTACCCTCCATGTAGATTGTGTCCTCACCTCGTGTCTCCATCTACCCTCCGTATAGATTGCGTCCTCACCTCGTGTCTCCATCTACCCTCCATATAGATTGTGTCCTCACCTTGTGTCTCCATCTACTCTCCATATAGATAGTGTCCTCACCTCGTGTCTCCATCTACCCTCCATATAAATTGTGTCCTCACCTCAAGTCTCCATCTACCCTCCATATAGATTGTGTCCTCACCTCGTGTCTCCATCTCCCCTCCGTATAGATTGTGTCCTCACCTCGTGTCTCCATCTACCCTCCATATAGATTGTGTCCTCACCTTGTGTCTCCATCTACCCTTCATATACATTGTGTCCTCCCCTCGTGTCTCTATCTCCCATCCCTATAGATTGTGTCCTCACCTCGTGTCTCCATCTACCCTCCATATAGATTGTGTCCTCACTAGAGATGAGCGAACATGCTCGTCCGAGCTTGATGCTCGGTCGAGCATTAGGGTACTCGAGACGGCTCGTTGCTCGGACGAGTATTTCCCCTGCTCGAGATCGAGCATTTAATTAAAAAAACACAGTGAAGAACAATGAAGAATAGAATAAAAACAGTGAACACAGGATCATTTAAGATAAAAACACAGTGCAGAACACAGTGCAGAATAGATTACAGATGTTCGGCACATCTGCTTACTTGTCGGGAGATACGCGCGGAACGGCGCGTACAAAATAGCATGTGAAGAACAATATATATGTGTGAAGAACACATTGCAGATGTATGGAAACATCTGCAATGTGTTCTTTACACACATATATATTGTTCTTCACATGCTATTTTGTTCGCGCCGTTCCGCGCGTATCTCCCGACAAGTAAGCAGATGTGCCGAACATCTGTAATCTATTCTGCACTGTGTTCTGCACTGTGTTTTTATCTTAAATGATCCTGTGTTCACTGTGTTCACTGTGTTCACTGTTTTTATTCTATTCTTCACTGTTCTTTACATCTGCTAACTTGTCGGGAGATAATATACGCGCGGAACAGTGAAGAATAGATCGCAGATGTTTGCAAATTATCAGAAGACATTCTTTTTCAATTAAATAACACATTTTATTCCCGAACCATGGTCCCTTTGAAAAATGCTCGGGTCTCCCATTGACTTCAATGGGGCTCGTTACTCGAAACGAGCACTCGAGCATCTGGAAATGTTCGGCTCGAGTAACGAGCACCCGAGCATTTTAGTGCTCGCTCATCTCTAGTCCTCACCTCAAGTCTCCATCTCCCCTCCATATAGATTGTGTCCTCACCTCGTGTCTCCATCTCCCCTCCATATAGATTGTGTCCTCGCCTCGTGTCTCCATCTACCATCCATATAGATTGTGTCCTCGCCTGGTGTCTCCATCTACCCTCCATATAGATTGTGTCCTCACCTCGTGTCTCCATCTACCCTCCAAATAGATTGTGTCCTCGCCTCGTGTCTCCATCTACCATCCATATAGATTATGTCCTCGCCTCGTGTCTCCATCTCCCCTCCAAATAGTTTGTGTCCTCGCCTCGTGTCTCCATCTACCCTCCATATAGATTGTGTCCTCACCTCGTGTCTCCATCTACCCTCCATATAGATTGTGTCCTCGCCTCGTGTCTCCATCTACCCTCCATATAGATTGTGTCCTCCCATCGTGTCTCCATCTACCCTCCATATAGATTGTGTCCTCACCTCGTGTCTCCATCTACCCTCCATATAGATTGTGTCCTCACCTCGTGTCTCCATCCCCCTTCCATATAGATTGTGTCCTCACCTCGTGTCTCCATCTCCCCTCCATATAGATTGTGCCCTCACCTCGTGCCTCCATCCACCCTCCATATAGATTGTGCCCTCACATCATGTCTCCATCTACCCTCCATATAGATTATGTCTTCACCTCGAGTCTCCATCTACCCTCCATATAGATTGTGCCCTCACCTCGTGCCTCCATCCACCCTCCATATAGATTGTGTCCTCACCTCGTGTCTCCATCTACCCTCCATATAGATTGTGTCCTCACCTCGTGTCTCCATCTTCTCTCCATATAGATTGTGTCCTCACCTCGTGTCTCCATCTACCCTCCATATAGATTGTGTCCTCACCTCGTGTCTCCATCTACCCTCCATATAGATTGTGACCTCACCTCGTGTCTCCATCTTCCCTCCATATAGATTGTGTCCTCACCTTGTGTCGCCATCTACCCTCCATATAGATTGTGTTCTCACCTCGTGTCTCCATCTACCCCCATATAGATTGTGTCCTCACCTCGTGTCTCCATCTCCCCACCGTATAGATTGTGTCCTCTCCTCGTGTCTCCATCTACCCTCCATATAGATTGTGTCCTCACCTTGTGTCTCCATCTACCCTCCATATAGATTTTGTTCTCACCTCGTGTCTCCATCTACGCCCATATAGATTGTGTCCTCACCTCGTGTCTCCATATACCCTCCATATAGATTGTGTCCTCACCTCGTGTCTCCATCTCCCCTCCATATAGATTGAGTCCTCACCTCGTGTCTCCATCTACCCTCCATATAGCTTATGTCCTCACCTCGTGTCTCCATCTACCCCTCCATATAGATTGTGCCCTCACCTCGTGCCTCCATCCACCCTCCATATAGATTGTGCCCTCACCTCATGTCTCCATCTACCCTCCATATAGATTATGTCTTCACCTCGTGTCTCCATCTACCCTCCATATAGATTGTGCCCTCACCTCGTGCCTCCATCCACCCTCCATATAGATTGTGTCCTCACCTCGTGTCTCCATCTACCCTCCATATAGATTGTGTCCTCACCTCGTGTCTCCATCTTCTCTCCATATAGATTGTGTCCTCACCTCGTGTCTCCATCTACCCTCCATATAGATTGTGTCCTCACCTCGTGTCTCCATCTACCCTCCATATAGATTGTGACCTCACCTCGTGTCTCCATCTTCCCTCCATATAGATTGTGTCCTCACCTTGTGTCTCCATCTACCCTCCATATAGATTGTGTTCTCACCTCGTGTCTCCATCTACCCCCATATAGATTGTGTCCTCACCTCGTGTCTCCATCTCCCCACCGTATAGATTGTGTCCTCTCCTCGTGTCTCAATCTACCCTCCATATAGATTGTGTCCGCACCTTGTGTCTCCATCTACCCTCCATATAGATTTTGTTCTCACCTCGTGTCTCCATCTACCCCCATATAGATTGTGTCCTCACCTCGTGTCTCCATCTACCCTCCATATAGATTGTGACCTCACCTCGTGTCTCCATCTTCCCTCCATATAGATTGTGTCCTCACCTTGTGTCTCCATCTACCCTCCATATAGATTGTGTTCTCACCTCGTGTCTCCATCTACCCTCCATATAGATTGTGTCCTCACCTCGTGTCTCCATCTACCCTCCATATAGATTGTGACCTCACCTCGTGTCTCCATCTTCCCTCCATATAGATTGTGTCCTCACCTTGTGTCTCCATCTACCCTCCATATAGATTGTGTTCTCACCTCGTGTCTCTATCTACCCCCATATAGATTGTGTCCTCACCTCGTGTCTCCATCTCCCCACCGTATAGATTGTGTCCTCTCCTCGTGTCTCCATCTACCCTCCATATAGATTGTGCCCTTACCTCGTGCCTCCATTCACCCTCCATATAGATTGTGTCCTCACCTCGTGTCTCCATCTACCCTCCATATAGATTGTGTCCTCACCTCGTGTCTCCATCTTCTCTCCATATAGATTGTGTCCTCACCTCATGTCTCCATCTACCCTCCATATAGATTGTGTCCTCACCTCGTGTCTCCATCTACCCTCCATTTAGATTGTGACCTCACCTCGTGTCTCCATCTTCCCTCCATATAGATTGTGTCCTCACCTTGTGTCTCCATCTACCCTCCATATAGATTGTGTTCTCACCTCGTGTCTCCATCTACCCCCATATAGATTGTGTCCTCACCTCGTGTCTCCATATACCCTCCATATAGATTGTGTCCTCACCTCGTGTCTCCATATACCCTCCATATAGATTGTGTCTTCACCTCGTGTCTCCATCTACCCCCTATATAGATTGTGTCTTCACCTCGTGTCTCCATCTACCCTCCATATAGATTCTGTTCTCACCTCGTGTCTCCATCTACCCTCCATATAGATTGTTTCCTCACCTCATGTCTCCATCTACCCTCCATATAGATTGTGTCCTCACCTCGTGTCTCCATCTCCCCCCATATAGATTGTGTCCTCACCTTGTGTCTCCATCTCCCCTCCATATAGATTGTGTCCTCACCTCGTGTCTCCATCTCCCCTCCATATAGATTGTGTCCTCCCATCGTGTCTCCATCTACCCTCCATATAGATTGTGTCCTCACCTCGTGTCTCCATCTACCCTCCATATAGATTGTGTCCTCACCTCGTGTCTCCATCTACCCTCCATGTAGATTGTGTCCTCACCTCGTGTCTACATCTACCCTCCATGTAGATTGTGTCCTCACCTCGTGTCTCCATCTCCCCTCCATATAGATTGTGTCCTCTCATTGTGTCTCCATCTACCCTCCATATAGATTGTGTCCTCACCTCGTGTCTCCATCTACCCTCCATATAGATTGTGTCCTCACCTCGTGTCTCCATCTCCCCTCCATATAGATTGTGCCCTCACCTCGTGCATCCATCCACCCTCCATATAGATTGTGCCCTCACCTCGTGTCTCCATCTACCCTCCATATAGATTTTGTCTTCACCTCGTGTCTCCATCTACCCTCCATATAGATTGTGCCCTCACCTCGTGCCTCCATCCACCCTCCATATAGATTGTGTCCTCACCTCGTGTCTCCATCTACCCTCCATATAGATTGTGTCCTCACCTCGTGTCTCCATCTTCTCTCCATATAGATTGTGTCCTCACCTCGTGTCTCCATCTACCCTCCATATAGATTGTGTCCTCACCTCATGTCTCCATCTAACCTCCATATAGATTGTGTCCTCACCTCGTGTCTCCATCTACCCTCCATATAGATTGTTTCCTCACCTCATGTCTCCATCTACCCTCCATATAGATTGTGTCCTCACCTCGTGTCTCCATCTCCCCCCATATAGATTGTGTCCTCACCTTGTGTCTCCATCTCCCCTCCATATAGATTGTGTCCTCACCTCGTGTCTCCATCTCCCCTCCATATAGATTGTGTCCTCCCATCGTGTCTCCATCTACCCTCCATATAGATTGTGTCCTCACCTCGTGTCTCCATCTACCCTCCATATAGATTGTGTCCTCACCTCGTGTCTCCATCTACCCTCCATGTAGATTGTGTCCTCACCTCGTGTCTCCATCTACCCTCCATGTAGATTGTGTCCTCACCTCGTGTCTCCATCTCCCCTCCATATAGATTGTGTCCTCTCATTGTGTCTCCATCTACCCTCCATATAGATTGTGTCCTCACCTCGTGTCTCCATCTACCCTCCATATAGATTGTGTCCTCACCTCGTGTCTCCATCTCCCCTCCATATAGATTGTGCCCTCACCTCGTGCATCCATCCACCCTCCATATAGATTGTGCCCTCACCTCGTGTCTCCATCTACCCTCCATATAGATTTTGTCTTCACCTCGTGTCTCCATCTACCCTCCATATAGATTGTGCCCTCACCTCGTGCCTCCATCCACCCTCCATATAGATTGTGTCCTCACCTCGTGTCTCCATCTACCCTCCAAATAGATTGTGTCCTCACCTCGTGTCTCCATCTTCTCTCCATATAGATTGTGTCCTCACCTCGTGTCTCCATCTACCCTCCATATAGATTGTGTCCTCACCTCGTGTCTCCATCTACCCTCCATTTAGATTGTGACCTCACCTCGTGTCTCCATCTTCCCTCCATATAGATTGTGTCCTCACCTTGTGTCTCCATCTACCCTCCATATAGATTGTGTTCTCACCTCGTGTCTCCATCTACCCCCATATAGATTGTGTCCTCACCTCGTGTCTCCATCTCCCCACCGTATAGATTGTGTCCTCGGCTCGTGTCTCCATCTACCCTCCATATAGATTGTGTCCTCACCTTGTGTCTCAATCTACCCTCCATATAGATTGTGTTCTCACCTCGTGTCTCCATCTACCCCCATATAGATTGTGTCCTCACCTCGTGTCTCCATATACCCTCCATATAGATTGTGTCCTCACCTCGTGTCTCCATATACCCTACATATAGATTGTGTCTTCACCTCTTGTCTCCATCTACCGCCTATATAGATTGTGTCTTCACCTCGTGTCTCCATCTACCCTCCATATAGATTCTGTTCTCACCTCGTGTCTCCATCTACCCTCCATATAGATTGTTTCCTCACCTCATGTCTCCATCTACCCTCCATATAGATTGTGTCCTCACCTCGTGTCTCCATCTCCCCCCATATAGATTGTGTCCTCACCTTGTGTCTCCATCTCCCCTCCATATAGATTGTGTCCTCACCTCGTGTCTCCATCTCCCCTCCATATAGATTGTGTCCTCCCATCGTGTCTCCATCTACCCTCCATATAGATTGTGTCCTCACCTCGTGTCTCCATCTCCCCTCCATATAGATTGTGTCCTCACCTCGTGTCTCCATCTACCCTCCATGTAGATTGTGTCCTCACCTCGTGTCTCCATCTACCCTCCATGTAGATTGTGTCCACACCTCATGTCTCCATCTACCCTCCATATAGATTGCGTCCTCACCTCGTGTCTCCATCTACCCTCCATATAGATTGTGTCCTCACCTTGTGTCTCCATCTACTCTCCATATAGATAGTGTCCTCACCTCGTGTCTCCATCTACCCTCCATATAAATTGTGTCCTCACCTCAAGTCTCCATCTACCCTCCATATAGATTGTGTCCTCACCTCGTGTCTCCATCTCCCCTCCATATAGATTGTGTCCTCACCTCGTGTCTCCATCTACCCTCCATATAGATTGTGTCCTCACCTTGTGTCTCCATCTACCCTTCATATACATTGTGTCCTCCCCTCGTGTCTCTATCTCCCCTCCCTATAGATTGTGTCCTCACCTCGTGTCTCCATCTGCCCTCCATATAGATTGTGTCCTCACCTCAAGTCTCCATCTACCCTCCATATAGATTGTGTCCTCGCCTCGTGTCTCCATCTACCCTCCATATAGATTGTGTCCTCACCTCGTGTCTCCATCTTCTCTCCATATAGATTGTGTCCTCACCTCGTGTCTCCATCTACCCTCCATATAGATTGTGTCCTCACCTCGTGTCTCTATCTACCCTCCATTTAGATTGTGACCTCACCTCGTGTCTCCATCTTCCCTCCATATAGATTGTGTCCTCACCTTGTGTCTCCATCTACCCTCCATATAGATTGTGTTCTCACCTCGTGTCTCCATCTACCCCCATATAGATTGTGTCCTCACCTAGTGTCTCCATCTCCCCACCGTATAGATTGTGTCCTCGGCTCGTGTCTCCATCTACCCTCCATATAGATTGTGTCCTCACCTTGTGTCTCAATATACCCTCCATATAGATTGTGTTCTCACCTCGTGTCTCCATCTACCCCCATATAGATTGTGTCCTCACCTCGTGTCTCCATATACCCTCCATATAGATTGTGTCCTCACCTCGTGTCTCCATATACCCTCCATATAGATTGTGTCTTCACCTCGTGTCTCCATCTACCCCCTATATAGATTGTGTCTTCACCTCGTGTCTCCATCTACCCTCCATATAGATTCTTTTCTCACCTCGTGTCTCCATCTACCCTCCATATAGATTGTTTCCTCACCTCATGTCTCCATCTACCCTCCATATAGATTGTGTCCTCACCTCGTGTCTCCATCTCCCCCCATATAGATTGTGTCCTCACCTTGTGTCTCCATCTCCCCTCCATATAGATTGTGTCCTCACCTCGTGTCTCCATCTCCCCTCCATATAGATTGTGTCCTCCCATCGTGTCTCCATCTACCCTCCATATAGATTGTGTCCTCACCTCGTGTCTCCATCTACCCTCCATATAGATTGTGTCCTCACCTCGTGTCTCCATCTACCCTCCATGTAGATTGTGTCCTCACCTCGTGTCTCCATCTACCCTCCATGTAGATTGTGTCCTCACCTCGTGTCTCCATCTCCCCTCCATATAGATTGTGTCCTCCCATCGTGTCTCCATCTACCCTCCATATAGATTGTGTCCTCACCTCGTGTCTCCATCTACCCTCCATATAGATTGTGTCCTCACCTCGTGTCTCCATCTCCCCTCCATATAGATTGTGCCCTCACCTCGTGCATCCATCCACCCTCCATATAGATTGTGCCCTCACCTCGTGTCTACATCTACCCTCCATATAGATTATGTCTTCACCTCGTGTCTCCATCTACCCTCCATATAGATTGTGCCCTCACCTCGTGCCTCCATCCACCCTCCATATAGATTGTGTCCTCACCTCGTGTCTCCATCTACCCTCCATATAGATTGTGTCCTCACCTCGTGTCTCCATCTTCTCTCCATATAGATTGTGTCCTCACCTCGTGTCTCCATCTACCCTCCATATAGATTGTGTCCTCACCTCGTGTCTCCATCTACCCTCCATTTAGATTGTGACCTCACCTCGTGTCTCCATCTTCCCTCCATATAGATTGTGTCCTCACCTTGTGTCTCCATCTACCCTCCATATAGATTGGGTTCTCACCTCGTGTCTCCATCTACCCCCATATAGATTGTGTCCTCATCTCGTGTCTCCATCTCCCCACCGTATAGATTGTGTCCTCGGCTCGTGTCTCCATCTACCCTCCATATAGATTGTGTCCTCACCTTGTGTCTCAATCTACCCTCCATATAGATTGTGTTCTCACCTCGTGTCTCCATCTACTCCCATATAGATTGTGTCCTTACCTCGTGTCTCCATATACCCTCCATATAGATTGTGTCCTCACCTCGTGTCTCCATATACCCTCCATATAGATTGTGTCTTCACCTCGTGTCTCCATCTACCCCCTATATAGATTGTGTCTTCACCTCGTGTCTCCATCTACCCTCCATATAGATTCTGTTCTCACCTCGTGTCTCCATCTACCCTCCATATAGATTGTTTCCTCACCTCATCTCTCCATCTACCCTCCATATAGATTGTGTCCTCACCTCGTGTCTCCATCTCCCCCCATATAGATTGTGTCCTCACCTTGTGTCTCCATCTCCCCTCCATATAGATTGTGTCCTCACCTCGTGTCTCCATCTCCCCTCCATATAGATTGTGTCCTCCCATCGTGTCTCCATCTACCCTCCATATAGATTGTGTCCTCACCTCGTGTCTCCATCTACCCTCCATATAGATTGTGTCCTCACCTCGTGTCTCCATCTACCCTCCATATAGATTGTGTCCTCACCTTGTGTCTCCATCTACTCTCCATATAGATAGTGTCCTCACCTCGTGTCTCCATCTACCCTCCATATAAATTGTGTCCTCACCTCAAGTCTCCATCTACCCTCCATATAGATTGTGTCCTCACCTCGTGTCTCCATCTCCCCTCCGTATAGATTGTGTCCTCACCTCGTGTCTCCATCTACCCTCCATATAGATTGTGTCCTCACCTTGTGTCTCCATCTACCCTTCATATACATTGTGTCCTCCCCTCGTGTCTCTATCTCCCATCCCTATAGATTGTGTCCTCACCTCGTGTCTCCATCTACCCTCCATATAGATTGTGTCCTCACCTCAAGTCTCCATCTACCCTCCATATAGATTGTGTCCTCGCCTCGTGTCTCCATCTACCATCCATATAGATTGTGTCCTCGCCTGGTGTCTCCATCTACCCTCCATATAGATTGTGTCCTCACCTCGTGTCTCCATCTACCCTCCATATAGATTGTGTCCTCCCATCGTGTCTCCATCTACCCTCCATATAGATTGTGTCCTCACCTCGTGTCTCCATCTACCCTCCATATAGATTGTGTCCTCACCTCGTGTCTCCATCCCCCTTCCATATAGATTGTGTCCTCACCTCGTGTCTCCATCTCCCCTCCATATAGATTGTGCCCTCACCTCGTGCCTCCATCCACCCTCCATATAGATTGTGCCCTCACATCATGTCTCCATCTACCCTCCATATAGATTATGTCTTCACCTCGAGTCTCCATCTACCCTCCATATAGATTGTGCCCTCACCTCGTGCCTCCATCCACCCTCCATATAGATTGTGTCCTCACCTCGTGTCTCCATCTACCCTCCATATAGATTGTGTCCTCACCTCGTGTCTCCATCTTCTCTCCATATAGATTGTGTCCTCACCTCGTGTCTCCATCTACCCTCCATATAGATTGTGTCCTCACCTCGTGTCTCCATCTACCCTCCATATAGATTGTGACCTCACCTCGTGTCTCCATCTTCCCTCCATATAGATTGTGTCCTCACCTTGTGTCGCCATCTACCCTCCATATAGATTGTGTTCTCACCTCGTGTCTCCATCTACCCCCATATAGATTGTGTCCTCACCTCGTGTCTCCATCTCCCCACCGTATAGATTGTGTCCTCTCCTCGTGTCTCCATCTACCCTCCATATAGATTGTGTCCTCACCTTGTGTCTCCATCTACCCTCCATATAGATTTTGTTCTCACCTCGTGTCTCCATCTACGCCCATATAGATTGTGTCCTCACCTCGTGTCTCCATATACCCTCCATATAGATTGTGTCCTCACCTCGTGTCTCCATCTCCCCTCCATATAGATTGAGTCCTCACCTCGTGTCTCCATCTACCCTCCATATAGCTTATGTCCTCACCTCGTGTCTCCATCTACCCCTCCATATAGATTGTGCCCTCACCTCGTGCCTCCATCCACCCTCCATATAGATTGTGCCCTCACCTCATGTCTCCATCTACCCTCCATATAGATTATGTCTTCACCTCGTGTCTCCATCTACCCTCCATATAGATTGTGCCCTCACCTCGTGCCTCCATCCACCCTCCATATAGATTGTGTCCTCACCTCGTGTCTCCATCTACCCTCCATATAGATTGTGTCCTCACCTCGTGTCTCCATCTTCTCTCCATATAGATTGTGTCCTCACCTCGTGTCTCCATCTACCCTCCATATAGATTGTGTCCTCACCTCGTGTCTCCATCTACCCTCCATATAGATTGTGACCTCACCTCGTGTCTCCATCTTCCCTCCATATAGATTGTGTCCTCACCTTGTGTCTCCATCTACCCTCCATATAGATTGTGTTCTCACCTCGTGTCTCCATCTACCCCCATATAGATTGTGTCCTCACCTCGTGTCTCCATCTCCCCACCGTATAGATTGTGTCCTCTCCTCGTGTCTCCATCTACCCTCCATATAGATTGTGTCCGCACCTTGTGTCTCCATCTACCCTCCATATAGATTTTGTTCTCACCTCGTGTCTCCATCTACCCCCATATAGATTGTGTCCTCACCTCGTGTCTCCATCTACCCTCCATATAGATTGTGACCTCACCTCGTGTCTCCATCTTCCCTCCATATAGATTGTGTCCTCACCTTGTGTCTCCATCTACCCTCCATATAGATTGTGTTCTCACCTCGTGTCTCCATCTACCCTCCATATAGATTGTGTCCTCACCTCGTGTCTCCATCTACCCTCCATATAGATTGTGACCTCACCTCGTGTCTCCATCTTCCCTCCATATAGATTGTGTCCTCACCTTGTGTCTCCATCTACCCTCCATATAGATTGTGTTCTCACCTCGTGTCTCCATCTACCCCCATATAGATTGTGTCCTCACCTCGTGTCTCCATCTCCCCACCGTATAGATTGTGTCCTCTCCTCGTGTCTCCATCTACCCTCCATATAGATTGTGCCCTTACCTCGTGCCTCCATTCACCCTCCATATAGATTGTGTCCTCACCTCGTGTCTCCATCTACCCTCCATATAGATTGTGTCCTCACCTCGTGTCTCCATCTTCTCTCCATATAGATTGTGTCCTCACCTCATGTCTCCATCTACCCTCCATATAGATTGTGTCCTCACCTCGTGTCTCCATCTACCCTCCATTTAGATTGTGACCTCACCTCGTGTCTCCATCTTCCCTCCATATAGATTGTGTCCTCACCTTGTGTCTCCATCTACCCTCCATATAGATTGTGTTCTCACCTCGTGTCTCCATCTACCCCCATATAGATTGTGTCCTCACCTCGTGTCTCCATATACCCTCCATATAGATTGTGTCCTCACCTCGTGTCTCCATATACCCTCCATATAGATTGTGTCTTCACCTCGTGTCTCCATCTACCCCCTATATAGATTGTGTCTTCACCTCGTGTCTCCATCTACCCTCCATATAGATTCTGTTCTCACCTCGTGTCTCCATCTACCCTCCATATAGATTGTTTCCTCACCTCATGTCTCCATCTACCCTCCATATAGATTGTGTCCTCACCTCGTGTCTCCATCTCCCCCCATATAGATTGTGTCCTCACCTTGTGTCTCCATCTCCCCTCCATATAGATTGTGTCCTCACCTCGTGTCTCCATCTCCCCTCCATATAGATTGTGTCCTCCCATCGTGTCTCCATCTACCCTCCATATAGATTGTGTCCTCACCTCGTGTCTCCATCTACCCTCCATATAGATTGTGTCCTCACCTCGTGTCTCCATCTACCCTCCATGTAGATTGTGTCCTCACCTCGTGTCTCCATCTACCCTCCATGTAGATTGTGTCCTCACCTCGTCTCTCCATCTCCCCTCCATATAGATTGTGTCCTCTCATTGTGTCTCCATCTACCCTCCATATAGATTGTGTCCTCACCTCGTGTCTCCATCTACCCTCCATATAGATTGTGTCCTCACCTCGTGTCTCCATCTCCCCTCCATATAGATTGTGCCCTCACCTCGTGCATCCATCCACCCTCCATATAGATTGTGCCCTCACCTCGTGTCTCCATCTACCCTCCATATAGATTTTGTCTTCACCTCGTGTCTCCATCTACCCTCCATATAGATTGTGCCCTCACCTCGTGCCTCCATCCACCCTCCATATAGATTGTGTCCTCACCTCGTGTCTCCATCTACCCTCCATATAGATTGTGTCCTCACCTCGTGTCTCCATCTTCTCTCCATATAGATTGTGTCCTCACCTCGTGTCTCCATCTACCCTCCATATAGATTGTGTCCTCACCTCGTGTCTCCATCTACCCTCCATTTAGATTGTGACCTCACCTCGTGTCTCCATCTTCCCTCCATATAGATTGTGTCCTCACCTTGTGTCTCCATCTACCCTCCATATAGATTGTGTTCTCACCTCGTGTCTCCATCTACCCCCATATAGATTGTGTCCTCACCTCGTGTCTCCATCTCCCCACCGTATAGATTGTGTCCTCGGCTCGTGTTTCCATCTACCCTCCATATAGATTGTGTCCTCACCTTGTGTCTCAATCTACCCTCCATATAGATTGTGTTCTCACCTCGTGTCTCCATCTACCCCCATATAGATTGTGTCCTCACCTCGTGTCTCCATATACCCTCCATATAGATTGTGTCCTCACCTCGTGTCTCCATATACCCTCCATATAGATTGTGTCTTCACCTCGTGTCTCCATCTACCCCCTATATAGATTGTGTCTTCACCTCGTGTCTCCATCTACCCTCCATATAGATTCTGTTCTCTCCTCGTGTCTCCATCTACCCTCCATATAGATTGTTTCCTCACCTCATGTCTCCATCTACCCTCCATATAGATTGTGTCCTCACCTCGTGTCTCCATCTCCCCCCATATAGATTGTGTCCTCACCTTGTGTCTCCATCTCCCCTCCATATAGATTGTGTCCTCACCTCGTGTCTCCATCTCCCCTCCATATAGATTGTGTCCTCCCATCGTGTCTCCATCTACCCTCCATATAGATTGTGTCCTCACCTCGTGTCTCCATCTACCCTCCATATAGATTGTGTCCTCACCTCGTGTCTCCATCTACCCTCCATGTAGATTGTGTCCTCACCTCGTGTCTCCATCTACCCTCCATGTAGATTGTGTCCTCACCTCGTGTCTCCATCTCCCCTCCATATAGATTGTGTCCTCTCATTGTGTCTCCATCTACCCTCCATATAGATTGTGTCCTCACCTCGTGTCTCCATCTACCCTCCATATAGATTGTGTCCTCACCTCGTGTCTCCATCTCCCCTCCATATAGATTGTGCCCTCACCTCGTGCATCCATCCACCCTCCATATAGATTGTGCCCTCACCTCGTGTCTCCATCTACCCTCCATATAGATTTTGTCTTCACCTCGTGTCTCCATCTACCCTCCATATAGATTGTGCCCTCACCTCGTGCCTCCATCCACCCTCCATATAGATTGTGTCCTCACCTCGTGTCTCCATCTACCCTCCAAATAGATTGTGTCCTCACCTCGTGTCTCCATCTTCTCTCCATATAGATTGTGTCCTCACCTCGTGTCTCCATCTACCCTCCATATAGATTGTGTCCTCACCTCGTGTCTCCATCTACCCTCCATTTAGATTGTGACCTCACCTCGTGTCTCCATCTTCCCTCCATATAGATTGTGTCCTCACCTTGTGTCTCCATCTACCCTCCATATAGATTGTGTTCTCACCTCGTGTCTCCATCTACCCCCATATAGATTGTGTCCTCACCTCGTGTCTCCATCTCCCCACCGTATAGATTGTGTCCTCGGCTCGTGTCTCCATCTACCCTCCATATAGATTGTGTCCTCACCTTGTGTCTCAATCTACCCTCCATATAGATTGTGTTCTCACCTCGTGTCTCCATCTACCCCCATATAGATTGTGTCCTCACCTCGTGTCTCCATATACCCTCCATATAGATTGTGTCCTCACCTCGTGTCTCCATATACCCTACATATAGATTGTGTCTTCACCTCGTGTCTCCATCTACCGCCTATATAGATTGTGTCTTCACCTCGTGTCTCCATCTACCCTCCATATAGATTCTGTTCTCACCTCGTGTCTCCATCTACCCTCCATATAGATTGTTTCCTCACCTCATGTCTCCATCTACCCTCCATATAGATTGTGTCCTCACCTCGTGTCTCCATCTCCCCCCATATAGATTGTGTCCTCACCTTGTGTCTCCATCTCCCCTCCATATAGATTGTGTCCTCACCTCGTGTCTCCATCTCCCCTCCATATAGATTGTGTCCTCCCATCGTGTCTCCATCTACCCTCCATATAGATTGTGTCCTCACCTCGTGTCTCCATCTACCCTCCATATAGATTGTGTCCTCACCTCGTGTCTCCATCTACCCTCCATGTAGATTGTGTCCTCACCTCGTGTCTCCATCTACCCTCCATGTAGATTGTGTCCTCACCTCATGTCTCCATCTACCCTCCGTATAGATTGCGTCCTCACCTCGTGTCTCCATCTACCCTCCATATAGATTGTGTCCTCACCTTGTGTCTCCATCTACTCTCCATATAGATAGTGTGCTCACCTCGTGTCTCCATCTACCCTCCATATAAATTGTGTCCTCACCTCAAGTCTCCATCTACCCTCCATATAGATTGTGTCCTCACCTCGTGTCTCCATCTCCCCTCCATATAGATTGTGTCCTCACCTCGTGTCTCCATCTACCCTCCATATAGATTGTGTCCTCACCTTGTGTCTCCATCTACCCTTCATATACATTGTGTCCTCCCCTCGTGTCTCTATCTCCCCTCCCTATAGATTGTGTCCTCACCTCGTGTCTCCATCTACCCTCCATATAGATTGTGTCCTCACCTCAAGACTCCATCTACCCTCCAAATAGATTGTGTCCTCGCCTCGTGTCTCCATCTACCCTCCATATAGATTGTGTCCTCACCTCGTGTCTCCATCTTCTCTCCATATAGATTGTGTCCTCACCTCGTGTCTCCATCTACCCTCCATATAGATTGTGTCCTCACCTCGTGTCTCCATCCCCCTTCCATATAGATTGTGTCCTCACCTCGTGTCTCCATCTCCCCTCCATATAGATTGTGCCCTCACCTCGTGTCTCCATCTACCCTCCATATAGATTGTGTCCTCGCCTCGTGTCTCCATCTACCCTCCATATAGATTGTGTCCTCCCATCGTGTCTCCATCTACCCTCCATATAGATTGTGTCCTCACCTCGTGTCTCCATCTACCCTCCATATAGATTGTGTCCTCACCTCGTGTCTCCATCCCCCTTCCATATAGATTGTGTCCTCACCTCGTGTCTCCATCTCCCCTCCATATAGATTGTGCCCTCACCTCGTGCCTCCATCCACCCTCCATATAGATTGTGCCCTCACATCATGTCTCCATCTACCCTCCATATAGATTATGTCTTCACCTCGAGTCTCCATCTACCCTCCATATAGATTGTGCCTTTACCTCGTGCCTCCATCCACCCTCCATATAGATTGTGTCCTCACCTCGTGTCTCCATGTACCCTCCATATAGATTGTGTCCTCACCTCGTGTCTCCATCTTCCCTCCATATAGATTGTGTCCTCACCTTGTGTCGCCATCTACCCTCCATATAGATTGTGTTCTCACCTCGTGTCTCCATCTACCCCCATATAGATTGTGTCCTCACCTCGTGTCTCCATCTCCCCACCGTATAGATTGTGTCCTCTCCTCGTGTCTCCATCTACCCTCCATATAGATTGTGTCCTCACCTTGTGTCTCCATCTACCCTCCATATAGATTTTGTTCTCACCTCGTGTCTCCATCTACGCCCATATAGATTGTGTCCTCACCTCGTGTCTCCATATACCCTCCATATAGATTGTGTCCTCACCTCGTGTCTCCATCTCCCCTCCATATAGATTGAGTCCTCACCTCGTGTCTCCATCTACCCTCCATATAGCTTATGTCCTCACCTCGTGTCTCCATCTACCCCTCCATATAGATTGTGCCCTCACCTCGTGCCTCCATCCACCCTCCATATAGATTGTGCCCTCACCTCATGTCTCCATCTACCCTCCATATAGATTATGTCTTCACCTCGTGTCTCCATCTACCCTCCATATAGATTGTGCCCTCACCTCGTGCCTCCATCCACCCTCCATATAGATTGTGTCCTCACCTCGTGTCTCCATCTACCCTCCATATAGATTGTGTCCTCACCTCGTGTCTCCATCTTCTCTCCATATAGATTGTGTCCTCACCTCGTGTCTCCATCTACCCTCCATATAGATTGTGACCTCACCTCGTGTCTCCATCTTCCCTCCATATAGATTGTGTCCTCACCTTGTGTCTCCATCTACCCTCCATATAGATTGTGTTCTCACCTCGTGTCTCCATCTACCCCCATATAGATTGTGTCCTCACCTCGTGTCTCCATCTCCCCACCGTATAGATTGTGTCCTCTCCTCGTGTCTCCATCTACCCTCCATATAGATTGTGTCCGCACCTTGTGTCTCCATCTACCCTCCATATAGATTTTGTTCTCACCTCGTGTCTCCATCTACGCCCATATAGATTGTGTCCTCACCTCGTGTCTCCATATACCCTCCATATAGATTGTGTCCTCACCTCGTGTCTCCATCTCCCCTCCATATAGATTGAGTCCTCACCTCGTGTCTCCATCTACCCTCCATATAGCTTATGTCCTCACCTCGTGTCTCCATCTACCCCTCCATATAGATTGTGTCCTCACCTCATGTCTCCATCTACCCTCCATATAGATTGTGTCCTCACCTCGTGTCTCCATATACCCTCCATATAGATTGTGTCTTCACCTTGTGTCTCCATCTACCCCCTATATAGATTGTGTCTTCACCTCTTGTCTCCATCTACCCTCTATATAGATTCTGTTCTCACCTCGTGTCTCAATCTACCCTCCATATAGATTGTTTCCTCACCTCATGTCTCCATCTACCCTCCATATAGATTGTGTTCTCACCTCGTGTCTCCATCTACCCTCCATATAGATTGTGTCCTCACCTCGTGTCTCCATCTACCCTCCATATAGATTGTGCCCTTACCTCGTGCCTCCATCCACCCTCCATATAGATTGTGTCCTCACCTCGTGTCTCCATCTACCCTCCATATAGATTGTGTCCTCACCTCGTGTCTCCATCTTCTCTCCATATAGATTGTGTCCTCACCTCATGTCTCCATCTACCCTCCATATAGATTGTGTCCTCACCTCGTGTCTCCATCTACCCTCCATTTAGATTGTGACCTCACCTCGTGTCTCCATCTTCCCTCCATATAGATTGTGTCCTCACCTTGTGTCTCCATCTACCCTCCATATAGATTGTGTTCTCACCTCGTGTCTCCATCTACCCCCATATAGATTGTGTCCTCACCTCGTGTCTCCATCTCCCCCCATATAGATTGTGTCCTCACCTTGTGTCTCCATCTCCCCTCCATATAGATTGTGTCCTCACCTCGTGTCTCCATCTCCCCTCCATATAGATTGTGTCCTCCCATCGTGTCTCCATCTACCCTCCATATAGATTGTGTCCTCACCTCGTGTCTCCATCTACCCTCCATATAGATTGTGTCCTCACCTCGTGTCTCCATCTACCCTCCATGTAGATTGTGTCCTCACCTCGTGTCTCCATCTACCCTCCATGTAGATTGTGTCCTCACCTCGTGTCTCCATCTCCCCTCCATATAGATTGTGTCCTCTCATTGTGTCTCCATCTACCCTCCATATAGATTGTGTCCTCACCTCGTGTCTCCATCTACCCTCCATATAGATTGTGTCCTCACCTCGTGTCTCCATCTCCCCTCCATATAGATTGTGCCCTCACCTCGTGCATCCATCCACCCTCCATATAGATTGTGCCCTCACCTCGTGTCTCCATCTACCCTCCATATAGATTTTGTCTTCACCTCGTGTCTCCATCTACCCTCCATATAGATTGTGCCCTCACCTCGTGCCTCCATCCACCCTCCATATAGATTGTGTCCTCACCTCGTGTCTCCATCTACCCTCCATATAGATTGTGTCCTCACCTCGTGTCTCCATCTTCTCTCCATATAGATTGTGTCCTCACCTCGTGTCTCCATCTACCCTCCATATAGATTGTGTCCTCACCTCGTGTCTCCATCTACCCTCCATTTAGATTGTGACCTCACCTCGTGTCTCCATCTTCCCTCCATATAGATTGTGTCCTCACCTTGTGTCTCCATCTACCCTCCATATAGATTGTGTTCTCACCTCGTGTCTCCATCTACCCCCATATAGATTGTGTCCTCACCTCGTGTCTCCATCTCCCCACCGTATAGATTGTGTCCTCGGCTCGTGTCTCCATCTACCCTCCATATAGATTGTGTCCTCACCTTGTGTCTCAATCTACCCTCCATATAGATTGTGTTCTCACCTCGTGTCTCCATCTACCCCCATATAGATTGTGTCCTCACCTCGTGTCTCCATATACCCTCCATATAGATTGTGTCCTCACCTCGTGTCTCCATATACCCTCCATATAGATTGTGTCTTCACCTCGTGTCTCCATCTACCCCCTATATAGATTGTGTCTTCACCTCGTGTCTCCATCTACCCTCCATATAGATTCTGTTCTCTCCTCGTGTCTCCATCTACCCTCCATATAGATTGTTTCCTCACCTCATGTCTCCATCTACCCTCCATATAGATTGTGTCCTCACCTCGTGTCTCCATCTCCCCCCATATAGATTGTGTCCTCACCTTGTGTCTCCATCTCCCCTCCATATAGATTGTGTCCTCACCTCGTGTCTCCATCTCCCCTCCATATAGATTGTGTCCTCCCATCGTGTCTCCATCTACCCTCCATATAGATTGTGTCCTCACCTCGTGTCTCCATCTACCCTCCATATAGATTGTGTCCTCACCTCGTGTCTCCATCTACACTCCATGTAGATTGTGTCCTCACCTCGTGTCTCCATCTACCCTCCATGTAGATTGTGTCCTCACCTCGTGTCTCCATCTCCCCTCCATATAGATTGTGTCCTCTCATTGTGTCTCCATCTACCCTCCATATAGATTGTGTCCTCACCTCGTGTCTCCATCTACCCTCCATATAGATTGTGTCCTCACCTCGTGTCTCCATCTCCCCTCCATATAGATTGTGCCCTCACCTCGTGCATCCATCCACCCTCCATATAGATTGTGCCCTCACCTCGTGTCTCCATCTACCCTCCATATAGATTTTGTCTTCACCTCGTGTCTCCATCTACCCTCCATATAGATTGTGCCCTCACCTCGTGCCTCCATCCACCCTCCATATAGATTGTGTCCTCACCTCGTGTCTCCATCTACCCTCCAAATAGATTGTGTCCTCACCTCGTGTCTCCATCTTCTCTCCATATAGATTGTGTCCTCACCTCGTGTCTCCATCTACCCTCCATATAGATTGTGTCCTCACCTCGTGTCTCCATCTACCCTCCATTTAGATTGTGACCTCACCTCGTGTCTCCATCTTCCCTCCATATAGATTGTGTCCTCACCTTGTGTCTCCATCTACCCTCCATATAGATTGTGTTCTCACCTCGTGTCTCCATCTACCCCCATATAGATTGTGTCCTCACCTCGTGTCTCCATCTCCCCACCGTATAGATTGTGTCCTCGGCTCGTGTCTCCATCTACCCTCCATATAGATTGTGTCCTCACCTTGTGTCTCAATCTACCCTCCATATAGATTGTGTTCTCACCTCGTGTCTCCATCTACCCCCATATAGATTGTGTCCTCACCTCGTGTCTCCATATACCCTCCATATAGATTGTGTCCTCACCTCGTGTCTCCATATACCCTACATATAGATTGTGTCTTCACCTCGTGTCTCCATCTACCGCCTATATAGATTGTGTCTTCACCTCGTGTCTCCATCTACCCTCCATATAGATTCTGTTCTCACCTCGTGTCTCCATCTACCCTCCATATAGATTGTTTCCTCACCTCATGTCTCCATCTACCCTCCATATAGATTGTGTCCTCACCTCGTGTCTCCATCTCCCCCCATATAGATTGTGTCCTCACCTTGTGTCTCCATCTCCCCTCCATATAGATTGTGTCCTCACCTCGTGTCTCCATCTCCCCTCCATATAGATTGTGTCCTCCCATCGTGTCTCCATCTACCCTCCATATAGATTGTGTCCTCACCTCGTGTCTCCATCTACCCTCCATATAGATTGTGTCCTCACCTCGTGTCTCCATCTACCCTCCATGTAGATTGTGTCCTCACCTCGTGTCTCCATCTACCCTCCATGTAGATTGTGTCCTCACCTCATGTCTCCATCTACCCTCCGTATAGATTGCGTCCTCACCTCGTGTCTCCATCTACCCTCCATATAGATTGTGTCCTCACCTTGTGTCTCCATCTACTCTCCATATAGATAGTGTCCTCACCTCGTGTCTCCATCTACCCTCCATATAAATTGTGTCCTCACCTCAAGTCTCCATCTACCCTCCATATAGATTGTGTCCTCACCTCGTGTCTCCATCTACCCTCCATATAGATTGTGTCCTCACCTTGTGTCTCCATCTACCCTTCATATACATTGTGTCCTCCCCTCGTGTCTCTATCTCCCCTCCCTATAGATTGTGTCCTCACCTCGTGTCTCCATCTACCCTCCATATAGATTGTGTCCTCACCTCAAGTCTCCATCTACCCTCCATATAGATTGTGTCCTCGCCTCGTGTCTCCATCTACCCTCCATATAGATTGTGTCCTCACCTCGTGTCTCCATCTTCTCTCCATATAGATTGTGTCCTCACCTCGTGTCTCCATCTACCCTCCATATAGATTGTGTCCTCACCTCGTGTCTCTATCTACCCTCCATTTAGATTGTGACCTCACCTCGTGTCTCCATCTTCCCTCCATATAGATTGTGTCCTCACCTTGTGTCTCCATCTACCCTCCATATAGATTGTGTTCTCACCTCGTGTCTCCATCTACCCCCATATAGATTGTGTCCTCACCTAGTGTCTCCATCTCCCCACCGTATAGATTGTGTCCTCGGCTCGTGTCTCCATCTACCCTCCATATAGATTGTGTCCTCACCTTGTGTCTCAATATACCCTCCATATAGATTGTGTTCTCACCTCGTGTCTCCATCTACCCCCATATAGATTGTGTCCTCACCTCGTGTCTCCATATACCCTCCATATAGATTGTGTCCTCACCTCGTGTCTCCATATACCCTCCATATAGATTGTGTCTTCACCTCGTGTCTCCATCTACCCCCTATATAGATTGTGTCTTCACCTCGTGTCTCCATCTACCCTCCATATAGATTGTTTCCTCACCTCATGTCTCCATCTACCCTCCATATAGATTGTGTCCTCACCTCGTGTCTCCATCTCCCCCCATATAGATTGTGTCCTCACCTTGTGTCTCCATCTCCCCTCCATATAGATTGTGTCCTCACCTCGTGTCTCCATCTCCCCTCCATATAGATTGTGTCCTCCCATCGTGTCTCCATCTACCCTCCATATAGATTGTGTCCTCACCTCGTGTCTCCATCTACCCTCCATATAGATTGTGTCCTCACCTCGTGTCTCCATCTACCCTCCATGTAGATTGTGTCCTCACCTCGTGTCTCCATCTACCCTCCATGTAGATTGTGTCCTCACCTCGTGTCTCCATCTCCCCTCCATATAGATTGTGTCCTCCCATCGTGTCTCCATCTACCCTCCATATAGATTGTGTCCTCACCTCGTGTCTCCATCTACCCTCCATATAGATTGTGTCCTCACCTCGTGTCTCCATCTCCCCTCCATATAGATTGTGCCCTCACCTCGTGCATCCATCCACCCTCCATATAGATTGTGCCCTCACCTCGTGTCTACATCTACCCTCCATATAGATTATGTCTTCACCTCGTGTCTCCATCTACCCTCCATATAGATTGTGCCCTCACCTCGTGCCTCCATCCACCCTCCATATAGATTGTGTCCTCACCTCGTGTCTCCATCTACCCTCCATATAGATTGTGTCCTCACCTCGTGTCTCCATCTTCTCTCCATATAGATTGTGTCCTCACCTCGTGTCTCCATCTACCCTCCATATAGATTGTGTCCTCACCTCGTGTCTCCATCTACCCTCCATTTAGATTGTGACCTCACCTCGTGTCTCCATCTTCCCTCCATATAGATTGTGTCCTCACCTTGTGTCTCCATCTACCCTCCATATAGATTGTGTTCTCACCTCGTGTCTCCATCTACCCCCATATAGATTGTGTCCTCATCTCGTGTCTCAATCTACCCTCCATATAGATTGTGTCCTCACCTTGTGTCTCAATCTACCCTCCATATAGATTGTGTTCTCACCTCGTGTCTCCATCTACTCCCATATAGATTGTGTCCTTACCTCGTGTCTCCATATACCCTCCATATAGATTGTGTCCTCACCTCGTGTCTCCATATACCCTCCATATAGATTGTGTCTTCACCTCGTGTCTCCATCTACCCCCTATATAGATTGTGTCTTCACCTCGTGTCTCCATCTACCCTCCATATAGATTCTGTTCTCACCTCGTGTCTCCATCTACCCTCCATATAGATTGTTTCCTCACCTCATCTCTCCATCTACCCTCCATATAGATTGTGTCCTCACCTCGTGTCTCCATCTCCCCCCATATAGATTGTGTCCTCACCTTGTGTCTCCATCTCCCCTCCATATAGATTGTGTCCTCACCTCGTGTCTCCATCTCCCCTCCATAAAGATTGTGTCCTCCCATCGTGTCTCCATCTACCCTCCATATAGATTGTGTCCTCACCTCGTGTCTCCATCTACCCTCCATATAGATTGTGTCCTCACCTCGTGTCTCCATCTACCCTCCATGTAGATTGTGTCCTCACCTCGTGTCTCCATCTACCCTCCATGTAGATTGTGTCCTCACCTCGTGTCTCCATCTACCCTCCGTATAGATTGCGTCCTCACCTCGTGTCTCCATCTACCCTCCATATAGATTGTGTCCTCACCTTGTGTCTCCATCTACTCTCCATATAGATAGTGTCCTCACCTCGAGTCTCCATCTACCCTCCATATAAATTGTGTCCTCACCTCAAGTCTCCATCTACCCTCCATATAGATTGTGTCCTCACCTCGTGTCTCCATCTCCCCTCCGTATAGATTGTGTCCTCACCTCGTGTCTCCATCTACCCTCCATATAGATTGTGTCCTCACCTTGTGTCTCCATCTACCCTTCATATACATTGTGTCCTCCCCTCGTGTCTCTATCTCCCCTCCCTATAGATTGTGTCCTCACCTCGTGTCTCCATCTACCCTTCATATAGATTGTGTCCTCACCTCAAGTCTCCATCTACCCTCCATATAGATTGTGTCCTCGCCTCGTGTCTCCATCTACCATCCATATAGATTGTGTCCTCGCCTGGTGTCTCCATCTACCCTCCATATAGATTGTGTCCTCACCTCGTGTCTCCATCTACCCTCCAAATAGATTGTGTCCTCGCCTCGTGTCTCCATCTACCATCCATATAGATTATGTCCTCGCCTCGTGTCTCCATCTCCCCTCCAAATAGTTTGTGTCCTCGCCTCGTGTCTCCATCTACCCTCCATATAGATTGTGTCCTCACCTCGTGTCTCCATCTACCCTCCATATAGATTGTGTCCTCGCCTCGTGTCTCCATCTACCCTCCATATAGATTGTGTCCTCCCATCGTGTCTCCATCTACCCTCCATATAGATTGTGTCCTCACCTCGTGTCTCCATCTACCCTCCATATAGATTGTGTCCTCACCTCGTGTCTCCATCCCCCTTCCATATAGATTGTGTCCTCACCTCGTGTCTCCATCTCCCCTCCATATAGATTGTGCCCTCACCTCGTGCCTCCATCCACCCTCCATATAGATTGTGCCCTCACATCATGTCTCCATCTACCCTCCATATAGATTATGTCTTCACCTCGAGTCTCCATCTACCCTCCATATAGATTGTGCCCTCACCTCGTGCCTCCATCCACCCTCCATATAGATTGTGTCCTCACCTCGTGTCTCCATCTACCCTCCATATAGATTGTGTCCTCACCTCGTGTCTCCATCTTCTCTCCATATAGATTGTGTCCTCACCTCGTGTCTCCATCTACCCTCCATATAGATTGTGTCCTCACCTCGTGTCTCCATCTACCCTCCATATAGATTGTGTCCTCACCTTGTGTCGCCATCTACCCTCCATATAGATTGTGTCCTCACCTTGTGTCGCCATCTACCCTCCATATAGATTGTGTTCTCACCTCGTGTCTCCATCTACCCCCATATAGATTGTGTCCTCACCTCGTGTCTCCATCTCCCCACCGTATAGATTGTGTCCTCTCCTCGTGTCTCCATCTACCCTCCATATAGATTGTGTCCTCACCTTGTGTCTCCATCTACCCTCCATATAGATTTTGTTCTCACCTCGTGTCTCCATCTACGCCCATATAGATTGTGTCCTCACCTCGTGTCTCCATATACCCTCCATATAGATTGTGTCCTCACCTCGTGTCTCCATCTCCCCTCCATATAGATTGAGTCCTCACCTCGTGTCTCCATCTACCCTCCATATAGCTTATGTCCTCACCTCGTGTCTCCATCTACCCCTCCATATAGATTGTGCCCTCACCTCGTGCCTCCATCCACCCTCCATATAGATTGTGCCCTCACCTCATGTCTCCATCTACCCTCCATATAGATTATGTCTTCACCTCGTGTCTCCATCTACCCTCCATATAGATTGTGCCCTCACCTCGTGCCTCCATCCACCCTCCATATAGATTGTGTCCTCACCTCGTGTCTCCATCTACCCTCCATATAGATTGTGTCCTCACCTCGTGTCTCCATCTTCTCTCCATATAGATTGTGTCCTCACCTCGTGTCTCCATCTACCCTCCATATAGATTGTGTCCTCACCTCGTGTCTCCATCTACCCTCCATATAGATTGTGACCTCACCTCGTGTCTCCATCTTCCCTCCATATAGATTGTGTCCTCACCTTGTGTCTCCATCTACCCTCCATATAGATTGTGTTCTCACCTCGTGTCTCCATCTACCCCCATATAGATTGTGTCCTCACCTCGTGTCTCCATCTCCCCACCGTATAGATTGTGTCCTCTCCTCGTGTCTCCATCTACCCTCCATATAGATTGTGTCCGCACCTTGTGTCTCCATCTACCCTCCATATAGATTTTGTTCTCACCTCGTGTCTCCATCTACGCCCATATAGATTGTGTCCTCACCTCGTGTCTCCATATACCCTCCATATAGATTGTGTCCTCACCTCGTGTCTCCATCTCCCCTCCATATAGATTGAGTCCTCACCTCGTGTCTCCATCTACCCTCCATATAGCTTATGTCCTCACCTCGTGTCTCCATCTACCCCTCCATATAGATTGTGTCCTCACCTCATGTCTCCATCTACCCTCCATATAGATTGTGTCCTCACCTCGTGTCTCCATATACCCTCCATATAGATTGTGTCTTCACCTCGTGTCTCCATCTACCCCCTATATAGATTGTGTCTTCACCTCTTGTCTCCATCTACCCTCTATATAGATTCTGTTCTCACCTCGTGTCTCAATCTACCCTCCATATAGATTGTTTCCTCACCTCATGTCTCCATCTACCCTCCATATAGATTGTGTCCTCATCTCGTGTCTCCATCTCCCCCCATATAGATTGTGTCCTCACCTCGTGTCTCCATCTCCCCTCCATATAGATTGTGTCCTCACCTCGTGTCTCCATCTCCCCTCCATATAGATTGTGTCCTCCCATCGTGTCTCCATCTACCCTCCATATAGATTGTGTCCTCACCTCGTGTCTCCATCTACCCTCCATATAGATTATGTCTTCACCTCGTGTCTCCATCTGCCCTCCAAATAGATTGTGCCCTCACCTCGTGCCTCCATCCACCCTCCATATAGATTGTGTCCTCACCTTGTGTCTCCATCTACCCTCCGTTTAGATTATGTCCTCACCTCGTGTCTCCATCTACCCTCCATATAGATTGTGTCCTCACCTCGTGTCTCCATCTACCCTTTGTATAGATTGTGTCCTCCCCTCGTGTCTCCATCTCCCCTCCGTATAGATTGTGTCCTCACCTCGTGTCTCCATCTACCCTCCATATAGATTGTGTTCTCACATCGTGTCTCCATCTACCCTCCATATAGATTGTTTCCTCACCTCATGTCTCCATCTCCCCTCCATATAGATTGTGTTCTCACCTCGTGTCTCCATCTACCCTCCATATAGATTATGTCTTCACCTCGTGTCTCCATCTACCCTCCATATAGATTGTGTCCTCACCTCGTGTCTCCATCTTCTCTCCGTATAGATTGTGTCCTCACCTCGTGTCTCCATCTACCCTCTATATAGATAGTGTCCTAACCTTGTGTCTCCATCTACCCCCCATATAGATTGTGTCCTCACCTCGTGTCTCCATATACCCTCCATATAGATTGTGTCCTCACCTCGTGTCTCCATCTACCCTCCATACAGATTATGCCCTCACCTCGTGTCTCCATCTACCCCTCCATATAGATTGTGTCCTCACCTCATGTCTCCATCTACCCTCCATATAGATTGTGTCTTCACCTTGTGTCTCCATCTCCCCTCCATATAGATTGTGTCCTCACCTCGTGTCTCCATCTACCCTCCATTTAGATTGTGTCCTCACCTCGTGTCTCCATATACCCTCCATATAGATTGTGTCTTCACCTCGTGTCTCCATCTACCCCCTATATAGATTGTGTCTTCACCTCGTGTCTCCATCTCCCATCCATATAGATTGTGTTCTCACATCGTGTCTCCATCTACCCTCCATATAGATTGTTTCCTCACCTCATGTCTCCATCTCCCCTCCATATAGATTGTGTCCTCACCTCGTGTCTCCATCTACCCTCCATATAGATTATGTCTTCACCTCGTGTCTCCATCTACCCTCCATATAAATTGTGCAATCACCTCGTGCCTCCATCCACCCTCCATATAGATTGTGGCCTCACCTCGTGTCTCCATCTACCCTCCATATAGATTGTGTCCTCACCTCGTGTCTCCATCTTCTCTCCATATAGATTGTGTCCTCACCTCGTGTCTCCATCTCCCCTCCGTATAGATTGTGTCCTCACCTTGTGTCTCCATCTACCCTCTATATAGATTGTGTCCTCACCTTGTGTCTCCATCTACCCTCCATAAAGATTGTGTTCTCACCTCGTGTCTCCATCTACCCCCCATATAGATTGTGTCCTCACCTCGTGTCTCCATCTCCCCTCCATATAGATTGATTCCTCACCTCGTGTCTCCATCTACCCTCCATACAGATTATGTCCTCACCTCGTGTCTCCATCTACCCCTCCATATAGATTGTGTCCTCACCTCATGTCTCCATCTACCCTCCATATAGATTGTGTCTTCACCTTGTGTCTCCATCTCCCCTCCATATAGATTGTGTCCTCACCTCGTGTCTCCATCTACCCTCCATTTAGATTGTGTCCTCACCTCGTGTCTCCATATACCCTCCATATAGATTGTGTCTTCACCTCGTGTCTCCATCTACCCCCTATATAGATTGTGTCTTCACCTCGTGTCTCCATCTCCCCTCCATATAGATTGTGTTCTCACCTCGTGTCTCCATCTACCCTCCATATAGATTGTTTCCTCACCTCATGTCTCCATCTACCCTTTATATAGATTGTGTCCTCACCTCGTGTCTCCATCTCCCCCCCATATAGATTGTGTCCTCACCTCGTGTCTCCATCTCCCCTCCATATAGATTGTGTCCTCACCTTGTGTCTCCATCTCCCCTCCATATAGATTGTGTCCTCCCATCGTGTCTCCATCTACCCTCCATATAGATTGTGTCCTCACCTCGTGTCTCCATCTACTCTCCATATAGATTGTGTCCTTACCTCGTGTCTCCATCTACCCTTCATGTAGATTGTGTCCTCACCTCATGTCTCCATCTACCCTCCGTATAGATTGTGTCCTCACCTCGTGTCTCCATCTACCCTCCATATAGATTGTGTCCTCACCTCGTGTCTCCATCTACTCTCCATATAGATAGTGTCCTCACCTCGTGTCTCCATCTACCCTCCATATTAATTGTGTCCTCACCTCGTGTCTCGATCTCCCCTCCATATAGATTGTGTCCTCACCTCGTGTCTCTATCTCCCCTCCGTATAGATTGTGTCCTCACCTCAAGTCTCCATCTACCCTCCATATAGATTGTGTCCTCACCTTGTGTCTCCATCTACCCTTCATATACTATGTGTCCTCACCTCGTGTCTTTATCTACCCTCCATATAGTTTGTGCCCTCACCTCGTGCCTCCATCCACCCTCCATATAGATTGTGTCCTCACCTCGTGTCTCCATCTACGCTCCGTATAGATTGTGTCCTCACCTCGTGTCTCCATCTACCCTCCATAAAGATTGTGTCCTCACCTCGTGTCTCCATCTACCCTCCATATAGATTGTGTCCTCACCTTGTGTCTCCATCTACCCTCCATATAGATTGTGTTCTCACCTCGTGTCTCCATCTCCCCTCCATATAGATTCTGTCCTCACCTCGTGTCTCCATCTCCCCTCCGTATAGATTGTGTCCTCACCTCGTGCCACCATCCACCCTCCATATAGATTGTGTCCTCAACTCGTGTCTCCATCTACCCTCCGTACAGATTGTGTCCTCACCTCGTGCCTCCATCCACCCTCCATATAGATTGTGTCCTCACCTCGTGTCTCCATCTACCCTCCATATAGATTGTGTCCTCACCTAGTGTCTCCATCTACCCTCCATATAGATTGTGTCCTCACCTCGTGTCTCCATCTACCGTCCATATAGATTGTGTCCTCACCTCGTGTCTCCATCTACCCTCCATATAGATTGTGTCGTCACCTTGTGTCTCCATCTACCCTCCATATAGATTCTGTCCTCACCTCGTGTCTCCATCTGCTCTCCATATAGATTCTGTCCTCACCTCGTGTCTCCATCTACCCTCCATATAGATTGTGTCCTCACCTCGTGTCTCCATCTCCCCTCCATATAGATTGTGTCCTCACCTCGTGTCTCCATCTACCCTCCATATAGATTGTGTCTGCACCTCATGTCTCCATCTCCCCTCCATATAGATTGTGTCCTCACCTCGTGTCTCCATCTACCCCCTATATAGATTGTGTCTTCACCTCGTGTCTCCATCTACCCTCCATATAGATTCTGTTCTCACCTCGTGTCTCCATCTACCCTCCATATAGATTGTTTCCTCACCTCATGTCTCCTTCTACCCTCCATATAGATTGTGTCCTCACCTCGTGTCTCCATCTCCCCCCCATATACATTGTGTCCTCACCTCTTGTCTCTATCTCCCCTCCATATAGATTGTGTCCTCACCTTGTGTCTCCATTTCCCCTCCATATAGATTGTGTCCTCCCATCGTGTCTCCATCTACCCTCAATATAGATTGTGTCCTCACCTCGTGTCTCCATCTACCCTCCATATAGATTGTGTTCTCACCTCGTGTCTCCATCTACCCTCCATGTAGATTGTGTCCTCACCTCATGTCTCCATCTACCCTCCGTATAGATTGTGTCCTCACCTCGTGTCTCCATCTACCCTCCATATAGATTGTGTCCTCACCTCGTGTCTCCATCTACTCTCCATATAGATAGTGTCCTCACCTCATGTCTCCATCGACCCTCCATATAAATTGTGTCCTCACCTCAAGTCTCCATCTACCCTCCATATAGATTGTGTCCTTACCTCGTGTCTCGATCTACCCTCCATATAGATTGTGTCCTCACCTCGTGTCTTCATCTACCCTCCATATAGATTGTGTCCTCACCTTGTGTCTCCATCTACCCTTCATATACATTGTGTCCTCACCTCGTGTCTTTATCTACCCTCCATATAGTTTGTGCCCTCACCTCGTGCCTCCATCCACCCTCCATATAGATTGTGTCCTCAACTCGTGTCTCCATCTACCCTCCGTACAGATTGTGTCCTCACCTCGTGTCTCCATCTACCCTCCATATAGATTGTGTCCTCACCTCGTGTCTCCATCTACCCTCCGTATAGATTGTGTCCTCTCCTCGTGTCTCCATCTCCACTCCGTATAGATTGTGTCCTCACCTCGTGTCTCCATCTACCCTCCATATAGATTGTTTCCTCACCTCATGTCTCCATCTACCCTTTATATAGATTGTGTCCTCACCTCGTGTCTCCATCTCCCCCCCATATAGATTGTGTCCTCACCTCGTGTCTCCATCTCCCCTCCATATAGATTGTGTCCTCACCTTGTGTCTCCATCTCCCCTCCATATAGATTGTGTCCTCCCATCGTGTCTCCATCTACCCTCCATATAGATTGTGTCCTCACCTCGTGTCTCCATCTACTCTCCATATAGATTGTGTCCTTACCTCGTGTCTCCATCTACCCTTCATGTAGATTGTGTCCTCACCTCATGTCTCCATCTACCCTCCGTATAGATTGTGTCCTCACCTCGTGTCTCCATCTACCCTCCATATAGATTGTGTCCTCACCTCGTGTCTCCATCTACTCTCCATATAGATAGTGTCCTCACCTCGTGTCTCCATCTACCCTCCATATTAATTGTGTCCTCACCTCGTGTCTCGATCTCCCCTCCATATAGATTGTGTCCTCACCTCGTGTCTCTATCTCCCCTCCGTATAGATTGTGTCCTCACCTCAAGTCTCCATCTACCCTCCATATAGATTGTGTCCTCACCTTGTGTCTCCATCTACCCTTCATATACTATGTGTCCTCACCTCGTGTCTTTATCTACCCTCCATATAGTTTGTGCCCTCACCTCGTGCCTCCATCCACCCTCCATATAGATTGTGTCCTCACCTCGTGTCTCCATCTACGCTCCGTATAGATTGTGTCCTCACCTCGTGTCTCCATCTACCCTCCATAAAGATTGTGTCCTCACCTCGTGTCTCCATCTACCCTCCATATAGATTGTGTCCTCACCTTGTGTCTCCATCTACCCTCCATATAGATTGTGTTCTCACCTCGTGTCTCCATCTCCCCTCCATATAGATTCTGTCCTCACCTCGTGTCTCCATCTCCCCTCCGTATAGATTGTGTCCTCACCTCGTGCCACCATCCACCCTCCATATAGATTGTGTCCTCAACTCGTGTCTCCATCTACCCTCCGTACAGATTGTGTCCTCACCTCGTGCCTCCATCCACCCTCCATATAGATTGTGTCCTCACCTCGTGTCTCCATCTACCCTCCATATAGATTGTGTCCTCACCTAGTGTCTCCATCTACCCTCCATATAGATTGTGTCCTCACCTCGTGTCTCCATCTACCGTCCATATAGATTGTGTCCTCACCTCGTGTCTCCATCTACCCTCCATATAGATTGTGTCGTCACCTTGTGTCTCCATCTACCCTCCATATAGATTCTGTCCTCACCTCGTGTCTCCATCTGCTCTCCATATAGATTCTGTCCTCACCTCGTGTCTCCATCTACCCTCCATATAGATTGTGTCCTCACCTCGTGTCTCCATCTCCCCTCCATATAGATTGTGTCCTCACCTCGTGTCTCCATCTACCCTCCATATAGATTGTGTCTGCACCTCATGTCTCCATCTCCCCTCCATATAGATTGTGTCCTCACCTCGTGTCTCCATCTACCCCCTATATAGATTGTGTCTTCACCTCGTGTCTCCATCTACCCTCCATATAGATTCTGTTCTCACCTCGTGTCTCCATCTACCCTCCATATAGATTGTTTCCTCACCTCATGTCTCCTTCTACCCTCCATATAGATTGTGTCCTCACCTCGTGTCTCCATCTCCCCCCCATATACATTGTGTCCTCACCTCTTGTCTCTATCTCCCCTCCATATAGATTGTGTCCTCACCTTGTGTCTCCATTTCCCCTCCATATAGATTGTGTCCTCCCATCGTGTCTCCATCTACCCTCAATATAGATTGTGTCCTCACCTCGTGTCTCCATCTACCCTCCATATAGATTGTGTTCTCACCTCGTGTCTCCATCTACCCTCCATGTAGATTGTGTCCTCACCTCATGTCTCCATCTACCCTCCGTATAGATTGTGTCCTCACCTCGTGTCTCCATCTACCCTCCATATAGATTGTGTCCTCACCTCGTGTCTCCATCTACTCTCCATATAGATAGTGTCCTCACCTCATGTCTCCATCGACCCTCCATATAAATTGTGTCCTCACCTCAAGTCTCCATCTACCCTCCATATAGATTGTGTCCTTACCTCGTGTCTCGATCTACCCTCCATATAGATTGTGTCCTCACCTCGTGTCTTCATCTACCCTCCATATAGATTGTGTCCTCACCTTGTGTCTCCATCTACCCTTCATATACATTGTGTCCTCACCTCGTGTCTTTATCTACCCTCCATATAGTTTGTGCCCTCACCTCGTGCCTCCATCCACCCTCCATATAGATTGTGTCCTCAACTCGTGTCTCCATCTACCCTCCGTACAGATTGTGTCCTCACCTCGTGTCTCCATCTACCCTCCATATAGATTGTGTCCTCACCTCGTGTCTCCATCTACCCTCCGTATAGATTGTGTCCTCTCCTCGTGTCTCCATCTCCACTCCGTATAGATTGTGTCCTCACCTCGTGTCTCCATCTACCCTCCATATAGATTGTGTCCTCACCTCATGTCTCCATCTACCCTCCATATAGATTGTGTCCTCACCTCATGTCTCCATCTCCCCTCCATACAGATTGTGTCCTCACCTCGTGTCTCCATCTACCCTCCATATAGATTGTGTCTGCACATCATGTGTCCATCTCCCCTCCATATAGATTGAGTCCTCACCTCGTGTCTCCATCTACCCTCCATATAGATTGTGTCTGCACCTTGTGTCTCCATCTCCCCTCCATATAGATTGTGTCCTCACCTCATGTCTCCATCTAACCTCCATATAGATTGTGTCCTCACCTCGTGTCTCCATCTCTCCTCCATATAGATTGTGTCCTTACCTCGTGTCTCCATCTACCCTCCATATAGATTGTGTCCTCACCTCGTGTCTCCATCTATCCTCCATATAGATTGTGTCCTCACTTCGTGACTCCATCTCCCCTCCATAAAGATTGTGTCCTCACCTCGTGTCTCCATATACCCTTCATATGGATTGTGCCGTCACCTCGTGTCTCCATGTACCCTCCATATAGATTGTGCCTTCACCTCGTGTCTCCATATACCCTCCGCATAGATTGTGTCCTCACCTCGTGTCTCCATCTAACCTCCATATAGATTGTGTCCTCACCTCGTGTCTCCATCTCCCCTCCATACAGATTGTGTCCTCACCTCGTGTCTCCATCTACCCTCCATATAGATTGTGTCTGCACATCATGTGTCCATCTCCCCTCCATATAGATTGAGTCCTCACCTCGTGTCTCCATCTACCCTCCATATAGATTGTGTCTGCACATCATGTGTCCATCTCCCCTCCATATAGATTGAGTCCTCACCTCGTGTCTCCATCTACCCTCCATATAGATTGTGTCTGCACCTCGTGTCTCCATCTCCCCTCCATATAGATTGTGTCCTCACCTCGTGTCTCCATCTAACCTCCATATAGATTGTGTCCTCACCTCGTGTCTCCATCTCTCCTCCATATAGATTGTGTCCTTACCTCGTGTCTCCATCTACCCTCCATATAGATTGTGTCCTCACCTCGTGTCTCCATCTATCCTCCATATAGATTGTGTCCTCACTTCGTGACTCCATCTCCCCTCCATAAAGATTGTGTCCTCACCTCGTGTCTCCATATACCCTTCATATGGATTGTGCCGTCACCTCGTGTCTCCATGTACCCTCCATATAGATTGTGCCTTTACCTCGTGTCTCCATATACCCTCCGCATAGATTGTGACCTTACCTCATGTCTCCATCTACCCTCCATATAGATTGTGTCCTCACCTCGTGTCTCCATCTCCCTCCCCATATAGATTGTGTCCTCACCTCGTGTCTCCATCTCCCCTCTATATAGACTGTGTCCTCACCTCGTGTCTCCATCTACCCTGCATATAGATTGTGTCCTCACCTCGTGTCTCCATCTCCCCTCCATCTAGATTGTGTCCTCAACTCGTGTCTCCATCTACCCTCCATATAGATTGGGTCCTCACCTCGTGTCTCCATCTCCCTCCCCATATAGATTGTGTCCTCACCCCGTGTCTCCATCTACCCTGCATATAGATTGTGTCCTCACCTCGTGTCTCCATCTCCCCTCCATATAGATTGTGTCCTCACCTCGTGTCTCCATCTACCTTTCATATACATTGTGTCCTCACCTCGTGTCTCCATCTCCCCTCCATATAGATTGTGTCCTCACCTCGTGTCTCCATCTACCCTTCATATACATTGTGTCCTCACCTCGTGTCTTTATCTACCCTCCATATAGATTGTGTCCTCACCTCGTGCCTCCATACCTCTCCATATAGATTGTGTCCTCACCTTGTGTCTCCATCTACCCTCCATATAGATTGTGTTCTCACCTCGTGTCTCCATCTACCCTCCATATAGATTCTGTCCTCACCTCGTGTCTCCATCTACCCTTCTTATACATTGTGTCCTCACCTCGTGTCTTTATCTACCCTCCATATAGATTGTGTCCTCACCTCGTGCCTCCATCCACCCTCCATATAGATTGTGTCCTCACCTCATGTCTCCATCCACCCTCCATATAGATTGTGTCCTCACCTCATGTCTCCATCTACCCTCCATATAGAAAGTCTCCTCACCTCGTGTCTCCATCTACCCTCCATATAGAGTCTCCTCACCTCGTGTCTCCATCTCCCCTCCATATAGATTGTGTCTTCTTCTCGTGTCTCCATCTACCCCCTATATAGATTGTGTCTTCACCTCGTGTCTCCATCTCCCCTCCATATAGATTGTGTTCTCACCTCGTGTCTCCATCTACCCTCCATATAGATTGTTTCCTCACCTCATGTCTCCATCTACCCTCCATATAGATTGTGTCCTCGCCTCGTGTCTCCATCTCCCATCCATATAGATTGTTTCCTCACCTCCTGTCTCCATCTCCCCTCCATATAGATTGTGTCCTCGCCTCGTGTCTCCATCTACCCTCCATATAGATTGTGTCCTCACCTCGTGTCTCCATCTCCCCTCCATATAGATTGTGTCCTCAACTCATGTCTCCATCTACCCTCTGTATAGATTGTGTCCTCCCATCGTGTCTCCATCTACCCTCCATATAGATTGTGTCCTCCCATCGTGTCTCCATCTACCCTCCATATAGATTGTGTCCTCACCTCGTGTCTCCATCTCCCCTCCATATAGATTGTGTCCTCACCTCATGTCTCCATCTACCCTCCATATAGATTGTGTCCTCACCTCATGTCTCCATCTCCCCTCCATACAGATTGTAACCTCACCTCGTGTCTCCATCTCCCCTCCACATATAATTGTGTCCTCACCTCATGTCTCCATCTAACATCCATAGTGATTGTGTCCTTACCTCCAGTCTCCATCTCCCCTCCATATAGATTGTGTCCTCACCTCGTGTCTCCATCTACTCTCCATATAGATTGTGTCCTCGCCTCGTGTCTCCATCTCCCATCCATATAGATTGTTTCCTCACCTCCTGTCTCCATCTCCCCTCCATATAGATTGTGTCCTCGCCTCGTGTCTCCATCTACCCTCCATATAGATTGTGTCCTCACCTCGTGTCTCCATCTACCCTACATTTAGATTGTGTCCTCAACTCATGTCTCCATCTACCCTCTGTATAGATTGTGTCCTCCCATCGTGTCTCCATCTACCCTCCATATAGATTGTGTCCTCACCTCGTGTCTCCATCTCCCCTCCATATAGATTGTGTCCTCACCTCATGTCTCCATCTTCCCTCCATATAGATTGTGTCCTCACCTCATGTCTCCATCTCCCCTCCATACAGATTGTAACCTCAACTCGTGTCTCCATCTCCCCTCCACATATAATTGTGTCCTCACCTCGTGTCTCCATCTACCCTCCATATAGATTGTGTCCTCACCTCGTGTCTCCATCTCCCCTCCATATAGATTGTGTCCTCACCTTTTGTCTCCATCTACCCTCCATATAGATTGTGTCTGCACCTCTTGTCTCCATCTCCCCTCCATATAGATTGTGTCCTCATCTCGTGTCTCCATCTACCCTCCATATAGATTGTGTCCTCACCTCGTGTCTCCATCTCCCCTCCATATAGATTGTGTTCTCACCTCGTGTCTCCATCTACCCTCCATATAGATTGTGTCTGCACCTCGTGTCTCCATCTTCCCTCCATATAGATTGTGTCCTCACCTCGTGTCTACATCTACCCTCCATATAGATTGTGTCCTCACCTCAAGTCTCCATCTGCCCTCCATACAGATTGTGTCCTCACCTCGTGTCTCCATCTACCCTCCATATAGATTGTGTCTGCACCTCATGTCTCCATCTCCCCTCCATATAGGTTGTGTCCTCATCTCGTGTCTCCATCTACCCTCCAAATAGATTGTGTCTGCACCTCATGTCTCCATCTCCCCTCCATATAGATTGTGTTCTCACCTCGTGTCTCCATCTACCCTCCATATAGATTGTGTCTGCACCTCGTGTCTCCATCTCCCCTTCATATAGATTGTGACCTCACCTCATGTCTCCATCTACTCTCCATATAGATTGTGTCCTCACCTCGTGTCTCCATCTCCCCTCCATATAGATTTTGTCCTCACCTCGTGTCTCCATCTACCCTCTATATAGATTGTGTCTGCACCTCTTTTTTCTCCATCTCCCCTCCATATAGATTGTGTCCTCATCTCGTGTCTCCATCTACCCTCTATATAGATTGTGTCTGCACCTCGTGTCTCCATCTCCCCTCCATATAGATTGTGACCTCACCTCATGTCTCCATCTACTCTCCATATAGATTGTGTCCTCACCTCATGTCTCCTTCTACCCTCCATATAGATTATGTCCTTACCTCGTGTCTCCATCTACCATCCATATAGATTGTGTCCTCACCTCGTGTCTCCATCTCCCCTCCATATAGATTGTGTCCTCACCTCGTGTCTCCATCTACCCTCCATATAGATTGTGTTCTCACCTCGTGTCTCCATCTACCCTCCATATAGATTGTGTCGTCACCTCGTGTCTCCATCTACCCTCCATATAGATTGTGTCTGCACCTCGTGTCTCCATCTCCCCTCCATATAGATTGTGTCCTCACCTCATGTCTCCATCTACCCTCCGTATAGATTGTGTCCTCACCTCGTGTCTCTATCTACTCTCCATATAGATAGTGTCGTCACCTCATGTCTCCATCTACCCTCCGTATAGATTGTGTCCTCACCTCGTGTCTCTATCTACTCTCCATATAGATAGTGTCGTCACCTCGTGTCTCCATCTACCCTTCATATTCATTGTGTCCTCACCTCGTGTCATTATTTACCCTCCATATAGATTGTGTCCTCACCTTGTATCTCCATCTACCCTTCATATACATTGTGTCCTCACCTCGTGTCTTTATTTACCCTCCATATAGATTGTGTCCTCACCTCGTGTCTCCATCCACCCTCCATATAGATTGTGTTCTCACCTCGTGTCTCCATCTACCCTCCATATAGATTGTGTCGTCACCTCGTGTCTCCATCTACCCTCCATATAGATTGTGTCTGCACCTCGTGTCTCCATCTCCCCTCCATATAGATTGTGTCCTCACCTCATGTCTCCATCTACCCTCCGTATAGATTGTGTCCTCACCTCGTGTCTCTATCTACTCTCCATATAGATAGTGTCGTCACCTCATGTCTCCATCTACCCTCCGTATAGATTGTGTCCTCACCTCGTGTCTCTATCTACTCTCCATATAGATAGTGTCGTCACCTCGTGTCTCCATCTACCCTTCAAATTCATTGTGTCCTCACCTCGTGTCATTATTTACCCTCCATATAGATTGTGTCCTCACCTTGTATCTCCATCTACCCTTCATATACATTGTGTCCTCACCTCGTGTCTTTATTTACCCTCCATATAGATTGTGTCCTCACCTCGTGTCTCCATCCACCCTCCATATAGATTGTGTCCTCACCTTGTGTCTCCATCTAGACACTATCTATATGGAGAGTAGATGGAGACACGAGGTGAGGACACAATCTATATGGAGGGGAGATGGAGACACGAGGTGAAGACACTATCTCCCCTCCATATAGATTGTGTCCTCACCTCTTGACTCCATCTCCGCTCAATATAGATTGTGTCCTCACCTCTTGACTCCATCTCCGCTCAATATAGATTGTGTCCTCACCTCGTGACTCCATCTCCCCTCCATATAGATTGTGTCCTCACCTCGTGACTCCATCCACCCTCCATATAGATTGTGTCCTCACCTCGTGTCTCCATCCGCCCTCCATATAGATTGTGCCCTCACCACGTGTCTCCATCTCCCCTCCATATGGATTGTGTTCTCACCTCATGTCTCCATCTACCCCCCCCCATATAGATTGTGTCCTCACCTCATGTCTCCATCTCCCCTCCATATAGATTGTGTCCTCACCTCGTGTCTCCATCTACCCTCCATATAGATTGTGTCCTCACCTCGTGTCTCCATCTCCCCTCCATATAGATTGTGTCCTCGCCTCGTGTCTCCATCTCCCCTCCATATAGATTGTGTCCTCACCTTGTGTCTCCATCTCCCCTCCATATAAATTGTGTCCTCACCTCCTGTCTCCATCTCCCCTCCATATAGATTGTGTCCTCACCTTGTGTCTCCACCTACCCTCCATATAGATTGTGCCCTCACCTCGTGTCTCCATCTACCCTCCATATAGATTGTATCCTCACCTCGTGTCTCCATCTCTTCTCCATATAGATTGTGTCCTCACCTCGTGTCTCCATCTACCCCCCATATAGATTGTGTCCTCACCTCGTGTCTCCATATACCCTCCATATGGATTGTGCCCTCACCTCGTGTCTCCATCTACCCTCCATATAGATTGTGTCCTCACCTCGTGTCTCCATCTCCCCTCCATATAGATTGTGTCCTCGCCTTGTGTCTCCATCTACCCTCCATATAGATTGTGTCCTCACCTCGTGTCTCCATATACCCTCCATATGGATTGTGCCCTCACCTCGTGTCTCCATCTACCCCCCATATAGATTGTGTCCTCACCTCGTGTCTCCATATACCCTCCATATGGATTGTGCCCTCACCTCGTGTCTCCATCTACCCTCCATATAGATTGTGTCCTTATCTCGTGTCTCCATCTACCCTCCATATAGATTGTGACCTCACCTCGTGTCTCCATCTCCCCTCCATATAGATTGTGTCCTCACCTCGTGTCTCCATCTACCCTCCATATGGATTGTTACTCACCTCGTGTCTCCATCTACCCCCCATATAGATTGTGTCCTCACCTCGTGTCTCCATCTCCCCTCCATATAGATTGTGTCCTCACCTCGTGTCTCCATATACCCTCCATATAGATTGTGTCCTCACCTCGTGTCTCCATATACCCCCCATATGGATTGTGCCCTCACCTCGTGTCTCCATCTACCCCCCGTATAGATTGTGTCCTCACCTCGTGTCTCCATATACTCTCCATATAGATTGTGTCCTCACCTCGTGTCTTCATCTACCCTCCATATGGATTGTTACTCACCTCGTGTCTCCATCTACCCCCCATATAGATTGTGTCCTCACCTCGTGTCTCCATCTACCCTCCATATAGATTGTGACCTCACCTCGTGTCTCCATCTCCCCTCCATATAGATTGTGTCCTCACCTCGTGTCTCCATCTCCCCTCCATATAGATTGTGTCCTCACCTCGTGTCTCCATCTACCCTCCATATGGATTGTGCCCTCACCTCGTGTCTCCATCTCCCCTCCATATTGATTGTGTCCTCACCTCATGTCTCCATCTACCCTCCATATGGATTGTGCCCTCACCTGGTGTCTCCATCTACCCTCCTCCATATAGATTGTGTCCTCACCTGGTGTCTCCATCTATCCTCCATACAGATTGTTACTTCACCATAAGTCCTGAGAATGACACAAATCTTCTATTGTGACATGATGTGCCGCCCTCTGGTTTGTCAGATGTTTTATCACATACAGAGATACAATTGCAATCATATTATGAGGAGCAGAAGCTTTTATGGACAGGTAGATAGGTGTTGCCCCTTCTTCTTCAGGACCTGCAATTCTCCCTGGCAGCTCTCAATCACCTTCTGGACTAAATCCTGACTGATAGCCGTCCATTCCTGCACAATCACTGCTGCATTTTGTCACAATAGGGCACATTTACTTACCCGGTCTAGTCGCGATCCAGCGGCGGGTTCTCCGGCACCGATTCGGGTTCTGCCGGGATTCACTTAGGTCCGTGCGCCGATATTCACCAGGTGTCGCTGCTGCGCCGAGGTCTGCCGGAGTTCATCTGCTTTTTTCTGGTGTATGTGAGTGCTTGATCTTGCGACACAAATGGCTTTTTAAATTCCGCGTTTTTTCCGAATCCTTCGGGTTGTCCGGTAGCCACGCCCCTGGATTTCTGTCGCGTGAAAGTCGTCGCGATTGCGCCAAAAATCAATCGCGTGCGCCACAATCCCGTGAAATACAGCGCAGAGCGGAAATATTCGGGAAAAACACGACGGATTCGCGGCTGCAAACCCTTAGTAAATGTGCCCCAATGTGTTGGGTTTTTGTCTGTCCCCCCCGTCTCTTGGTGATTGACCACAAGTTCTCAATGGGATAAGATCTGGGGAGTTTCCAGGCCCTGGACCCAGAATCTCTGTGTTCTGTTCCCGGAGCCATTTAGTTCTCCCCTTTATGGCAGGTGCTCCATCATGCTGGAGGAGGCATTGCTCATCACCATCTGCTCCGGGAGGGTTGGGAGAAGCGGCTCCTGGAGGACATTCTGGTCCATTCTTTATTCATGGAGGTGTTTTTAGGCTGATTCCCTTGGCTAAAAAGCCCCCCCCCACACATGAATGGCTGCAGGAGGCTTTACAGGTGCAGGAGACAGGACTGGGAGCATCACTCACCTTGTCTTCTCCCAACAATCGGAAAGGGGATTCATCAGAGACAATGCCTTTCCCCCAGTCCTCAGCGTCCACTCCCTGCACCTCCTGCAGAATATCCGTCTGTCCCTGATGGTTCCTGGAGAGAAGCGGCTTCTGTGCTGCCCTCCTGGACACCAGGCCTTGCAGTGCATGCAGATGCCTCACACCTGCTGCTGCCATTCCTGAGCTCTGCGATGCTGGGAGCCCCATCCCCAAGCTGAGACACTTGTAAGAGACGCTCCTGGTGCTTGCTGGTCCTTCTTGGGCCCCTGGAGCTTTTTTGGTAACAATGGAACCTCTCTCCTTGTATTCCTTGATGGTGCGATAGATCGGTGACTGAGGTGCAATCTTTCTCGCTGCGATACTCTTCCCTGTTCGCCCAGTTTTGTGCAGTGCAATGATGACTGCACGTGTTTCTTTAGAGATAACCATGGGTAACAGAAGAGAAACAATGATGCCAAGCACCAGCCTCCTTTAAAGTGTCCAGGGGTGTGATTGTTACTTACTCCTGACAGATTGATCTCCAGCCCTGTCCCCATCAGCCCCCGCACCTGTGTTACTGGAGACATCACTGACACCATGTTAGTTGCTTCTTTTAAGGCGCCTGCAATGACGTTTAAATGTGTTTTGGGGGAAAAAGTTCATTTTCTAGGCAAATATTGACTTTTTAATTAATTGCTGATCCCTCTGTATAACATTCTGGAGAATATGCAAATTACCATTATAACACCTGATGCCGGAGACTTTGTAACAATTACCATTTGTATCATTCCCAGAACTTATGGCCATGACTGTAATATTATTAAATCTACATTGTCAGGCTTAGAGGTTGTGGATCCTCTGAACCACTGCGGACGATGGCACAAGCCACTACCTGGGACCGGAGTCTAAGTGGAACCCGGTTTTCACCAGAGCCCGCCGCAAAGCGGGTTGGACTTGCTGCGGCGTGGTACCACCAGGTCGTTCCACAGGCGTGACTTGTCCGCAGTGGCAGCCAAGGTCGAGGTACAGACTCAGCAGGCAATCTCGTAGTCGGGGTCAGGCAGGAGGTCAGGACGGGCAGCACAGGTTCGTAGTCAGAGTCGTAGCAACAGGTCAAGGCAGGCGGCAAAGGAGCGTAGTCAGAAACGGAACTGGGGTCACAACAGGAAATCTCAAGAACAGCACAAGGCATCAAATACAGCTTTCTCTAGGGCGCAAGGCACAAAGATCCGGCAAGGGTAACAGGAAGAGGCAGGGTTAAATAGTTTAAAGGGAAAGGACCAGCGCCAATTAGTGGCGCGCTGGCCCTTTAAATTTGCAGAACTTGCCGCGCGCGCCCTAGCTGTCGGGGACGCGCGCGCACAGCCGAAGGGGACGGAGCAGCTGCGGATGGAGCCGAGGCCGGCGGGGCAGGAGCCGGGACCCGTGAGTAGCGCTTGCGGCGCGCTGGCGGGGGACCGACAGCACGGGTGAGCCCGCGATCCGCGACGGGGATCGCAGGACCACCCGTGACAGTACCCCCCCCCCCTTCGGCCTCCCCCTTTTTCTGGGCTGGAGGAATCTCTGCAGGAGGTCCTGGTCCAGGATATTGTCCTCGTGCTCCCAGGATCTCTCCTCCGGCCCGAACCCCTTCCAGTCAACCAAGAACCGCTTACCCCTTATAGTCTTGGCATCAAGGATCTCCTTTACCTCATAAATGTCAGAGGAGTCGGCCACCGGAGCAGGAGGCGACAGCTGTCGGGAAAAGCGGTTCAAGATGACAGGCTTGAGCAGGGAGACATGGAAGGAGTTTGGGATGCGCATGGTGGGAGGAAGGCGCAGCTTATATGAGACTGGATTGATGCGATGCATCACCTCGAAGGGACCCAGGAAACGAGGACCGAGCTTGTAGCCAGGAATTTTAAGCCGGACGTATTTGGAGGACAGCCAAACCTTGTCACCAGGAGAGAAGTAGGGGGGAGGCTTGCGTCTTTTATCGGCTTGAAATTTAGTTTGAGTCGAAGCCCGTAATAAGGAAAGGCGGGTCTGCTCCCAGATGGTTTTTAAGTCCTGTACCAACTCCTCAACAGCAGGAACATCAGAAGCCACGGGTAGAGGTAGAGGCGGGCGAGGATGGAGTCCATAGTTGATAAAAAATGGAGTGGAGCCCGCTGATGCAGAGTCCAAGGAGTTATAGGAGAACTCCGCCCAAGGCAACAGTTGGGACCAATCGTCCTGACGGGCAGAAACAAAGTGGCGTAGATAGCAGCCCAAAGTCTGGTTAACTCTCTCCACCTGCCCGTTCGTCTGGGGATGATAAGCGGAAGAGAAGTCCAACTTCACCTGTAGTTGGTTACAGAGAGAACGCCAAAATTTCGAGACAAACTGTACTCCACGGTCAGAGACTATGTGTCGTGGAAGTCCATGGAGTCGGAAGATGTGGTGAAAGAACTGGTCGGCAAGACATGGAGCAGCTGGCAAACCTGGCAGAGGAATAAAATGAGCCATCTTAGAGAACCGGTCAGTCACCACCCAGATGACGGTATTGCCTGAAGAAGAAGGTAGATCCGTGATGAAATCCATAGCAATATGAGTCCATGGACAGCTGGGTATCGGCAACGGCAGAAGAAGACCAGCAGGCTTAAGACGTGAAGGCTTATTCCGGGCACAGGAAGTACAGGCACCCACAAAATCCCGGACATCCCTGGCCAGGTCTGGCCACCAGTAGAATCAGGTAATGAGGGCGATAGAACGCTGCACCCCAGGATGCCCAGCCACACGAGAGCAATGTCCCCAAGACAGAATTCTCCTCCGTAGCGCAGGTCGTACGTATGTCTTGCCAGGAGGTAATAGACGAAGATCCACTGGCGCGACCAGTACAAGTCGGTCAGGAGAGATAACATGACGAGGAACCGGTTCTTCCCCAACAACATCCGAAGCACGAGAAAGGGCGTCTGCCTTGATGTTCTTCTCGGCCGGACGAAAATGAATGAGAAAATCGAACCGGGCGAAGAAGAGTGACCAACGAGCTTGGTGTGGGTTGAGTCGCTGAGCAGTCTGGAGATAGAGGAGGTTTTTGTGGTCTGTATAGATGCTGACCGGAAACCGGGCTCCCTCCAGGAGATAACGCCACTCTTCTGGGGCAAGCTTGATCGCCAATAATTCTCGATCTCCTATCCCGTAATTCCTCTCTGCGGAGGAAAAAGATTTGGAGAAGAATCCACAGTGACTGTGCGGCCTTTGGGACCCTTCTGCGTAAGTACTGCTCCGGCCCCTACTGAGGAGGCATCCACTTCCAGATGAAAAGGCTTTTCAATGTCGGGACGCACCAGGACTGGAACCGAGGCAAACAAAGATTTTAAGTTCTTAAAGGCCTCCTCAGCTGCCGAAGGCCAGAGTCGGGGATTGGCACCCTTCTTGGTAAGCGCCACAATTGGAGACACCAGAGAGGAAAAACGTGGGATGAACTGGCGGTAATAATTCGCAAAGCCCAGAAATCGCTGTATAGCGCGCAGTCCCACTGGGCGAGGCCACTGAAGAACCGCCGACAGCTTGGCAGGATCCAGACGAAGGCCTTTGTCCGAGATGACATAGACGAGAAATGGAATACTCTGCTGATGGAACAGGCACTTCTCGAGCTTGGCATAGAGACGATTGGTCCTTAATCGACTGAGTACTTGCCGTACTTGGACTTGGTGGGTCTCAAGGTCCGGAGAAAACACGAGGATATCGTCCAGATAGACAACCACACAGACATAAAGCAAGTCTCTAAAGATGTCATTCACGAACTCCTGAAAGACGTCTGGTGCATTACAGAGTCCGAACGGCATCACCAGATATTCAAAGTGTCCATCACGGGTATTAAAAGCGGTCTTCCATTCATCCCCTTGGCGGATACGAATGAGGTTGTAAGCCCCACGAAGATCCAATTTGGAGAAGATCTTGGCTCCACGAAGGCGGTCAAACAACTCAGTGACCAATGGCAACGGATAACGGTTCCCAACCGTGATTTTGTTAAGACCGCGATAGTCTATGCATGGTCGGAGTGACCCGTCCTTTTTGGTCACAAAGAAAAAACCTGCACCAGCCGGGGAGGAAGACTTGCGTATAAATCCCCTCTGCAGATTTTCTTGGATATAGTCCGACATGGCTGTGGTCTCTGGTACAGAAAGCGGATACACACGACCCCGTGGGGGAGAAGTGCCCGGCAACAGATCCACAGGACAATCGTAGGGACGGTGAGGTGGCAACGTCTCAGCTTGCTTCTTTGAGAAGACATCACGAAAGTCCTTATAACATGCCGGAAGACCCTCCAGGGCCTTAAGGGACACAGAAGAAGCCAGAACAGGCACAGGACGAGGCAAATCCACACAGCGAGATTGTCAGTCAGGTCCCCACCGAAGGATCTCCCCCGTCTTCCAGTCAAGAACGGGTGCGTGGAACTGCAACCATGGTAGACCCAACAGGATGGAGGATGTGGAACGTGGAAGCACATAAAAGGACAGGTTCTCCTTGTGCAGCACACCGACTTGCACGGACAGTGGCTTGGTGCGGTAGTGGACCGGGTCAGAAAGGATTTGTCCACTGACGGAGGAGATGACCAACGGCCTTTCAAGACGGACCACAGGAAGGTGATGCCGGGAGACCAAGGCGGCATCCACGAAGTTCCCCGCGGAGCCTGAGTCCAAGAAGGCAGAGACCTGGATCTGGGTGCCGGTGCCCACGCTGAGAAGCACCGGTATCATCAAACGTGGAGAAGCTTTGCTCACACCTAGGGACGCTTCTCCCAAGAACCCTAGGTGCTGGCGTTTCCCGATGGTTGGGAACGGATAGGGCAAGCCCCCAGGAAGTGTCCAGGACTGGCACAGTAGAAGCAGAGGTTTCCCTGATGCCTTCTGATACGCTCCTGGGAAGAGAGTCTGAGCCTGTCCACCTCCATTGGCTCCTCCACGGGTGGTACATCAGGGGGCTGGAACGGTCTTTGAAAAGCAGGAGCCAGGCGAGGAAATCGTCATGGGCGAACTTGCGGTTGCTCTAGGCGTAATTCCTCGGCATTCTCTCTAAATCGCACGTCAATCCGGGTGGCTAAGGTGATAAGACCACCCAGGGTAGACGGCAGATCCCGAGCGGCCAGAGGGTCTTTAATATGAGGGGCAAGTCCCTTCTTGAAGGTTGCGGACAGGGCCGCATTGTTCCAGGAGAGTTCCGTGACCAAGGTACGGAACTGGACCGCATATTCTCCCACGGATGAGCCCCCCTGGCGGAGATTCAACAGCGCAGTCTCAGCAGAAGAGGCCCGTGCAGGTTCCTCAAAAACAAACCGGAACTCCGCCAGAAATGCAGTGAGATTGTCTGTGACCGGGTCGCCTCTGTCCCAGAGAGGAGTAGCCCAGGCCAGGGCCTTACCAGAGAGAAGGCTGACGATGAAGACCACCTTGGATCGTTCCGTGAAGAATTGAGACGGCATCAACTCGAAATGCAGGGATTACTGGGTTATGAAGCCCCTGCAAGACTTGGGATCACCATCATACTTCCCAAACATAGACAGCCGTAGCCTCGGTTCAGCGGTGGGAAGAGAAGCCGGGGTAGCGGGAGCCACTGGATCGGCCTCAGGAAGCTGTTGTTGCTGCTGGGTAGCCTCAGGAAGCTGTTGTTGCTGCTGCAGCATGGCGGTAACCTGTTCCAGCTGTTGGCGTTGAGCGACAATCTCTCGGGATTGCTGACCCACGATGGCAGCCAGAGTCGGCCGAGTAGGAAGCGGCACCTCAGCGGGATCCATGGCCGGATCTTACTGTCAGGCTTAGAGGTTGTGGATCCTCTGAACCACTGCGGACGGCACAAGCCACTACCTGGGACCGGAGTCTAAGTGGAACCCGGTTTTCACCAGAGCCTGCCGCAAAGCGGGTTGGACTTGCTGCGGCGTGGTACCACCAGGTCGTTCCACAGGCGTGACTTGTCCGCAGTGGCAGCCAAGGTCGAGGTACAGACTCAGCAGGCAATCTCGTAGTCGGGGTCAGGCAGGAGGTCAGGACGGGCAGCACAGGTTCGTAGTCAGAGTCGTAGCAACAGGTCAAGGCAGGCGGCAAAGGAGCGTAGTCAGAAACGGAACTGGGGTCACAACAGGAAATCTCAAGAACAGCACAAGGCATCAAATACAGCTTTCTCTAGGGCGCAAGGCACAAAGATCCGGCAAGGGTAACAGGAAGAGGCAGGGTTAAATAGTTTAAAGGGAAAGGACCAGCGCCAATTAGTGGCGCGCTGGCCCTTTAAATTTGCAGAACTTGCCGCGCGCGCCCTAGCTGTCGGGGACGCGCGCGCACAGCCGAAGGGGACGGAGCAGCTGCGGATGGAGCCGAGGCCGGCGGGGCAGGAGCCGGGACCCGTGAGTAGCGCTTGCGGCGCGCTGGCGGGGGACCGACAGCACGGGTGAGCCCGCGATCCGCGACGGGGATCGCGGGACCACCCGTGACATACATGATCTCACACCATGTTATTTTATAGTAACACCTTAAAAATAGTAGAAATTAAAGAAAGGCTGTGAAGCCCAAATGAGTTTTATTGTGTTAGATGATTGATATTTTATTTTTGTGATAAGAACACTTACCGTAGACTCGGAGCTGGTAGGTTCCTCTAGTAACGGGTGGAGAGGGTATAACTTGTGTAATCAGAGTATAATCTCCTGCATCCTCAGATGTCACGTTGTCTATTGTCAGGGATCCATCAGGAAAAACCTCACATCTTCCCGAGAGATTAAAATTACATAAAAAAGATGGAGGAGAAGGGAAATACTGCGCCACCGGATTATTCTTATAATTCCAGGTGATGGCAGAATTTTCTGGGATTGTCTCAGTCACATGGAACGAAGTGGATTCTCCCAGCGCCGCGTTCACCACATTCCCTGCCACCAAAGGACCTGCGGGAAAATATATACAGGATGATAGGAGTAACTTTCATTATGTTTTATACACATATATAGGACAGGAAGTGACATCAACTCCTGAGCCCCCCCCTTCTCACATCACTACACTACACCCCACATACTACACCCCTCACATCACTACACTACACACCACATACTACACCTCTCACATCACTACACTACACACCACATACTACACCTCTCACATCACTACACTACACACCACATACTACACCTCTCACATCACTACACTACACACCACATACTACACCTCTCACATCACTACACTACACACCACATACTACACCTCTCACATCACTACACTACACACCACATACTACACCTCTCACATCACTACACTACACACCACATACTACACCTCTCACATCACTACACTACACACCACATACTATACCTCTCACATCACTACACTACACACCACATACTACACCCCTCACATCACTACACTACACACCACATACTACACCCCTCACATCACTACACTACACACCACATACTACACCCCTCACATCACTACACTACACACCACATACTATACTACACACCACATACTATACTACACACCACATACTATACCCCTCACATCACTACACACCACATACTATACCCCTCACATCACTACACACCACATACTATACCCCTCACATCACTACACACCACATACTATACCCCTCACATCACTACACACCACATACTATACCCCTCACATCACTACACACCACATACTATACCCCTCACATCACTACACTATAAACCACAGCTGACGCTGTTATATGGAGGCTGACGCTGTTATACGGAGGCTGACGCTGTTATACGGAGGCTGGCGCTGTTATACGGAGGCTGACGCTGTTATACGGAGGCTGACGCTGTTATACGGAGGCTGACGCTGTTATGTGGAGGCTGGCGCTGTTATGTGGAGGCTGGCGCTGTTATACGGAGGCTGGCGCTGTTATACGGAGGCTGGCGCTGTTATACGGAGGCTGGCGCTGTTATACGGAGGCTGACGCTGTTATACGGAGGCTGATGCTGTTAAACGGAGGCTGACGCTGTGTCCACACATATCATATAAATAGTTTTTTGTAATGCAATAAAAAAGCCGATGAAGGGGATTTGCCAAAATTCACTTCCATGGTCAATGGTTTACGTGAGGGTTTATATTTGTGTTTCCATAGTTAATGTTACCACAATGATGAATCTCCTCCTAATTTATTACATTTCAAAACAGACTGCGGCACATTTACTAAGAATGTGGGAAACTGTACTCAAAGATCTCTGCTCATTTCAACAGATTCATTAAGATCGTGCGCCAGAAATCACAAATCTGGCGCTTCTCCACTCAAGCCCGACAGAGTACAACATCTTTTTTCTGGTGCATCTGTAACATAAGGTGAACAACACTATTTGAAGGATAAATCCACGAATGGTCCGACTGAGCACCGGACGCCCCCTAATTGTGTTGCATGAAGGCAGCGCAGCTGCGCTCCAAAAGAATCACGCGCGCCACAATCCCAGCGCAGACGCTTCTCATACCTGTGCAAGACGTTTCAGCCCTAAAAACGGTGAACAGTCCCACTAAAGATCAGCGCGGCCCTTACTAACTGTGCATCCACAGAATACTCTGAAAATTACTCATCCAGTGCAGCTCAATGTATAAACCATGAAATTATCTACTAGTGAAGCCCCCGGGAGGACTAGTAGTAAAATGAAACAAAAGAATGAAAAGTGAAGTATATTCCAGAATTTATCAGGGAACACTAGAGCCGCCCCCATCACACATGGCATAATAATAATACATATAATAATTCATGTACAATTATATTACAGCAATATAATCCAATGTTCTGGAATCACCATGAGGTCAGTGTAATGTATAACTTGGCAATGAGATTCACAAAGAAAACGTGTAACTAAGAAACAAGAAGCTTTTCTGGAAGAGCCGTCTGCACATTCACCTACAAAACTTTATTCAATATATAGAAAACGGGAGAATGCCGGGGGGGGGGAGTAATTATGGAAATAACTGAGCCGTCAATAGGAAATAGAAACAATGGATGAAGTAATGGAAGATGATGGATTGTGCATCTCTTTACCTGCGAGACCCAGCAGAAGGATCCAGACGAGCAGATGTCCCTGAGGTCCCATGTCCCGGTGTCTTAGAGCGGCCTCTGGCTCCTTGATATCTCCGTCTTCTCAGATTCTCTACTTTTATAATTTCTGCCTTCCCAATGCGTCTCACTCCTCAATGTCTCCAGATTCTGTCGTTTTCTTACGTCCCAGTGTGTCTGACTGCTTGCTGTGTATCTGATGTCTGTGACTTGTCCTTTGCAGGGACTTTGTCCTGTGCTCCTCACACTGCTGTTCTCTGGACGCCTGTGACATCTGACGTTCAGGGAAGTGCAGAGAGTAAAAGATTAACCACATCCCTGGGAGGCTGCGCCGTGTAATGTGCACCCTATGGGTGAGCCCTGCCTGCAGCGCTGTACATGGGAGCAGCCCCTGTATGAGGGGGTCCGACCCCCCAATATACCGTCCCCTAATCTCCTGCCACATACCCCAGACCATAGCTGCCCCTCATGTACCATATATTCTCACCATCAGCCGGAGACCTCATTACTGTGATGGGGAGATGCTGCCCCCTGCTGGACGCCCCCGTCATTACCACCAGATAACTGTTTAGTTTCATTTACTGAGTACGTTGCACATGACGTGTGGATATGGGATGGACCCCCACTTTATTTTAAAACAGTTTAGACAAGAGAAAAACACGGTGTATGGAAAAAATACACAACCACATAACGTAATGGGTGAAATGGCCACAGCTTTATTTGAATCACAGGAATAAAACAATCAGAGGAGGAGTCAGGTGACATGCTAGGGGTGGGATTCCCCAATACCCCAATCTAAAGCTGCCTGACATACAGCACCCGGCCAGACATCAACAAAGGGGGGCGGCACGCTCTGGCTGCCATTCTAGCAGAGCCAGTACACTTTAAGGGCACCAATGACCCTAGTGAAGATTATCCATTGTGTGCTTCACCACCGTGCCCGCCCCTGGCTGCTTTTACCATTACCAGAGCCTTGAGGCTGGCCACTTCCAAAGCGCAGGCTGTTGACCACCATGAGCTTTTACATCCTCTATAAGTTAAATTAGTCCACCAATAACTTGCCTGCACCTTCCACCTGACTCCTCCACCGCAAAATAAAAGCTGCGACAGATAACAAAATGCCATACTTTGACTCCCATTCTATTTTTTTTTTTTAAATACATATTCTTTTCTTTGTTTTTAATTTTATATCTACATTTTTATTTAGATATTTCTTTCTTCTTCCATTTTACAGCCAGGAGCATAACATTGAGAAATTTTAATCTCCAGGCAGAAACTTTAAATATGTGCAACCTCCGACTCACAAAGAGTCATCCCACAGCGCTCAGGAGAGGAAAAACCCCCTGTGGAGGAAACCTCTAGGGAACCATGGCTGAAGGATCACCCTTCCCCTGGGCTTAGGAGGATAACACCAACTTCATCTCATCAACAGTCAATTAAGAAATTTACATGATACAAGATAAACAGACAATCATTTTCATAGCATTATACCTGTAATTGGTAAATAACCAGTTGTAAATTAATGATAGTAAAGGGCGGGTGGGAGGGACATGTTTCTTTCTGTGCTTCTAGAGAGAGAAAGAGAAAGAGAGATACAGGACAGGGAGTGACATCTACCCCTGAGCTCCTCCCCTCTTACATCACTACACTATCCCACCCACTCTGTTCTTTTAACAAGGACCATCATCTTACATCAATACTATCATCTAAATTCCGTCGTTATAGGTCCCCCCTTACCACCGTCATGTTCCTGCTTCGCCTATGGCTCCGCTGTTGTCATTCTATCAGGTGTGAGCTCCTGCCCAGGTATAAGAACTGTCTGCACCGGTCACCATGCAACACAAATTAGGGGGCGTCCGGTGCTCAGACAGACCGTGCAACGTATTTATCATACAAATTGTCAGACCTGAGCGGGGAAGAGACAGATTAGTGATTTCTGCTGCACAATCTTAGAAAATCGCTGCACACAGCATTATACACAGACACTTTTACTGCAGTTTCCCACATTCTTAGTAAATGTGCCCCATTCTGTAATTTGATGTTATTTAGAAATTGTAAAGAGATGTGTGTCACAGGCACCCGTGTCCCGGTCTGCCGCACCGCCCCTGGTCCGGTTTCGTCACGGGGTCCACGTGATCCATGTTGTGGATCGTGGGTGCACCCGTCCTCTGCTGCCGCTGCCCCGTTCCGCTCGGGTCAGTACTTACCTGTCCCGGCTCCATCGCGGTCCCGTCAAGGCTGCAGGTCTGTCTCCTGTTTAGGCTGTGCGCTTCCGCCGCTAGGGCGCGCGCACGCGCCTACTTTCTGAGAATTTAAAGGGCCAGCATCCTCCTTATTGGCGCTGGCATACCTGGCTCAGCTATATAGCCTGGCTACTCCCAGCATCCCCTGCCGGATCATCAGCTCATTCTTCTGAGGAGAAAGTCTTCCAGAGCGTTTCCAGATGCCTCTGATTTCCCGTGTTACGTGGTGTTCCCGTGTACCTGTGTTTCGTGGTGTTCCCTTGTTCCGTGTTGTCCTGTGGCAGTCCTGCCAGCCTTCCGTGGTCCTCGTGTCCCTACCTTGGCTGCGGGCCTAGTCGCACCCTCGGAGCGACCTGGTGACTCCCCGTCGCAGCAAGACCAACCCGCTTTGCGGCGGGCTCTGGCGAAGACCAGGAGTTCACTGAGACTCCGCTCCCGGGTGCGGCTAAGGTTGTTATCCCCCGCGGTGGTCCAAGGAGTCCACTGTCTATTCCCCTGTGACAGTAAGATCCGGCCATGGACTCCGCCAAGGTCCTGTATCCTGCAAAAGCCATGGACTGTGTCGAGGATCCGTACCTGCTACTGGGTGACCTCCCTAGCACCATCGCCCGGCAGTCCCAAGAGATTGCTACCCAAAAGGAACTCTTGGACAAACTCGCTGCCACTCTTTGGATGATTGCCTCCCAGCAGCAGGCTCCCACGACTCCTCCCGTTGCTTCAGTCACCCCGCAATGTTTTTTGGCAGTAGAGACTGGACCCAAAATTTTTTTGCCAGACAAATTTGATGGCGACCCCAAATTGTGCCGGAGATTTATTTCCCAGTGCTCGCAGCACCTTGAACTGTTATCCTCCCAGTACCCTACCGAACGCTCTAAGGTGGCGCTCATCTACTGTCTTCCCTCTGGAGAGGCCCTTGCCTGGGCTACCCCTCTATTGGGTAGTGGTGACCCGGACATGGTCTCCCATACCAAGTTCCTGGCAAAAATCAGGTCCAGGTTTGAACCACCTCAAGTTCGACTAAATCGCCTGTCCAGCTAGGTCCCGGTGTCCCCAGTGTCTCCACTGCCTCCCAGAGCTGCTCCAGCGGCGCCCAAGCCTTTGCAGCTTCCCAGAGCTGTTCCAGTGGCTCAGCAGCTCATCAGTGCTGCTCCAGAGACTGGAGCAGCTCGCCAGTGCTGCTCCAGAGACTGGAGCAGCTCGCCAGTGCTGCTCCAGTGGAGCCCCAGACTCCGCAGCTTGCCAGTGCTGCTCCAGGGACCGCTCAGACTCCGCAGCTCGCCAGTGCTGCTCCAATGGCGCCCCAGACTCCGCAGCTCGCCAGTGCTGCTCCAGTGGTGCCCCAGACTCCGCAGCTCGCCAGTGCTGCTCCAGTGGCGCCCCAGACTCCGCAGCTCGACAGTGCTGCTCCAGTGGCGCCCCAGACTCCGCAGCTTCCCACAGCTGCTCCAGTGGCGCCCCAGATTCCACAGCTTCCCACGGCTGCTCCAGTGGCGCCCGAGACTCCGCAGCTTCCCACGGCTGCTCCGGCCTCGCCTGAGGCCGCTCCGGTGTGCCAAGACCCGACCCAGCCTGCGGCTTCCCTGCTCTCCTCCTAAGGTGTCTTATCACCAATAAAAATTGGAGGAGGCGAAGAAGGAATAACAGCGGGCTGAAGAAGAAGAGGGGCCCTAAGGGGGGGGGGGGGTACTGTCACAGGTGACCCCCGCGATCCATGTCTCAGATCCAGCCCCCAGTCCGGTTTTCGTCACAGGGGTCCCCGTGTTCCGCAACATGGATCACGGGGACCACCGTGACGAAACCGGACCAGGGGCGGTGCGGCACCTGTGCTCTGCTGCCGCTGCCCTGTTCCCCTCGGATCAGTACTTACCTGTCCCGGCTCCTGTTGGCTCCATCGCGGTCCCGTCCAGGCTGCAGGTCTGTCTTGTGTGTAGGCCGCACGCTCCCGCTGCTAGGGCGCGCGTGCGCCTTCTCCCTAAGAATTTAAAGGGCCAGCATCCTCCTTATTGGCGCTGGCATACCTGGCTCTGCTATATAGCCTGATAGCCTGGCTACTCCCATCATCCCCTGCCGGATCTTCAGCTCATTCTTCTGAGGAGAAAGCCTTCCTGAGCGTTTCCAGATGCCTCTGAGTTCCCGTGTTCCGTGGTGTTCCCGTGTTCCCCTGGTTCTGTGTTTCGTGGTGTTCCCTTGTTCCGTGGTGTCCTGTGGCGGTCCTGGTTAAAGTAAGTAAAAATGTTGTCACGATACTGGTGATATATTGCTGGAGTCCAATAGCAGGACTAGACAGGACACTGGAAGCAACAAGTGTGGACACAGGAGGTGCAGCGAGCAGGCTGGGAACAGTAGTTCTACAACAAGCAGGTAAGCAGAACATGCAGAAGCCAGGTGAGCAGTCTGAGAGCAGTAATTCAGCAAGGTAAATCGCAGAAGGGAGGAACGATCCGGAGAAGGAGTTCCAAGCAAGAGGATGGTCCAAGCAGGAGCTAAACACAATACTCAAGCAATGTCTACCGAGCAGGACAGGAAATATATACCAAACAGGAAGTAAGATGGCACCCGTCTGAGACAACATCCACCATCGTAACTGAGGACAAACTTAAGGGCAAGGCAAACTAGATGGGGGAATAGCAGAGCCATGCCTGACAAATGTTCTGCCACTTGGGAGACGGTGATGCAAAAATGATAGATTTTTTCCCCACATTAGGGTTTTATTTGGCAAATTTAGTAAAATGTAAGAAAAAAATCTGCGTCCGGTCCACGTAATTGTAACACAATTTTAAATGTTAAATCCTGCGCATTATCCGAATCCATTGGATCGTCCGACGGCCCGCCCCCTGATTTGTGACATGTGGAAGCCGGTGTGATCCAATCACATGTGACGCAATCCCAGGCGCGATCTCCGAAAGGTCGGGAAACTTGACGAAAATGTGGCAGCGGGATCCTTGGTAAATAATCCTGACTGTCTCTCTCTTCACTCAGACCACGTGGACTGGACTGCTGGCAGATTCTAAAGAGCAGACATCTGAGAAGGAGCCTGAGGTGCAAGAGCCTTGCTGGAAAGAGAGCTTGTTCCCCTGCACAGGGGTTTTATACTCCCCCTGGTCAGGTGGCAGCTCCTCTCCAATCACACTCCAGCTTACAATACAGCCAACTGATTGGATAACATCTTACACCCATTTAACTATTTCCTGTCCAGGCCGAGGCTACAGCTGCAGATACCTGAGATCCCCCTGAATTATCCTCTGGGTGAGGTGATCAGACTCAGATGGATCCTGACAGGTAGAGGGCGCTATTCACAACTACCCCCTGCATATACGTTGGCCGGGGTGTTACATATATGTGCTGTATGTCTGTATATGGTATTATTTGTGTACATGTTGTGTGTGTGTATACCTGCTGGGGCATATTTATCCGGACCTCTGCATCATGTCAATAGCGCCAATAGTACCAATTACCACCCGGGCGGTTCCTCGTGCCTCTCCCGGTTACCATGCCGGTACCGCGGGCCCACGTGGAGGCGCCACGTGGGGAGGCCCCGACTCCTGTCGAGCCAGCGCCTGGGCCTACTGCTGCCGTGCCACCTGCTCCGAGGCCTACTGTCCCTGCTGTTCGGCCTGCTAGCCCTGCTGTGACGGTTCCTGATCCTCCGGCTGCTCCTGTTCCGGCACCTGCCCGACAACCATGGAGACCCGAGCCTGCACCGGAGCCACGAGCCCCAGGACCGGCACCTCCGCAGCCTCGAGGCCGAGGTGAGGCCGTCCGCCAGAGACTCCGAGACGCTGTTTCAGAACAGCGACGCCGCGAGAAGGAGGCCCAGCGTTACATGGCCGGCCGGTCTGCAGCTGGAGCCTGGGTGGAACAGAATCGCACCACCGGCATGGTCCGGTACTTCGACTGGCAGCGTGGCTATGGCTTCGCCACCCAGGACTACACCGGACGGGAGGTATTTATTCCCCGCCGGTCCGTCAAGAGGCCTGACCTTCCGGAAAGGCTTCACAATTTGAGACCGGGAGAGTGTATTGAGTTCTCCCTGCAGGAGGGGCCCCGAGGGCCATGGGCGGCTGGTGTGATCCGGATCCCGGACTCCGACGAGGACCGCTAGCCATCGTACGATGAGCTGTATGAGGACGACGAGTGGCCGGAATCCCCGAACACCTCTTCTTCCTCGGGTGCGAGTCCCCGGGCGGTGACCCACGTGAATGCTCCATCCACGGTGATCGTGAGTACGGGTCCCATTGCCATCCATGGGCCGGGCATGATCCAGGGTGCCACCCCCACCGTCTCCCCTGCCGGGAGCATTGCCAGGTCCCGCGGCTCTTCCGTGGGAGAAGACATCCCGGCTAGTGAACCTTGTCCGGAGGTTCCGACGAGGCCCACTTCTCCACTTGCCGGTTACCAATGGGGTGACGACCCGGCCCCAGAAGAACCGGAGCTGGAAGGAGCCGCGGCGCTGCCGCAGGTTCCCATCTATGTATTTCTGGACCCCTCCGTGGTCCCTGGCTCAGTTGAGCCCCCGGCTGGAACAGCCGACACCCCGGGCGACAGCGCTCCTCCCCCTGAAGATCCGGAGGATGTTGCTGCACCTGCAGTACCCGCTACTGCCACCGGGTGTCCCCAGCCGGCACCTACTCCCGCTGAGGATGCACAGGATTCCCTGCTGGAGCTGGATCCTGTCTCTGCTGAACCCAGCAATGCCGAGTAACCCCTGATGGGCTGAAAGCCTTCTTCAGGTACTGTGTACATATGTATATTTATTTCCGCTAACCCTATGGAGCCAGAAACTGTCCTGAGACTCTCACCCTTATTTATCTCAGTCAAGAGATTTTCCACTGTCATGTGCTATGGTAGCACCCTTCCTCTGCCACAGCAGAGATTCTTTCCAAAGGACTCTGTCCCTCTACACATAGAGGAGACCCTTTGCTTCTTCCATTGCACTTTTCCCCACATCAAGGGCTGTACCCAGAAGATGGACTTTGTTATTAAAGACCTTCTGTGAGACTCGCCGGATACTACCAGGAAAAGTTGCCATGTAATTTATTATTATTTTGCACTTAATGCCTTTCCTTTTAGGTACAGACATTATGTTTGCACTTCCATGCCTTTCCTTTGCAGGAAAAGAGACGTTTACTATCTTGCTACCCTGAGTAGCCTATCTATCTGTAACGTTGTAATGTTATAAGATGTGTACCCATTGGGCTTCTAAACCAATGTGAGTTAACCTGTTTGCACACTGTCAAAATATATGCCAGTAGTCTGCATTAACCGTTTCATAGGCTTTACAGGTTGTGGCTGTGTCGGACCGTCTTTTTGTAAAACACTGACCGCTACCTTATCCCCCAAACCGAAGTTTGCACATGGGGGTAGTCCGTAAACTGCGGGTCCTTTGGGGAGCGGGGGTGTTACAGAGTTAGCACCTGGATGCCACCCATACGATGGGTAAGGATGTCAGTCAGGTGGTACTCGTGTCGCATATGCTAACGCAATGCAGATATATACACTATATAATTGTCGCCAGCGAAGAAGTGTTGATATAACAAATATACAGGCCTTGGTGCAAGGAGTGGATTACAGTACATGACACCACACCTTTCCTACTGTACAGTTCGGTTTAATGGCGTCAGCGACCAACTGTCAAGCACTTACATGTTTTTGTCTTAGTCCGACACCAATCCAGGTGCCTGTCTCCAGGACCATGGGCGGTTTGTCCCTGCACCTCACATAGCCTGCACTTCCCCGAAGTGCCCGTATCCACCTCTGCGCCCCCAAGCCATCTGTAGTCGAGCCGAGGGCGGCTCTTTCAATTGCCCCCGGGGTATGCAACACCCTCGCCGATGCAAGGCGAGGGAGTGTTTGCGAATACGCTCCACCTGCATGTAACCACATTACACTACATGGTCCTTATAAGACATAGGGGACATTGCAGTGGTTAATCCTGCCTGGCAAGGCAGAAGTTAATCTGTGTATGATGTAAGATTCTATTATCCAATGATCTGTGTTACATCCTGTCCTCTGAGCTGAGATGTGATTGGAGGAGCAGCCACCACCTGACCAGAGGGGAAGTAATAAAACCCCTGGCCAGGAATGTTCTAGAGAGCAGTCTCTCCCAGGAGGGAGAAGAGACCAGGTCCAGTCAGACCTGAGGGTCTGCAGGACATTAGAAGAGTTTAGATTTAGCCTAGCTCAGATCAGAAGAAGCAGACTGGGTTATCCCAGTCCAGATTCTATTCAGCCAGCATACCATACCAGAGCAGGAAGAGCCTAGCCCCTGCCTCTGAAGAGTGGAGCTAATAGATTAGAGTTAGTGAGGAAAGGGGTATCATCCTACTTTCAAGGGTGATACCTGAAGCACTCCAGGACAAGCTGAAGCTTCCTATTAGGACAGAGCTACCTCCCAGCCTGCCCTCTGCATCCAGGCTGGCGATCTACCTCCTGAGGCTCCCTCCAAAAGCATCTCAGCACTCCATCACTTTGTTAAAGGCACGTTGCTGAAGTTCCTGTCGGTTCCAATAAAGAACTGTAAGTTGTTTTTGTTCAACCTCTGCCTCCGTCTGGTCCCTGCTACTACAGCTGCCATCATCACAGGCACCCTGTCCACCACACAGAGACTCATACTCTAGACACCAAAGGGTTGCCCCAGGGAGATCCGCTATAGCAGCCTCTCCCTCATCATTTCTTGCCAACACCACCCTGCTGGAGACCTGTCAGGCTGTAGGACAGCCCTCCGGTTCCCCATACCAAGCACCGTGACACTAGCGTGCCTATGCCGCAACCGCCAGCCACTCAGGTACTGCGGGCCCCGGCTGACTCCAGGCCCCGAGAAAAGGCTAGGCCCCGGTGGGGGATGTTGCAAATGTAAAGTTATGCACTTGGGCCATGGAAACAAAAAGTATAATTATGTTCTAAACGGTCAATTACTTAGTAAAACTGGAGCTGAAAAGGACTTGGGCGTATTGGTGGATGGTAAACTTAATTTTAGTGCCCAGAGCCAGGCGGCTGCTGCTAAAGCAAATAAAATTATGGGATGTATCAAGAGAGGAATAGATTCTCATGATAAAGACATAGTTTTGCCCTTATACAAATCCCTGGTCAGACCACACATGGAATATTGTGGACAGTTTTGGGCACCAGTGTATAAAAAGGATATAGTAGAGCTGGAACGGGTGCAGAGGAGAGCAACCAGGATTATTAGGGGAATGGGGGGGACTAGAATACAATGACAGATTAAAAAATTTGGGATTATTCAGTTTAGAAAAAAGACGACTGAGGGGAGACCTCTTTACAATGTACAAATACCTGAACGGACAGTACAAGGATCTCTCCAAAGATCTTTTTATACCTAGGCCTGTGACCAGGACAAGGGGGCATCCTCTACACCTAGAGGAGAGGCGATTTTACCATCACCATAGACAGGGGACATCCTCTACACCTAGAGGAGAGGAGGATCTACCATCACCATAGACAGGGGGCATCCTCTACACCTAGAGGAGAGGAGGTACTACCATCACCATAGACAGGGGGCATCCTCTGCACCTAGAGGAGAGGAGGTTCTACCATCACCACAGACAGGGGACATCCTCTACACCTAGAGGAGAGGAGGTTCTACCATCACCACAGACAGGGGACATCCTCTACACCTAGAGGAGAGGAGGTTCTACCATCACCATAGACAGGGACATCCTCTACACCTAGAGGAGAGGAGGTTCTACCATCACCATAGACAGGGGACATCCTCTACACCTAGAGGAGAGGAGGTTCTACCATCACCATAGACAGGGGACATCCTCTACACCTAGAGGAGAGGAGGTTCTACCATCACCATAGACAGGGGGCATCCTCTACACCTAGAGGAGAGGAGGTTCTACCATCACCATAGACAGGGGACATCCTCTACACCTAGAGGAGAGGAGATTCTAACATCACCATAGACAGGGGACATCCTCTACACCTAGAGGAGAGGAGATCCTAACATCACCATAGACAGGGGGCATCCTCTACATCTAGAGGAGAGGAGGGTCTACCATCACCATAGACAGGGGGCATCCTCTACACCTAGAGGAGAGGAGGTTCTACCATCACCATAGACAGGGGGCATCCTCTACACCGAGAGGAGAGGAGGTTCTATCATCACCATAGACAGGGGCATCCTCTACACCTAGAGGAGAGGAGGTGCTACCATCACCATAGACAGGGGCATCCTCTACACCTAGAGGAGAGGAGGTTCTATCATCACCATAGACAGGGGCATCCTCTATACCTAGAGGAAAGGAGGTTCTACCATCACCATAGACAGGGGACATCCTCTACACCTAGAGGAGAGGAGATTCTAACATCACCATAGACAGGGGACATCCTCTACACCTAGAGGAGAGGAGATCCTAACATCACCATAGACAGGGGGCATCCTCTACATCTAGAGGAGAGGAGGGTCTACCATCACCATAGACAGGGGGCATCCTCTACACCTAGAGGAGAGGAGGTTCTACCATCACCATAGACAGGGGGCATCCTCTACACCGAGAGGAGAGGAGGTTCTATCATCACCATAGACAGGGGCATCCTCTACACCTAGAGGAGAGGAGGTGCTACCATCACCATAGACAGGGGCATCCTCTACACCTAGAGGAGAGGAGGTTCTATCATCACCATAGACAGGGGCATCCTCTATACCTAGAGGAAAGGAGGTTCTATCATCACCATAGACAGGGGCATCCTCTACACCTAGAGGAGAGGAGGTCCTACCATCACCATAGACAGGGGGTATCCTCTATACCTAGAGGAGAGGAGGTTCTACCATTACCATAGACAGGGGGGATCCTCTACACCTAGAGGAGAGGAGGTTCTACCATCACCATAGACAGGGGACATCCTCTACACCTAGAGGAGAGGAGGTTCTACCATCACCATAGACAGGAGGCATCCTCTAGACCTAGAGGTCAGGAGGTTCTACCATCACCATAGACAGGGGGCATCCTCTACACCTAGAGGAGAGGATGTTCTACCATCACCATAGACAGGGGGCATCCTCTACACCTAGAGGAGAGGAGGTTCTACCATCACCATAGACAGGGGACATCCTCTACACCTAGAGGAGAGGAGGTTCTACCATCACCATAGACAGGAGGCATCCTCTACACCTAGAGGTCAGGAGGTTCTACCATCACCATAGACAGGGGGCATCCTCTACACCTAGAGGAGGTTCTACCATCACCATAGACAGGGGGCATCCTCTACACCTAGAGGAGAGGATGTTCTACCATCACCATAGACAGGGGGCATCCTCTACACCTAGAGGAGAGGAGGTTCTACCATCACCATAGACAGGGGGCATCCTCTACACCTAGAGGAGAGGAGGTTCTATCATCACCATAGACAGGGGGTATCCTCTATACCTAGAGGAGAGGAGGTTCTACCATTACCATAGACAGGGGGGATCCTCTACACCTAGAGGAGAGGAGGTTCTACCATCACCATAGACAGGGGGTATCCTCTATACCTAGAGGATAGGAGGTTCTACCATCACCATAGACAGGTGGCATCCTCTGCACCTAGAGGAGAGGAGGTTCTACCATCACCATAGACAGGGGGCATCCTCTACACCTAGAGGAGAGGAGGTTCTACCATCACGATAGACAGGGGGCATCCTCTACACCTAGAGGAGAGGAGGTTCTACCATCACCATAGACAGGGGGCATCCTCTACACCTAGAGGAGAGGAGGTTCTACCATCACCATAGACAGGGGGCATCCTCTACACCTAGAGGTCAGAAGGTTCTACCATCACCATAGACAGGGGGCATCCTCTACACCTAGAGGAGGTTCTACCATCACCATAGAAAGGGGGCATCCTCTACACCTAGAGGAGAGGAGGTTCTACCATCACCATAGACAGGAGGCATCCTCTACACCTAAAGGAGAGGAGGTTCTACCATCACCATAGACAGGAGGCATCCTCTACACCTAGAGGAGAGGAGGTTCTACCATTACCATAGAGAGGGGGCATCCTCTACACCTAGAGGAGAGGAGGTTCTACCATCACCATACACAGGGGGCATCCTCTACACCTAGAGGAGAGGAGGTACTACCATCACCATAGACAGGGGACATCCTCTACACCTAGAGGAGAGGAGGTTCTACCATCACCATAGACAGGGGACATCCTCTACGCCTAGAGGAGAAGAGGTTCTACCATCACCATAGACAGGGGGCATCCTCTACACCTAGAGGAGAGGAGGTTCTACCATCACCATAGACAGGGGGCATCCTCTACACCTAGAGGAGAGGAGGTTCTACCATCACCATAGACAGGGGACATCCTCTACACCTAGAGGAGAGGAGGTTCTACCATCACCATAGACAGGGGGCATCCTCTACACCTAGAGGAGAGGAGGTTCTATCATCACCATAGACAGGGGCATCCTCTACACCTAGAGGAGAGGAGGTGCTACCATCACCATAGACAGGGGCATCCTCTACACCTAGAGGAGAGGAGGTTCTATCATCACCATAGACAGGGGCATCCTCTACACCTAGAGGTGAGGAGGTTCTACCATCACCATAGACAGGGGGCATCCTCTACACCTAGAGGAGAGGAGGTTCTACCATCACCATAGACAGGGGACATCCTCTACACCTAGAGGAGAGGAGGTTCTTCCATCACCATAGACAGGGGGCATCCTCTATACCTAGAGGAGAGGAGGTTCTACCATCACCATAGACAGGGGGCATCCTCTACATCTAGAGGAGAGGAGGTTCTACCATCACCATAGACAGGAGGCATCCTCTACACCTAGAGGAGAGGAGGTTCTACCATCACCATAGACAGGAGGCATCCTCTACACCTAGAGGAGAGGAGGTTCTACCATCACCATAGACAGGAGGCATCCTCTACACCTAGAGGTCAGGAGGTTCTACCATCACCATAGACAGGGGGCATCCTCTACACCTAGAGGAGAGGATGTTCTACCATCACCATAGACAGGGGGCATCCTCTACACCTAGAGGAGGTTCTACCATCACCATAGACAGGGGGCATCCTCTACACCAAGAGGAGAGGAGGTTCTACCATCACCATAGACAGGAGGCATCCTCTACACCTAGAGGAGAGGAGGTTCTACCATCACCATAGACAGGAGGCATCCTCTACACCTAGAGGAGAGGAGGTTCTACCATTACCATAGACAGGGGGCATCCTCTACACCTAGAGGAGAGGAGGTTCTACCATCACCATAGACAGGGGGCATCCTCTACACCTAGAGGAGAGGAGGTTCTATCATCTCCATAGACAGGAGGCATCCTCTACACCTAGAGGAGAGGAGGTTCTATCATCTCCATAGACAGGAGGCATCCTCTACACCTAGAGGAGAGGAGGTTCTACCATCACCATAGACAGGAGGCATCCTCTACACCTAGAGGAGAGGATGTTCTACCATCACCATAGAAAGGGGGGCATCCTCTACACCTAGAGGAGAGGAGGTTCTACCATCACCATAGACAGGGGGAATCCTCTACACCTAGAGGAGAGGAGGTTCTACCATCACCATAGACAGGGGGTATCCTATAAACCTAGAGGAGGGGAGGTTCTACCATTACCATAGACAGGGGGGATCCTCTACACCTAGAGGAGAGGAGGTTCTACCATCACCATAGACTGGGGGCATCCTCTACACCTAGAGGAGAAGAGGTTATACCATTACAATAGACAGGGGCATCTTCTTCGACTAGAGGAGACGAGGTTCTACCATCACCATAGACAGGGGGCATCCTCTACACCTAGAGGAGAGGAGGTTCTACCATCACCATAGACAGGGGGCATCCTCTACACCTAGAGGAGAGGAGGTTCTACCATCACCATAGACAGGGGCATCCTCTACACCTAGAGGAGAGGAGGTTCTACCATCACCATAGACAGGGGGCATCCTCTACACCTAGAGGAGAGGAGGTTCTACCATCACCATAGACAGGGGACATCCTCTACACCTAGAGGAGAGGAGGTTCTACCATCACCATAGACAGGGGGCATCCTCTACACCTAGAGGAGAGGAGGTTCTACCATCACCATAGACAGGAGGCATCCTCTACACCTAGAGGTCAGGAGGTTCTACCATCACCATAGACAGGGGGCATCCTCTACACCTAGAGGATGTTCTACCATCACTGATACATCCATAGTCACTGATACATCCATAGTCACTGATACATCCATAGTCACCGATACATCCATAGTCACCGATACATCCATAGTCACCGATACATCCATAGTCACCGATACATCCATAGTCACCGATACATCCATAGTCACCGATACATCCATAGCCACCGATACATCCATAGCCACCGATACATCCATAGCCACCGATACATCCATAGCCACCGATACATCCATAGTCACCGATACATCCATAGTCACCGATACATCCATAGTCACCGATACATCCATAGTCACCGATACATCCATAGTCACCGATACATCCATAGTCACCGATACATCCATAGTCACCGATACATCCATAGTCACCGATACATCCATAGCCACCGATACATCCATAGTCACCGATACATCCATAGTCACCGATACAGCCATAGTCACCGATACATCCATAGTCACCGATACAGCCATAGTCACCGATACATCCATAGCCACTGATACATCCATAGTCACCGATACATCCATAGTCACTGATACATCCATAGTCACCGATACATCCATAGTCACCGATACATCCATAGTCACCGATACATCCATAGTCACTGATACATCCATAGCCACTGATACATCCATAGTCACCGATACATCCATAGTCACCGATACATCCATAGTCACGATACATCCATAGTCACTGATACATCCATAGTCACTGATACATCCATAGTCACCGATACATCCATAGTCACCGATACATCCATAGCCACCGATACATCCATAGTCACTGATACATCCATAGTCACTGATACAGTATTTTGGTGGCTCAGAGATTCTTGATGTTTGATATATTATTGTAGATGATATTTGCTGACAACTTTTGTTTCTGTAATACTGACACCTGTCGCTGCTGGTCAGAATTTGATGCTTCAGTGGCCCAAAACACGTGTGTTCCCAGTTACAGACAAATGGCTGCCACAGGAAGTAACTGGGAACAGGGCTCCAAAACCACCCCCACTTAGAAAAAACTTTATCAACACGAGCAGAGGGAGCGCATGTACCTCCTGACCAGCAGATGGCAGCATAGCCCCAGTGTATGTCGTATATAAGAATAATGGAGGCAGAACACAATGCAGTCATGTGAACAGTAGAATAACAACATAACTGCGGGGATCAGCACAAATGTTTTTAGTAAATTATTCCTTCCCATCCAGGAGATAAGTGGGAGATCATAAGGTTTAAGAAGACGATCTACTCATCAGGGGAGTGGGGTGTAGTTCATCTTGTACAAGAATTTGGACGCGCAGGTATTTCAGGGAGATACATTGGATCATGAAGGGCAGCTGTGAGATTAGTTGAGTGAATTTCCCGCCTGACATTTTCTTTGACGTTGGACAGAGTCCCATGGGAAGAGACCAATGACACCAGGCAGGGAAGACCCTCCTCAGGGTAAGTGACCATAAAACGTAAGTCATCTGCCATTAGTAATCCTGGAAGAGGGAGACGGCGCCCTTCACCTTCTACCATGCATAGGATTGGGGATATAAACAGAAGATTGCCCTGGCAAAGGATGGAGGGAACCTGTCATCAAGAGCCCCTTTCTTGCTCCCCTGTGTCCCCATAGAGAATATCGTACACACTGCCAAAGAATTCTTAAAGTAAAAGTTTACCTTTCTGTATGCAGAGCTGTGTCCCATAGGAGCAGGAGCGAGGTAAATGTGTCTGACGTCCTAAGGGGGGAGGAAATATGGGGGACATGGGAGTTTTTTTCTTATTTGATACCAATGCATCCGTACTGGCCACTCCTGTCACGGGTGGTCCCGCGACTCATATGGCGGGTCGCGGGCTCAACCGTGCTCCCCGGGGCTCGCAGGCGCAGCGCCCCTCTCCCCGGTCCTGTGTCTCCGTCTGGCTCTGTGCGCGCGCGTCCCCGTCTCCTAGGGCGCGCGCGCGGCACCTTCAGAAAATTTAAAGGGCCAGCGCACCGCTGATTGGTGCGCTGGCTGAACACTTCACCTTTAAAAGGCAAGTACCTCCCTTACTACCTTGCCGGATCTTTGTGCCTCACAGCCTGAGAGAAAGCTCTGTTGCGATTTGCCTGCGTTCCTGTGTTCCCTGCATTCCAGTGTCTCCTGCGTTCCTGAGTCCTTCCGTGTTCCAGTGTCTACCCGAATCCCTCCGTGCTGCTGTCCTGTGTACCAGTGTTCCTCCGTGCTGTTGTTCGTGTGCCGTATTCCCGTACCCATCTGCTTGGACCTCCTGTTGCTGGCCCCGGATTTGACCCTGTTGTTGCTTCTCTGCCGCCTGCCCTGACCTTGTGCCTGGATCCGACCAAGAGACTGTTTGCCATTTCTGTACCCCGACCTTGGCTGCCACTGCAGACAAGTCACTCCTGTGGAACGACCTGGTGGTACCACGCCGCAGCTTGTCTAACCCGCTTTGCGGCGGGCTCTGTTGAAAACCGGGTACCACTTAGACTCCGGTCCCAGGTAGTGGTTTGTGTAATCGTCTGCAGTGGTCCAGAGGATCCACATCCCTCTAGCCTGACAACTCCCATGGGACACTGGGCACAGCTCTGGATACAGAGAGGTACATTTTCATCCAATTTATCTTTTTTTACAGTAAAAACTGTGTGACACTCTATGGGGACATGGGGGAGCCAGAAAAAGGTCTCCTCATGACAGGTTCCTTCTCGGCGTCCATCCTCGGCAGCGCTAGTGGAATTTTTTTATGTGGTAATGGAAAGCTTGTAGGACAGAGTTGTCTTTCCCCTCTCTACCACTTATAAAACCTGCTTGGTTCGTAGGGACTAGATAGGGATCAGCGTTTTCAGTCTAGTAGTTAACAATTTAGCCCAAATCTTCAGGTCTAAGTTTAGTAGAGATGGGCCTGTAGCTGCCGCGCTCTTGTGTGACTTCCCCTTCCCTCGGTATTATAGTGATGTCTGTTTCCTAAGGGCTTCCCCTTTTCCCTTCCCCTTTTAGTAGCTCGTTACCTGTTGTCACAAAATGGCGGACTATTATAGTTATATATTTATTATAGTATTGTAGCGGAAAGCCGTCTGGTCCTGTACTTTTATCTATAGTTTTGTACAACTACTGATACTGGTGATGATAAGCGACAATCAGAGAATACGCTGTATACTGAAGAAACACTGCGAGGTAATAACACGTGATCCCTACCTGAGAGATACTAGACCAAAATATCCCCGCTTAACGTCCAGAAGATTGCGCACCCTGAAAAATATTCTTGCACCAAGTCGCCTACGGACCCGCACAAAAGAAGATGTCCAGTCGTCCTTTTTCCCTACAGTTGTGGGAAGCTTCAGATGCGGTCACACGAGGTGCAAATGTTGTGATATGAGTAAACACAGACGAACCACCTTTATGTCACGTGTAACAAGGGAGACGTTCCAAATCAAGACCTTTCTTAATTGCAGCTCCGAGTACATGTAAGTTCCAATATATTGGACGCACAATAAAACCATTGAGAGAAAGATTCAATAAACATAGGCACAATATTGAAAATATTGACCTTAGTGAATCCCGGCAGACCCGAATCAGCATCGGAGAACGCGCCGCTGGATCGTGACAGGACCGGGTAAGTAAATTTGCCCCAGTGTGTCTAGACATGCAGCCTCCCATCACAAATGTAACCTTGAGGAGTTTAGCTTGACACCTATAGAACATATTGGGGCAGATTTACTTACCCGGTCCGTTCGCGATCCAGCGGCGCGTTCTCTGCGGAGGATTCGGGTTCTGCCGGGATTCACTAAGGTAGTATCTCCTCCGTCCACCAGGTGTCGCTGCTGCGGTGAAGTTCATTGGAGTGCACTGGAGTTCACCATCCTATCATGGGTGCAGGTAAGCGCGTGTCAAGCGTCACTTTTTTTTTAAAATCCAGCGGGTTTTCCGAATCCGTCAGGTTTTCGTACGGCCGTACGGCAATTCAGGCAAAATCGTCGCAAATTGGACATTTTCGGATAACCCGTTGGAAAAATGCGATTGGGGCCCTTAGTAATGACCCCCATTGATTCTACTACCTCACAGAGATTTGAATATCTAAAGAAAAGAGAAATGTTCTGGATATTCAAGCTGCAGTGTCTGGTTCCGAGTGGACTGAATGAAAGCCTTGAGAATATTTTCTGATAGTGAACTCATTTCTTGTGTTTGTGCTTCCAGGATCCTCTCCTCTATTTCCAGTTTCATATTTACTATTTATACATTTTATATTTATATGTATTCCTCTTTATTTGTGTATGCATTGTGATGCTCACATATAGGTGTATATATATATAAAGTAGTTATCTCTTAATGTATTCTATGCATCAGACTATTTTACTTATCACTAATTACTATTTAATTAATCGCTATTTACAAAGGCTCTGTGTAAAGTTTAAAGTTTACGGACGTAATAATTAGTAAACAACATTATTCTACGCTATCTTTTATCATTTGTTGCTGATTTCCGCTCCGGGTTCCAGCGTGTATACGTTGGAACTTCTCTTATGGGTGTTGCGTACTGCCCAAGCGCGTTAGCTCACGACCTAGGGTGACACTGCGCAGACTCACGCCATGCAGGATGGTGAGGATGCGTCACTATGACAGCAGCTACCTCCTGCATGCTGAACATAGCGCATGCGCAGCGGCCCATAAGCCCACTTGGTGTACTACTGCCCATAGTGCGCAGGCGTAATCTTCTCTGATGGCGCCATGAATCCACCTGCTCAGATGTGTAAGTAATATTCTCCTTCTAGCAAAGTGTTAGATGTATATGCCTGTCCGTTTTTTAAAAAGGGTCTGCAACCCGAAACGCGTTAAAGGAACTTATTATATTATATATTACCATTCACCGCTTTCTCCTGGTTTTTGTCACTATATCTGCTGGATCTCGGCTTTTGTGACCCTATAGGACAGTGATGGCGAACCTTTTAGGGACTGAGTGCCGAAACTACAAGCAGAAGTCACATATTTTTCACAAAGTGCCAAATTAAAGTAACTTACAGGTTTCAAATGTATTAGTGTCCTGAGGACACAAATACAGTAGAAAGAAGGAATAATTTGGATTATTATTGTAGTTTCCCTCTAGGGTTCCCTTAACAGGATGAATCACAGGTCTGGAAAATGGACTACAATGATAATCCAGATCTGTCCAAACCTCCATGCTCCTCCTGCACTTCAAGTCACTTTACAATAGCGCTGAATATGGTACGTCCTGGGCTGTTCTTGACTGCAGGAGGAGGTCTTGAGTCCTGAATGATGGCCTTTGTGCTAAGTGATGCCCTGGGTGCCCACAGACAGGGCTCGGAGTGCCACCTCTGGCACCCGTGCCATAGGTTCGCCACCACTGCTATAGGAGGTCTCCTTCGACATTGGCTGTAGTGGTTGTGTTGACCTAGCGCCCCACGATTACTCTTACGACTTGTACTTTTTTCTTGGGATAATGACGCACCTAAGCTCTTCCTCAGTAGTATCAGGGGATCTGCTTCCTGTTGTGACGAGGAGGAGAGGTTGATCTTGATAAGAAATCACATTGCTGTGTGCGAGTCTGTACTGCCCTCAGGTGACTTCAGTTATGGAGTTTTGAGTAGGAGTGAAGGTCAGCTGCCGCATTGGGACTTTCTCTCTGCTTATTGATGAGAGCGAACATGAATCTACCTCCCCTGTTTCCATGTGTATTTCTCATTTGTTTAAGGTAGAGGCAATGTTTCACCGCTTTCTCATCTAGAAAATCTCTTAATTGTGTCCACAGTCCCACTAGCTCTCCCAGTGCTAACACTAAGGACAATTTCTGTTGCAGCTCAATGGTAGAGTTATCGCTAAGAGATTGTGGAGCTCCTTTTGCCATCTCTTTTCTGTGTGACCCATAAAAATAAAAATTTTCCTTAAAAGTGAGGGGGTCTGAGAGGTCAGGACTATTGTTTGTGTTAAAGTAGAATTTCTTATCCATGGTGTGGGTTGTCCAATAACGAATGAGGCGCCATTACCATTCACGGACTGATAGTTGTAAAAAGGAGATGGTAACCAGAATGTGGGAATGGTCAGAGACCACCGACCCGTTGGGCCTATCTTGGGGTCGGTGGTGGAAGAAACCAACAGTCTGGAGCCTAGAAGATAGTCCAGTCTTTGGAGAGATGCACGTGGAGTAGAAAAGAGCAAATAGTCCTTGGCTGATGGGTTGTGGATCTCCACGTGTCAATCAGACCCAGTTCATCCAGCTTTCTATGTAGTCTTGCTAGTGACACTTGTGATATCTGGGATTTCCCAGAGGAGGAGTCCAATAAGGGGTTTAGGGTTCAGATCTCTCCCAAAAATGATAGGACCCTCAGAAAACAGTGTGAGTTGGTCTAGAGCCTATAGGAACCATTTTACTTGGCCGAGAGAGTTTGCCTTTCACAAGCAAGATGCGACCTTCATGGTCTGTGTATGTGGGTGAAATTGGAATTCTTTGTGGATCCCTATTGATGCCCCTTTTGATTTGGAGCAGGGGCTCAGGCTGTCGAACCACTGAGAGAAGTGGGATTTTGAGAGGTAAAGCATTTCCCCTGTTTAAAATGTGTTTCTTGCAGAAAAATAACACTCGATTTACATTTTTTGAGAAGTAGGAAGATACGAAATCTCTTGTTTGGGGAGTTCAGCCCTTTCACGTTTAATAAGGTGAAAACGGAGGAGGCCATGCTGCCTGGAGACTCAGCCTAGTTCCCTTTAACTGCTTCCCTTTTATACACCGAGGTATGTGTATATCCCTTGTTACATTGGACATTGGTAACATTTACATATTCTATCAGGGTGCGACCTCTGCCTCTAGGGGGAATGGTTGGGAGCAAACTCACATATTGTCAACGGTGCTCCTGCTCCACAGATGGTGTCTGCAGCCTCACTTACCTTCTCTGGCTCCAGCGGCGGTCCTTGCCTCGCATCGGTTCTGGAAGACAGCCACCTGTTAAATAGCCGGCCCCATCCTGTGTCCCCTGCTGGATCTTTGTGCCTTGTTCCCTATGTCCTGTGCGTTGTGATCCCGATTCTGTTCCTGACTTCGCTCCCGTGCTGCCTGTCCAGACCTCCTTCCTCTCCACAACTCCGTCTCTGCCCCACGATTCTGTACCTCGCCTCTGCTGCCACCACCGTGTATAAAGTCTTACATGTGAAATGACCTGTTGGCACCAGGCTGCATCAAGTCCAACCTGCTTTGCGTCGGGTTCTGGTGAAAACCGGGCGCCCCTTAGTCTCCGCTCCCGGGTGTCGAGTTACGTCATCGTCCGCGGTGGTCTAGGGGGCCCTCGTAGGGTCATCATAAGTCGCCTGCACTTCAGGTTTACAACCTGTATGATTGATAGAGAGCAGCAGAGCATGGGAGCTCAGCTACAGGGGTGGAAGCATTCGGCCGGATCCCACCATTGGAGTATAAAGTGGAGCAGGCGCAGGGCATCCAGTAAGAGATGGGGTGGCAGTCCAGTGCAAAAAAAAAAGAAAACTAATAAAAATTGTTGTCAATTGATTTTTTTTCATTATTTCTTTTTGGATTTTTTTTGGTTATTTTTTTATTTCCCCAGCCCATTGTGGGCATCTGCCCTTTTACTACCACCATTTTTCAGCGCTTCAGCCCTTACTACTAATTTCATTTTTGGGGCACAGTTTTTGGGTCCTCTTTGATTCGGATCAAATACTCAAACCATACTTTGCCCCGAACTCGTCAGAACCAAAACTTTCCAATGTGACTTTTTCTTGTGGGCGGATTCTGTGCAGAAGCTTCCAGCAGGAGGCTCCGGAATTACTGCACAAGGAAGTTCTATGGGATAAATAGAGAAGTAACTTTATAATGATCCAAAGGTCATTGCTAATCCTGAAGATTGTAGACACTGGGATGGAGCCCGTCCTGCTATGGCGGCTGTGTGCCGTGTCAGTCCTGGGGTCAGGTGAGAGGAAATGATGGGGTGTGTAGTGATATGGCGGCTGTGTGCCGTGTCAGTTCTGGCGTCAGGTGAGAGGAGATGATGGGGTGTGTAGTGATATGGCGGCTGTGTGCCGTGTCAGTTCTGGCGTCAGGTGAGAGGAGACGTTATATGAGGATCTTTCATGGACTTCAGTCTCTGACCTTCTTCTTGTGTCTTATATGCAGGTTCTGTGGCCGCTGTGACTGTGGTGGACGCGGAGCTGCGGGGATCAGTCTTGTTCCATCCAAATTACCAAGTCCCAGAAAATTCTATCATCACCTGGACTTCTAAGTCTATACCAGTGGCGCAGTATTTCCCTTCTTCACCTCCTGAATGTTTGAATCAACTTCTAGGAAGATGTGAATTATTCCTAAACGGATCCCTGAGAATTGATAACGTCTCCTATAGTGATGGAGGGATGTATACACTGGCTACTCGAGTCCCGGGGACTTCTACCAGCAATACTACAGAATACCAGCTCCGAGTATATGGTGAGTGCAGCACATACTACGTGATACTGGTGTATATGATAAGAATATATGGAGGGTGGGAGCTCAGTATCAGGACACATTCCCACGACCGTGTGCTCGCCCAGCCACAGGACTGGGAGGGGGAGGGGTGGGAGCACGTGACCCCTCCTCCCTAGACAAGCGGCCGTGCCACAATTCTGCCGAAATATAGGACTAACTTTGTGGTACGACCACCCAACTCCCTGCAACGTCATAGAGCTGCAACCAGGTCATTGCCCCCATAGCAGCTGTGGGAATAGGGTAGGGGGCTTAGTATCAGGAAATATATAGGATAGGGGCTCCTATTAGGACATATATTGAGCAGCAGCTTGGTATAGGATATATAAAGGCTCAGTATTAGAATAGATAGGTTCTAGAGGAGGTTTGGTATTAGGATATATATAGGGTAATGGGCTTGGGGTAGAGTCTCATTGTTAGGATAGATATAGGGTAGAAGGTTCGGTAATAGGATATATATATGGGTGGAGGGCTCGGCTCGGTATAAGAATATATTAGGCTATGTATAGAGTCGGGGCTCGATATAAGGATATATATGTAACGGGCAGAAGGGGCACATCTTCTATTCCCCAAGAAGCTGATTCTAGTACCAGATGCAGGAAGTATATTCCAAAATATCATCGTTACGAGGTCCAGGATATTGGATACTCCAGTGTCTGGATTTAGACAGCATGTGGTATGAGTGGTTTATGTTTTTTCTGTGTTTGTCTATGTTGAGGATAGGTGGGGGTTGGGGTCATCTACCAGTGCATATCTGGTTTACTGTAATGTAAATGTGTCTGCAATCTCTCCATGGGGAATCTCCAGGGCAGGGCCGGGCCAAGGCATTTTGGTGCCCTGGGCAGACAAGCAAAATTGTGCCCCCCAAACGCGGCCCAATTAGGACCGATCCTAACATGAAAAATTAAATGCCCCCCAATAAAAATAATAAGAAAGGCCAACTGCTATAGAAACATCTACAATAAGGCCTCCCAGCCGTGAATATAGTGTAACATAGAAAAATATGTCCCTCCAGTGAAAATACCTGCGATGCTTATACCAGAAATATAAACCTGCCAAGAATGTGGCAAACACATAAATATATTCCAGCAATGAATATACCTGACACATAGATACCAATGACTGGGCCGCACATATAAATATTTATTAGAGAATGAATCAATAAATAAACAGCACATAATAATATCCTGCACTTATAAATATAGACCAAAAATTAATTTACTACACAAATAAATATATACCAGCATTAAATCCACTGCACATCTGGGCTGAACTTGAGCATAGACATTTATTACTGTTCGGCTGCTGCTGTCTCCTTCTATGTCAATGTTGGTCTGGTTTATCCCGCTCTTCCTCCTGCAGTCTCCTCATTTCTGCCAATCTGTCTCCATCAGGTTGCTCCTGGGTGCTCCTGCGACCATGCCCCGGGTCTCAGGCACACCCGTGTGCCTCCCTGTAGCCCCTCATGTCTGCGGCTGGCTTACTCACCTGTCTGCGCTCCAGCGTTGTCTTCTGTGATCCAGCGTGTGACCCGCCTACTAGGGCGCGGATGCTGGATTAAAGGGCCAGCGCACCGCTGATTTGACCTGATCATTCCAGCTTTTTTTAAATAGCTGGCCTCTTCCTGTTAGCCTCACCGGATCTTTGTGCTCTGATGCCATTGAAAAGGCCTCAGTGCCTCTAGACTTATTTCCCATTTTTGATCGTCTGTGTGGTGTCAAGGTTTTCACCAAGCTGGATCTGTGGGGGGGCATATAACCTCAAGCACACTTGTGAAGGCAATGAATGAAAGACCGCCTTCAATACTCGAGATGGACACTTGTTAAGCCCTTTGAACTCTGTAATGCACCAACGGTATCCCAGGAAATTGTCAACGACATTTTTTAGAGATTTATTGTATACCTTGTATCTTTTTTTTTTTTTAAATAAATTTTATTGTGTTTTCCAAAGTATAACAGGGTTTGACATAACAATTTTAAAGCCCAATGGGCCACCATGCATTACACAAATGAGCATTGCTTGTAATATAGCAAGAATTTACATATCACAATACACTTGCCAGATATATATGTTCATTTGTTTCAGTCCCACTGAAAACCCACTCGGGTCCTTCTGTCACAGGCCGGGGGGTCAGTAAGAACGCTAGAACTTGAATGGTTTATTCCTCAGTTGGCCCTAGGGGCCGTACGGTGATCTGGTTAGTATCATATATTTTAGTATTGTAAATAGTAATCGTAAACCTTTTAAAACGGTAGACAAGTAACACATAACTTATAACGTATAACAGGCCTAAAGTGTTAATGTGTTGGGTGTCAGTCTTGGTAGTATGGGCTCTGCGTCCACTTATCCCATTGCATTTGGAACATTTTAAGATTGTTTGTCTGAATAGCAATAGCTTTTTCATATCCACAAGTCTTGTTAACTTGGCTAATCACCTCTTTTAACCCCGGGCATGCTGGATCCTTCCAGTGTCTTGTAAGTACCATTTTTGTGGCAAGAAGTATATGGGCAGATATGGTCCTGTCCTTAAGTGGTAATTCTTTAAGGTTCATTAGGAGCAGAGCAGTCGCGGGGGAGAAAACTATGTCATTTATGCTGAGGTTTTGAAGTAAATCAAAAGATTGTTTCCATAACCCTTGAATCTTGGGACAAGACCATAAGGTGTGTACCAAGGTACCCTTTTGTCCGCAGATGCGCCAGCATCCCGGGGGGGAAGAGGGGAATATTTTGCTTAGCCTGGCAGGGGTAAAATACCATCTCATATGAGTTTTAATAATTGCTTCTATGTGGGAGACACTGCGAAATGTGCTATGTATCATTGTTAGAGATTGTTGCCATTGAGATGGTGAGAATATAGAGTCGAGATCTTTTTCCCATGCTTGCATGTGTGGTAGTTTCCCCATTGTGGTCTTATTTTCTAGGCAGTTGTAGAAAAAAGTTATTCCCCTTTTCTCCAAGTTTCTATTTTCTAGCCAGGACTGCACCTGTTCATTGATGGATAGAAGTTTGTTTAGCTTATTTTGTAGGTAGTTTCGGATTTTAAGGTAATTAAATACTTCCACTTGAGGAATTTCTAGGTTTTTAGATAGTATGGTAAAGGTTTCCACTTTGCCATTTTTAACCAATGGTTCTATATTGTGAATGCCCTGTGTTCGCCAACCATCTAGGTTAGTATTTGGAATATTATATTCTAAAAATGAAATGGGGGTAATCTTGAGTGGGATTTGTTTAGCACCTGTGCTGGATGAAGCTAACTTTTGCCATGCTCGATCAGTTGCTTGCATTGTTAGCAGGGGAGAGGTGGGGGTTTTAATCTGCCATAAGATATTAATTATTCTCATTTGTAATGGGAAATTTTTATTGAAATGCCGTTCTATTGGGGACCATTTATTGTTATCCAAGTTCCTCCACCAGTTTTTTGATTGGTCTAATATTGCTGCAAAGTAATAGTCCTTTAATTCCGGTACACCCAGTCCCCCAATGGTTTTGGGCTTAATTAGAGTATGGAGGGAGACCCTAGGATTATTATCTTTCCAAATAAATTTCCTGATTTGAGATCTTGCTTTCCTGAAGAATTCTTCAGGTACTGGAATAGGGAGGGTCCTGAAGAGATACAGTAGTTTGGGGAGGGTCATCATTTTATATGCTGCAATTCTGCCGCACCAGGAAAGGATTCATTTGGAGTATTCTGTCAATTCTTTCCCTACTTTATCTAACAATGGTACATAGTTGTGTTTTAGAGATGAGCGAACATGCTCGTCCGAGCTTGATGCTCGGTCGAGCATTAGGGTACTCGAAACTGCTCGTTGCTCGGACGAATACTTCGCCCGCTCGAGAAAATGGCAGCTCCCGCCGTTTTGCTTTTTGGCGGCCAGAAACAGAGCCAATCACAAGCCAGGAGACTCTGCACTCCACCCAGCATGACGTGGTACCCTTACACGTCGATAGCAGTGGTTGGCTGGCCAGATCAGGTGACCCTGGGATAGACTAGCCGCTGCCCGCGCTGCTCGGATCATTCTGTGTCTGGATGCCGCTAGGGAGAGAGCTGCTGCTGGTCAGGGAAAGCGTTAGGGTGTTCTATTAGCTTACTGTTAGGCAGGAGTGATTCTCAAAGAACCCAACAGCCCTTCTTAGGGCTACAATAACGTTCTACTTTTTTTTTTTTTATTTGCAGCTAGTACCATATTGTGAGGAATTAGCAGGGGGACTTGTACCGTTGTGTTTAGCTCTTAGTGGCACACATATCCATAGCAAAGACCGAAGTGGGAAAATTTATTAGGGGTTGGATTTCTATTAGGCACTAACTCAGTGTCATCTCATCTGGCATAGTAGTGTGCTTTGATACTTGGCTAGAAAATAGCCATAGGAGAATACAAACAGCTTCTTGAAGCCTACAGTAGCGTTCTATATATTTGATTTCTGGTTGATCTGCTGGTGGCTGTACTTTCTGCAGTGCATGTACTTGCCAATTCTGAGCAATTTGTAGTGAGACTTGCGACCGCTGTGTTCTGCGCTTAGTGACGCACATATCCATAGCAAAGACCGAAGTGGGAAAATTTAGTAGGGGTTGGATTTCAATTAGGCACTAACTCAGTGTCATCTCATCTGGCATAGTAGTGTGCTTTGATACTTGGCTAGAAAATAGCCATAGCAATAGGATAGCATTGTTTGGTTTTAAAAACTCAAAAAAAAACAAAAAACACAAAAAAAAAAAAAAAACACAAAAAAAAACAAAAAAAAGTAAAAAAAAAAATAAAGTTATAACTCTCATTTTAAAAATGTTTAACCCGAGGGCTAGGGGTAGAGGACGAGGGCGGGGACGTGGGCGTCCAACTACTGCAGGGGTCAGAGGCCGTGGTCCTGGGCGGGGTGAGACACCACCTGCTGATGAGGGAGCAGGGGAACGCCGCAGAGCTACACTCCCTAGGTTCATGTCTGAAGTTACTGGGACTCGTGGTAGAGCACTGTTGAGGCCAGAACAGTGCGAACAGGTGATGTCGTGGATTGCTGACAATGCTTCGAGCAATTTGTCCACCACCAGTCAGTCTTCCACGCAGTCCACCCATGTCACCGAAATCGCCACTCCTCCAGCTCCTGCACCTCAGCCTCCTCCCCCCCAGTCTGCCCCCTCCCAGGAAAATTTGGCATTTGAACCGGCATACTCTGAGGAACTGTTTTCTGGACCCTTCCCACAGTCACAAACCACTTGTCCGGTTGCTGCTGAGCAATTTTCCGATGCCCAGGTTTTCCAACAGTCACAGTCTGTGGGTGATGATGACCTTCTTGACGTAGTGGAAGTGTGTAAAGAGGTGTCCGACGATGAGGAGACACGGTTGTCAGACAGTGGGGAAGTTGTTGTCAGGGCAGGAAGTCCGAGGGGGGAGCAGACTGAGGGATCGGAGGATGATGAGGTGACAGACCCAAGCTGGGTTGAGAGGCCGGGTGAACACAGTGCTTCTGAGACGGAGGAGAGTCCTCGACCAGAACAGGTTGGAAGAGGCAGTGGTGGGGCCAGACGGAGAGGCAGGGCCAGAGCTGGTGCATCAGCGCCAAATGTGTCAACTAGTGAAGCTCCCGTGGCGAGGGCTCCTGCGGCGAGGGCTAGATCTTCAGAAGTCTGGAGGTTCTTTAAGGAAACACCGGATGACCGACGGACTGTGGTGTGCAACATTTGCCAAACCAGGCTCAGCAGGGGTTCCACCACTACTAGCTTAACTACCACCAGTATGCGCAGGCATATGAATGCTAAACACCCCACTCAGTGGCAACAAGCCCGTTCACCTCCGGCCGTGCACACCACTGCTCCTTCCCCTGTGTCAGCTGCTAGTCAGCCCCCTGCCCAGGACCCTGCCACAAAAACCCCATCGTCGCCTCCACGATCCTCCACAGCATCCACCAGCGTTCAGCTCTCCATACCCCAGACGCTGGAGCGGAAACGCAAATATAGTGCAACCCACCCGCACGCCCAAGCCCTTAATGTGCACATCTCCAGATTGCTTAGCCTGGAGATGCTGCCCTATAGGCTAGTAGAGACCGAGGCCTTTCGCAACCTCATGGCGGCGGCCGCCCCTCGGTATTCGGTCCCCAGCCGCCACTACTTTTCCCGATGTGCCGTCCCAGCCCTGCACCAGCACGTGTCAGACAACATCATCCGTGCCCTGACCAACGCCGTTTCTGACAAGGTCCACCTGACCACGGACACGTGGACGAGTGCTGCCGGGCAGGGCCACTATATATCGCTGACGGCACATTGGGTTAACTTGGTGGAGGCTGGGACCGAGTCTGACACTGGGGCTGCTCATATACTGCCGACGCCGAGGATTGCGGGGCCTACCTCGGTCCAGGTGTTTCAGGCCTACTATGCCTCCTCCTCCTCCCACCCCTCCTCCACCTCCTCCTCCGAACTACCATCCGTGGGCACGGCGCCATCAGTCGGTAGCTCTAGGCACAGCAGCAGTGCCGTCGCTAAGCGACAGCAGGCGGTGCTCAAACTGCTGAGCCTAGGCGACAAAAGGCACACCGCCCAAGAGCTATTACAGGGCATCACGGCGCAGACTGATCTGTGGCTGGCACCGCTGAACCTCAAGCCGGGAATGGTTGTGTGTGACAACGGCCGTAACCTGGTGGCGGCTCTGCAACTCGGCAGACTGACACATGTGCCATGCCTGGCCCATGTGTTAAATCTGATAGTTCAGCGTTTCCTCAAGACATACCCCAATCTGTCTGATTTGCTCACGAAGGTGCGCCGCATCTGTGCGCATTTCAGGAAGTCCAGCCCAGATGCTGCCACTCTCAGGGCAGCGCAGCGCCGCCTCCAACTGCCCGCTCACCGACTGTTGTGCGACGTGCCCACGAGGTGGAATTCAACACTGACCATGTTATCCAGAGTTTACCAGCAGCGCAGAGCGATTGTAGACTGCCAGATGTCAACTTCCACCAGAACTGGTAGTCAGGTCAGTCAGCTTCCTCAAGTCTACAATGAGGAGTGGACGTGGATGTCTGATATCTGTCAGGTGCTGAGTAACTTTGAGGAGTCAACACAGATGGTCAGTGGCGATGCCGCCATCATCAGCCTCACCATCCCGCTGCTTGGCCTGTTGAAAAACTCTCTGGTCAGCATGAAGTCGGAAGCTTTGCGCTCGTCACAAGAGACAGGGGAAGAATATTCCCTTGTTGATAGCCAAAGCACCCTTAGGTCTGTTTCTCAGCGCATATCGGAGGAGGTGGAGGAGGATGAGGAGGAAGAGGAGGAGAATGTTGGTGAGACACAAGAGGGGACCATTGTTGAGTCCTTTACTGTTCAGCGTGTATGGGCAGAAGAAGAGGAGTTGGAGGAGTTGGAGGAGGAGGAAATGGACAGTCAGGCCAGTGAGGGGAGTGAATTCTTACGCGTTGGTACTCTGGCGCATATGGCAGATTTCATGCTAGGCTGCCTATCCCGTGACCCTCGCGTTCAAAGAATTTATTCCAGCACCGATTACTGGGTGTTCACTCTCCTGGACCCACGGTACAAGCAAAATCTTTCCACTCTCATCCCTGCAGAGGAAAGGAGTGTGAGAATGCATGAATACCAGCAGGCCCTGGTGCACAAGCTGAAACAGTATTTCCCTTCTGACAGCGCTAGCGGCAGAGTGCGTAGTTCTGCGGGACAAGTAGCGAGGGAGAGTAGGCGAGCAGGCAGCTTGTCCAGCACTGGCAAGGGTACGCTTTACAAGGCTTTTGCCAGCTTTATGTCACCCCAGCAAGACACTGTCACCTGTCCCCAGTCTCGGCAGAGTAGGGCTGATCTTTACAGAAAGATGGTGAGGGAGTACGTAGCTGACCATACCATCGTCCTAAATGATCACACAGCTCCCTACAACTACTGGGTTTCAAAGCTGGACATGTGGCACGAACTGGCGCTGTACGCCTTGGAGGTTCTTGCCTGCCCTGCCGCTAGCGTCTTGTCCGAGCGGGTTTTCAGTGCAGCTGGTGGCATCATCACCGATAAGCGTACACGCCTGTCGACTGACAGCGCTGACAGGCTGACGCTTATTAAAATGAATAAAGGCTGGATTTCTCAGAATTTCCAATCTCCACCAGGTGAAGGAAGCTCAACCTGAATAATTGATCCACTCCTCCTCCTCCTCATTTTCCTCCTTCTCCTCCTCTTTGTACAGTAAAGCAGAGGAAAATGGCTATTTTTTGACAGGGCCCACTGGCTCTTGCTATAGTACTTCATGCATTTAATTTTTCTGGAGGGCCACCTACCCGGTCCTCTGTTTGAAACAATTTTTGTGAGTGCCACATACAGGCACTCAATCTATTCCATTTTACTGCAGGGCCACCTACCTGCTCCTCTGGTTTGAAACATTTTTGGGACTGCCACATACAGGCACTCAATCTATTCCATTTTACTGGAGGGCCACCTACCTGCTCCTCTGGTTTGAAACATTTTTGGGACTGCCACATACAGGCACTCAATCTATTCCATTTTACTGGAGGGCCACCTACCTGCTCCTCTGGTTTGAAAAATGTTTGGGACTGCCACATACAGGCACTATCCAAATTAAATTGTCTCCATAGCAGCCTCCACACGTTGTCTCCATTGCTACCTCCAAAAGTCGTCCATATAGCTGCCTCCATACATCGTCCCTTTATCAAACGAGGTGTGTCAGGCAGAAATTTGGGTTGTTTTCATGGATTCCACATCAAAGTTGTTAACTTTGTCGCCACCCTGCTGTGTTATCCACAAAATATACTGGCAAACTTTTACCATTTAGGGATATTATTTCAGCGCTTCTTGCGCATCTGTTTACATTCCCCTCACCCGCCATATCCTAAACTTATAAGAACGCTACTACACTTGATCTTATACAAAAGGTTCTTAGAAGTGCTGTTTGGGGAGTAGCCTAGAGACAGGGGCTTGAATTGGCGAAAGCTCGCCTGGCAGCGGAGCGCCAGCTCCATGCGCATCATGCGCTTCTTGCGCATCTGTTTACATTCCCCTCACCCGCCATATCCCAAACTTATAAGAACGCTACTACACTTAACTTGGTGCAGGCTGGGACCGAGTCTGACCCTGGGGCTGGTCATATACTGCCGACGCAGAGAATTGCGGGGCCTACCTCGGTCCAGGTCTCAAAGGCCTACTATACCTCCTCCCACCCCTCCTCCACCTCCTCCTCCTCCGAATTACCATCCGTGGGCATGGCGCCATCAGTCGGTAGCTCTAGGCACAGCAGCAGTGCCGTCGCTAAGCGACAGCAGGCGGTGCTGAAACTGCTGAGCCTAGGCGATAAAAGGCACACCGCCCAAGAGCTATTACAGGGCATTCCACATCAAAGTTGTTAACTTTGTCGCCACCCTGCTGTGTAATCCACAAAATATACTTGCAAACTTTTACCATTTAGGGATATTATTTCAGCGCTTCTTGCGCATCTGTTTACATTCCCCTCACCCGCCATATCCTAAACTTATAAGAACGCTACTACACTTGATCTTATACAAAAGGTTCTTAGAAGTGCTGTTTGGGGAGTAGCCTAGAGACAGGGGCTTGGATTGGCGAAAGCTCGCCTGGCAGCGGAGCGCCAGCTCCATCCCAAGATCCAACTAACATAGTTGCAGCACCTTTAATCTACTACTAGTTCACTGCCTCCATAATAATAATAATAATAATCTTTATTTATATAGCGTCATCATATTCTGTAGCGCTTTACAAATCATAGGAAACAAATACAAATGTATTGTAACAGAGCACAACATTTGTATGGAACAACAGGAGTGAGGTCCCTGCTCGCCAGAGCTTACGGTTTATGAAGATGATGGGGTAACACGAGGTAAAAGAATATTTAATGGTCAAGCCATTCTTCTTAGGGAATAGAGCAAAATATAATAAATGGAATTGCTGTCGCTTGAACCACTCAGCCGTCATCTTATATACCAGGTCCAGGGTGAATGGGACTGCAGAGAAGTCTGGTGCCTGTTGGTTGATGGATAACAGATGGGAGGACGACACAGGACGGGTTAGTAGAAGAGTTAAAACTTCATGCAGTTAATGAGTGTTATAGGCTTGCCTAAAGAAATGGGTTTTAAGAGCACGTTTGAAACTTTGGAGGTTAGGTATTAGTCTGATAGTCCAGGGCAGAGCATTCCATAGAATTGGTGCAGCTCTAGAGAAGTCTTGGAGACGCGAGTGGGAGGTCCGCACTAGGGTAGAGGTTAATCTAAGATCACTGGCGGATCTAAGAGCACGGGTTGGGCGATAGACTGAGATAAGAGAGGAGAGGTAGGGGGGTGCAGCATTATACAGAGCTTTATGGATGAGGGTTATTATTATTTTAAACTGTATTCGAAAGGAGACTGGCAGCCAGTGCAGCGACTGGCATGAACTGTAAGCATACATGGTCCCCTTATCAAACGAGCTGTGTCAGGCAGAATTTTGGGTTGTTTTCATGGCTTCCATGTTAACTTTGTCGCCACCCTGCTGTGTAATCCACAAAATATACTGGCAAACTTTTATCATGTACCGATATTATTTGAGCGCTTCTTGCTCACCTCCTTTGGTTCCTCTCTGACACCCATTGGTTTGAAGCCTGAGTCCATTTAGGGTATGTCGCCATGCCACTCTCTAGCCTGCCGCTGCTGCCGCTGCCTCTGCATGCCGTCCCCTATAGTGTCAGGGTCAATTATTGGATGTTTTAGATGCTATCTAGCCTCATTCGGTCACTCTGTCATGGCCATGCTGTTGCCCATAATTTTGGCATAATGGTGCGATTAAGCAGCCTCAGAGGCATCCATGCATGCTGCCCCTGCTGTTTCCTGTCCATTTCCGTGGTGTTTCCATCCTTTTCTGAGGTTTCCAGGTGTTTGGCCAAGCTTCCCTGTGCAGAGCCTTGGTCCCCTTGAAAAATGCTCGAGTCTCCCATTGACTTCAATGGGGTTCGTTATTCGAGACGAGCACTCGAGCATCGGGAAAAGTTCGTCTCGAATAACGAGTACCCGAGCATTTTAGTGTTCGCTCATCTCTATTGTGTTTATATAAGTCGCACTTCGGGAATGCTAATTCGATGCCTAAATAGGTAATATGTTCCTCTTGCCAGTCTACTGGGAAGTCCTTTTTAAGATTGTGTAGGGTTGTAGGCTGTATGTTGACTGGCAAGATTTGGGATTTATTTCTATTTACCTTGTAGTAGGAGATGCTACCGAAAGCATTTAAAAGGTCAAAAATATGTGGTAGGGATGCCTCTGGGTTCGTAGATGTTAGTATAATATCATCCGCAAATAGAGTTATTTTGTACTCTTCTTTACCTATCTTTATTCCTGAAATGTTTTTATTTATCCTGAAGGCTTCTGCCAGGGGTTCAATTGTGAGGACAAAAATAATTGGGGACAGAGGACACCCCTGTCTAGTGCCGTTCGACAGGGTGAATGGATGGGACAGCGTTCCGTTAATAAACACTCTTGCTGATGGGCACGAGTAAAGTGCTCTGATTGCCATCAGTATATGTCCCTCCAGGCCAAATTTTTGTAGTGCCTGAAATACGTATTCCCAATTCACCCTGTCGAACGCCTTTTCGGCATCTACTGTAAGAAAGGTTGCAGGGGTTTTGTTAATTTCACATACTTGAAGAATGTTTATCAATTTTCTGGTATTGTCAGAAGCTTGCCTACCTGGGGTGAATCCTGATTGGTCACAAGATGTAATACTTGGTATGATTGTTTTAAGTCTGTTGGCTAGTATTTTTGCATATAATTTTACGTCCTCATTTAATAAAGAGATAGGTCGAAAGTTGCATGGTCTATCTGCTGTTTTCCCCTGCTTGGGTAGGGCCACTATAAGTGCTGATAGCATTTGTTCTGGAAATTTCCCCGTCTGTGCTGCTTTCCCAAACACTTTACTTAGGTAAGGGGTAAGGATATGAGCGTATTTTTTATAATATAATCCCGGTAGGCCATCTGGTCCAGGGGCTTTATTTTCTTGCATGCTCTTGATTGTGTTCAGAATTTCTTTTTCTGTAATAGGGGTGTTAAGTTTGGCAAGATCCTGCTGTGTGATTTTAGGTAGAGGGAGACTGTCTAGGAATTGTCGGATTTGTTCCGAGGTTGGGGCTCCTATCGAGGTATCTTTATTAAGATTATATAATTCTGCATAGTATGCCATAAATGCATTGGCTATATTTTTCGGGGACATTACTTTTCTTCCGGTGTTCGGGTGTAGTACGTAGGGTATTTTGGATTTGAGTAGTCGCTTTTTAAGTTTATTGGCTAGCATCCCGCCCGCTTTCTGGTCTTGGGAATAGAATTTAACCTTCATTTTTTGTAATGCTCTTGCATAATTATGGAGCAGCAAGTTCCTCAGATGATCCCTTTCTTTGTTTAATGAATCTATCAATGTTTGGGTTACTGCTCTTTTATTAGCTTGTTCTAGCTGCTGTATCTTGGAAAGGGTGGTGCTAATTTCTTTCTCCCTTGCCTTCTTTATTTTGCTGTTGAGTTTTGTTAGGTCATCTTTCATGTACCCCTTATGGGCAATCCATATTGAGAAGATATCTGCTTCCCCATTATCATTAAACATAAAAAATTCTCTGAGAGCAAGTTCTATTTTAGCTGAGTGTATTGGGGATGAGACAGTGGACATGTCTGCTTTCCAAACATAGTCGTTACTTTCTGAATAATTGTCAGAAAAATTCATTTTAACCGGGGCATGATCTGACCACTTAATTAACCCTATTGATGAAGAGTTGGCTCTTTCTAATAGAGATTTGTCCCCTAAAATCATATCTATACGAGAGTATGATTTGTGTCTGCCTGAAAAAAAGGTATAGTCCCTTTCGGAGGAATGTTGAACCCGCCAAATGTCATATAGTTCATTCTCCCAGAAAAGGTCATTGAGAGAAGTGGATCTATTTGCTCTACCTGAGGTGGTGTCCTGACCAGGAAGATTAACAGCATTAAAGTCCCCACAAATGAGCAGGGAGCCCTTTTTAATCCTCAGAATTTTGTTCATTAGGTTTTTAAAAAAGGTTCTCTGGCCGCTATTTGGGGCGTATAAGTTGACAATAGTGTAAGTGACATTGTTAATAGAACATACCAGAATTATATAACGGCTATGCACATCAATTTCAGTATGAGTAACTGATACTGCTAGGGTTGATTTAAAGGCTATTAGGACCCCTCTCTTTTTTTTTTGAAAGGAAGACATGATAATCTGCGGGAATAAGGCGTGGGATAATTTAGGTGGGTTTGCTTCGCATACATGTGTCTCTTGGATGCATAGAATATCTGATTTTTCTTTTATTGCATCTCTCCACAAGGCAGAGCGTTTATAAGGGCTGTTAAGTCCTTTTACATTAAGGGATAATATTGTTACTCCCATGGTTTTGGGTTGAGGTGGTGCTAATAGCCATACCATACTTGTGATACCAGGATAAGTGGGATAGGTGATTTCCAGAATTTAAGTATACATACTTTCTAAAATGTTTCCTTAGGCCAATACATATAACATTAGAAAGAGAAATTACATTAAAAACATATATAACAAATTCAAACATGTTTCTTGGTACCCACGGTATACGTAGTACTTCTAAGGGGTTACCAGTTCCAGTGGAAACGTGGGGGTACAGGACCGGCCCTCCCCGTCCTATTCATACCTCCGGAGGATTGTCCTTTGGAATTCTATTTAACGCGCCGTTCCGGATCCATGTGTCTCTGACGTCCTGGGATTGACAGAGATGCTTCTTGTTCTCTATATATTCCCCAGGATTCAAGGATTTCCTTTCCTTCTTCAATTGACTTGATGGCTACTATATTATTTTGCCATTTAACTAGAATTTTTGTGGGAAAGCCCCACCTGTAGGGGATTTCTTTCTCCCTAAGGAGTGTAGTGATCGGTTGAAATATGCGCCTGTTTTGAAGGGTCGCTGCCGATAAATCTGTGAACAGTTTTACTGCATCATAGGGTTCTGGGAGAGTGTGGAGTTTTCTTGACAGGGAAAGTAGTTGCTCCTTCACGTGATAGAATGTAAATCTTGCTAACACATCCCTCGGGACGGTTTCAGGTAGGTTAGGCGGCTTGGGTACTCTATGTGCCCTGTCAATGCTGAGTTCGTACTCTGCTAATTCAGGTAGTAGTGTTTTTGTCAATTTCTGAATGTATGCCTTTAGATGGGCGTTGGGCACAATTTCCAGTACTCCCCTGAATTTTATGTTATTGCGCCTATCCCTGTCCTCGGAATCTGTTAGTTTTGCTTGGATAGACGCCACAGTGTCCTCTAGATTGTTGTGAGAGTCCACAAGTTCGTTGTGGGCTATGACAAAAGAAGATAGTTTCTCTTCTGAGTGGGCAACTCTGTCGCCCAGTTCTTTTACTGATGCTTGTAGGGGTTTCACCAATGTAGTTATATCTTTCTGCAGAGAGGTTCTCAGGGCCTCCAGCATGATTTTTAAGGTATTCTCAGACACCAATTTATCAGTGGTCTGGAAAGCTGCAAAACTGTCCTGTGAGGAGGAATTTCCTGCTTCTCTAGCATTGGTAGAAATAAATGCATCTGTTAGAGAGTCCTCCTGGTGTTTAGATCTTTGCTTAGCAGGACTGCTTGTAGGAGACCTTGGGTCTTCTATTAGGTCTCCATATATGTTATGAGGTGTGGGGACAGACTGGGATGAATTGCTGTCTGGCTGCAATGTTAACGGCAGCATGCTGCTCTCTGACTCCACTGTCCCTGGGGATTGTGCTGGAGACTGTGTGTCTGACACTCCTGTGCTTGTGCTCCATCTCCCAGGCACCTCAAAACTTATAGGGGAAACCTTACCTCCCCGTTTGGAGCCAGTGCCGGTTTTATTTGCTGTGGAGTGCGCTGCTTGAGAGCGCTGCGCAGCTTCTCCCCTTCCTCCTCCTCTTCTCCCGGCGCCATCTTTGCTGCACGCTGTCCCCACCGGGAAGTAGTGGCTGATTGCCTTTTCTGCGGCTTCTTTCGTGCCGCGCTTTCTCCCCGTTCCCCCGGAGACTCCGGCGCCTGAGCTTAAAAGTTTGCTCGGCATTCTCCCTCCGTGGTGTGCTGTGTGTCGCTCTAATTCAGAGGATCGGGCCGGAGCTTTCTCCTCACGCGGCCATCTTCCGTATACCTTGTATCTTGATGATATCCTGGTGGTCTCCACGGACCTTGAATCCCATTGGGTTCACATACGCCAAGTTCTCAGATGCCTAAGGGCCAATCCCCCATATGCCAAGCTCGAGAAATGCCAATTTCATCGCGTCTTCAGTTCCTAGGAAACATTGGGGCAGATTTACTTACCCGGTCCTGTCTCGATCCAGTGGCGCGTTCTCCTTCGAGGATTGCGGTCTTCCGGCGATTAACTAAGGTCATGCGCCCGATGTGCAACAGGTGTTGCTGCTGCGCTGAAGTCCGCCGGAGTTCACCAACCTATTCCTGGTGCATGTAAGCGAGTGTCAAGCGACACATTTTTGTTTTTTAGATACAGCAGTTTTTCCGAATCCGTCACGCCCCCTGATTTCCGTCGCGTGCATGCCAGCGCCGATGCGCCACAATCCGATCGCGTGTGCCAAAAACCCGGGGCAAATCAGTGCAAACCGATAATTTTCGGGAAACTCGATGAAAAAGAGCGATTCGGACTCTTAGTAAATGTGCCCCATTATCTCTGAAAAGGGACTACAGATGGATCCTGCAATACTTCAGAGACCTCACCCAGTAGGACTTCGTGCTATTCAAAGATTCCTGGGCTTCGCTAAATACCACATTTATTCTATCTCCTATCTCCTACTGTGGCGCTGATCAAAAAGAAAGCCAATCCTAAACTTTGGCCTCCAGCAGCCGAAGAAGCTTTCTCCAAATTGAAGTCTTCCTTTGCTTCTGCTTCCGTTCTCCCCCAGCCGAATACTGAGACACCATTCCTGCTAGAGGTTGACCCCTCATCCGTTGGTGCTGGAGCCGTTCTCAGCCAGAAAGTGCCCAAATGACAAACCCTCACCTGCGGTTTCTTCTCTAAGACCTTCTCAGCCGCAGAGAGAAATGATTCAATAGGTGATCGGGAGTTTCTGGCCATAAAGCTAGCTTTGGAAGATTGGCGTTATCTTCTGGAAGGAGCTCGTCATCCGGTCTGTATCTTCGCCGACCTCAAGAATCTCCTATATCTCCAGACTCCTCACTGTCTCAATCCTCAACAAACTCGCTGGTCCCTCTTCTTCTCCTGCTTCAACTTCTTGATACATTTCCATCCTGCAGAGAAGAATGTTGAGGTCGATGCTCTCTCTCCTGCCTCTAACGTAATTGGGGAAAAACCCGCTCATAGACATATTGTTCCTCCTGACTGGTTGTTGACGCTCCTGTGGACCCATGGCAGCTTCCTCCTGGCAAGACCTATGTCCGACAAGATCTTCAGAAGAGGATACTGACTTAGGGAC